>NC_044042.1:101894667-102254738 GCF_901765095.1 Microcaecilia unicolor
GGGTACTGATGAGGGTTTTTACATTACATTGGAATCTTATAGTCTGCTACAACCGACAAGCTCAAAACAGGTAACAGTGAAAAGAAGGACCATTCTCCAAACAGCTTTTACAATAGATAATCACAATACCGCAAGATGAGTACAAAGTTCATAGATCAGGAAAAATACACCCAGAAAAGAACGGTCTTTAATGGTCTCCTAAACAAAAAATAATATCCCATTTGCCCGAGAGAAAAAAACTAGAGGATTTCAGATACAGGCAGCTTGATATGTTAAAGAAGATTGCAAGGGTCGTAAGCTTTTACTTTGCGAACTGTAGGAAAGCCCAACATGTAAATATTCCTATTAAAGGAAGACCAATATTTTAAACTAAACTCTAGCATCTATTGGCAGCCAGTGTTTGCACATGTGTAAGTGTTTACATGTTTATATTTCCATGTGTAAGTGTGTACATATTTACATTTACATGTATAATTGTGCATGTATGTTTGTTCACATTTACATATGTAATTGCTTACACGTGTGTTTACATTTGCATATGCATGTGTGTTTATGTTTACATATACATGTGTGTTATTGCATATACAAGTGTTTACATGTTACATCTACATGTGTGTGCATATGCGATTGTTTACATGTTTACACTTACATGTGTGTTTGTCCACACGTAAGCATTTATATGTTGACAATCATATGTGGAAGGAAGTGTTATCCAATTAGCAGGTTCTGATTAGCCTTAACTAAGGGCTGGGTTCTGTATAACTCCAGAATTCTATATACGGTGCCTTAATTTCCACACAGAAATAGAAGCATATTGCAACAATCCAAGATGGCCGCATTCTATTGAGACGCTGTGAGTCGCGTTCCATTGCCTCTTTTACAATGCCTAAACAAAGGGGGAGAGTGATAGCCAGAGCCCCACTACCTACTCCCTCTTTACCTGGTCCTATGGACCGCTTTGCTCGACCGCAGAGAGTTGCTTTAGAAAGCGGGACGCTGCCAGTAGGGATGTCCGGCGTGTTAGGAGAATCGGTCTCCCCTGGATTAGATACCACTCTCAGCCCCGCTATGCGGACTCCACCTCCCCAACCGGTTGGAACAAGCTCCTTTCTTGCTGACTCGACGGGGTCTCCCAATGAAGGTGGTGTGGACCCGGAAGAACTTCGAGTGGAGGACTTGCTTTCATCGCAAGTCGGAGAAACGCTACCACCGTGGAATGCGGGGAGAAGCACCGAAGGACAGAGCGAGATCCCTGTGAAGGCGTCTGAGAGGTTTGAAATGCCTAAGGAATTAATTGTCAAACCAAAGGAGGTTACTTTAGATAAATTATGGGACTTAGTTTCTGCCTTGGGACATTCTTTCTTGAAACAGGCAAATGAAACTGTTCCAAAAGTGAATTTATTAGAGAAAGACTTAAGAAAGATGGAGGAAAAGACAAAAGAAATGGATAGTAAAGCCGAAAAGGTTGACCAAAGGATTATGAAATTGGAAACATTACAACCTCTGATGACAAATGACTTGACTAATCTCAGGGAAAAAATGGAAATCTTTGATAACTATACTAAAAGTCATAATTTAAGATTTGTAAATTTTCCCAGGATAAAGACAGTTCCTCCTCTTGATATGTTAAAGAGATACTTGCGAGAAATTTTGAATATATCAGACCAGAATTTACCACCATTTACTTCTGCTTATTATGTCCCAGGAAAGGAACTGAATCAAATTCCTGAAACTCCAATAGATGTATCTCTTTTGCTTGAGACTTCTGATTCCGAATTAGCAACGGCAGCAACTCTGGTTGCTGCCGTTGCGTTGTTACCGGATAAAAATTGGATCTTCCGTCTTTTCTTTCGCAATTCCCTTTTTGGGTTATAAGATATTATTATTTCCTGATGTCTCTAAGGAGACAAGGAGACGGAGGAAACAATTCTTGCTCCTTAAGTCTGAAATAATACAATTGGGGGGCACCTTGTTTTTAAGGTACCCCTGCAAATATATAGTAAGACTTGATGGGAAGAAATACGTGTTTACAGAGCCCGCGCATGCATCAGCTCTTATAACTTCGGAAAAAAAGGATAAGCGCTAAAGGAATAAGTAACTCATCTCAATAGAATTTGCGTTAACTTAATTTAATTTCCTAAGTTTGTTTTTTTTATTCTCCTTGTATTCCTAAACCTTGGATTTCCAATTTATGGACTTGAGTATTAATAACCTCTTAATAGATTGTTAATCTTTAATGATATATGTTTAATTTTTATGTTGCTTTTCCTACCAAGATGTTTTCTTGAAATTTTTGATGAAATTGAATAAATAATAAATTTTAAAAAAAGAAATAGAAGCCTATTCTGTAACAACGTGTATAACTAATTGGCATTAATTAAGATTTATGCACACAATTCACTATATATATTCTGTAACATGGTACAATTAAATTCTAAGTTGCATATTTACATGTTTGAGAGTTTGTGCATATGTAAGTGTTTATATGTACATGTGTATTTGCATATGCACTGTTTACATGTTTACATTTATATGTGTGTTTGTGCATATGCAGTTTACATGTTTACATATGTTTGCATATGAATGTTTACATATTTACATTTATGTATATGTGCATATGCAAGTGTTTGCATGTTTACATTTACATGTGTGTTTGTGTAAGAGTTTACATGTTTACAATTACATGTAAGTGTTTGAGTATGTGTGTAAGTGTTCGAGCATGTGTTTAAAGGTTTACATTTACACGTGTAAGTGTTTAAATTTATATGTGTAAGTGTTTGCATATGTGTAAGTGTTTACATGTTTACATTTACATGTGTAAATGTTTGTGCATATGTGTTTACAGAAGGGAAACCAAAAGGAGACTTGTTAGTAAGTTTTCTATTCCTGGACAGAGCTGTGAACTGAAAATTATCCAACATATATTCCGGAGCAGCCCCATCTAACGTTTTATATAAAAAAACAAACAAACAAACTCTGGCCTCTCTAGGAAGCCAATGCAATCTTACAAAGTAACCTGAGAGAAGATCAGATGCACCGTAGGATTCTGTATTGTCTGAAGCCTTTTTAACTTATGCTTCAAACTTTCCAAAAATATATGATTACAATAGTCTAACTTCAGCAATATCAGTGACTGGACCAGAAGTGTAAATTTCAGTTTTAGTTACAAACTGCGGGAAACGGCAGCTGACCCAGTCGGAGCCCAGGTGAACCGATAAAAGGTCTACATCGAACCAGTGGTCGGACGATAGGAACGGCAACCTCCAATTGAGCCAGCCGACCTGCTAATCTACTGACCACGCAGCCTTCCAAAGCGCCAGCAAACCCAATCAAAAAACTGCTCACTGCACAACCCGGACGGAACGTCCCATTATGTGAGCAGTGAAAGAAAGACACAGCCGAAAACAAGAAATCACCGGCACACCCCGCGAGCTCCCAGTGTGAGCGAGACAACGTTGGGGACTGACCAAGGATCCTGCAGACCTACCTCGTGGCCACGAATCGGGAAGAACTGATCCCCAACAGCACAGGAGACTCAGAGAGGTAAATTGACCCTCTCCCACGTTGCTACCACCGGCGGCCGGGGATGACCATGTCCCCACATGTGGGGGAGGACAGGGAAACAACCGAGACACCCCGCCGACCTATCCCCTGGTAACCACTGCCCTTTTAAAGGCCGATCACAACCCTCCGACCCTCAAGCAGACACCATGCATGACCCGCGACGAGGAAACACTGAGCAACCAGGAGAGGAACAGCTGATCGCCCGCTGACTCGAGCGAAGCGGTGGAGAGAGAGAAGTACGCGCTAACAGCTGTGCACTGTCGATCCGGTGGAGCAGTGGACAGAGGAGCCGAGAACGGAACGACAGAGATTGAAAAGGCGGAGAGAGGAGAACACGCGCTGACCGACCACTACAGACCCTCACCGACCACAACAACAGCGTAGTGAGAGGAATACAACCATCTCGAACTGATCTGAACCTGGCCCAACGATCCAGAAGGTAACAGCAAAATTTCTCCTCCCGACCGGTCTTCCCCAAACAAACACACCATCCATGTGGGACTCCAGGTTTATCGGCATTTCTTGGGATTTTTTTTTTACTGAGCACTATTTCTTGTATTTATATTGTGCAACAAGGAAACGCCAGGTTACCTCATTCATAAGACTCCTTACGCAGGCGCTTCTGCGCCGAAACACAGCAGCTGTGTCGCGTCATTTGAATGTTCCTCAATAAAGGACTGAATATTGACCCATGTATCTAAGTCAAAACACCTAGATTAGGTGATTACCCCTCCTCCCAAAATATAGTGGAGGAGTGGTCTGGAGTGGAGGAGTGGCCTAGTGGTTAGGGTGGTGGACTTTGGTCTTGGGGAACTAAGGAACTGAGTTTGATTCCCACTTCAGGCACAGGCAGCTCCTTGTGACTCTGGGCAAGACACTTAACCCTCCATTGCCCCATGTAAGCCGCATTGAGCCTGCCATGAGTGGGAAAGCGCAGGGTACAAATGTAACAAAAATAAAATAAATAAATATATATCTATAGTTCTAGAACAGGCAAGGCAAAGTCCTTAGACTCTGAGCTACTCTTCACCTCTCCCACTAGTTTCTAGGTGGGCACCCTCCTATCGCCCTCCCTCTCTCTCTCTCTGCCTATTTTTCATCTGTGGCTCTCCTTAGAGACATAGAAACTTCCTTTCGCATTTACACTGGCACCTAACTAAAATTCCAACTACATCTAGACTGCTTCAGCCACAAAATTAAACAAATCTTTCCTTCAGGCCCTATAAGAAAGAAGGGGACTTCCGGCGGAGCCGAGCGGCAAGATGGCCGCGGTCTAGAGGAGCTCCGCAACTCCGCTGTCGGGCTCTTTGCTCCCCCGCTCCCCAGACTCACCATACAACGCCCAGAAGATGCCTAAAGCCCTCCAGTATCGGAGGACTCCACCGAAAGACACCCAACACGCCTTATAAAGCGGGAACGACAGATGATCGCGACGCACGCGGCAAAGTGGCAAGATGGCGGCCAAAGATGCAGAGTGAGAGCGTGCAAAGCACTCGTGCCGCGGTAATAAGGCGAGCAGAACAAGTACGTAGGGGATGATTGTTGGGGAAATCGGAGACGTGGCAGGGCAATAGGAAGCGGGAGAAAGTCGATGATGCTTCCGTTTTTCTTCCCCCTCCCCCCCTCGGCGCACAGAAACGAGGCCATTTACAGAAATGACGAGAGACTCTCTGGAAACATCTCAATATAAAGAGCTGAGTACACTAATTCATGCTCCAGCGTGCAAAGACGCTGTCTCACCATAGTAGAGATAGTTAATAAAGATTATTACCACAACACGCTGGCTGAAAAGAGAGGGCGACGCCGGGTGTTAATAGACAATTGGTGTCTGCGGCCTTGTTCTGGACAGCTAACTAGGGGAGAACTCATACAGCGAATAAAACATACGGGCTGGATCAACGCGGGGAGCGACTCTCCAGACTTTTAGAATTGGACTGATCACGTTGATAAGAGGGTAAAAACCAGACCCACAATACCATCGAATTACCCCCGGGCAAAAGGGCTAAACAAGCAAGATCAGTGACGAAGAGGCCAGAGAGAAACTGTAATACCCTCTGCATGGAGCAATTTTTGAGGCCCAAATCAGCAGGAACAACTAGAAGCGGTATTAAGTACGACAAAGGGAAAAACTCCCCACCACCCACTGGGATCAAGATGGCAGAAGGTAAACTTGAAAAGCTTGGTGATTTTTCTGACAAACAACTTGCACAGATCACCATGGCGGTCAGCGCCGCATTGAACCCCAGATTTGACTTGCTAGAACGCCAAATGAGCAGTTTAGAATCCACCATGGCTGACACGGTGAGACGAATGGGTGAAGCGGAGAGCAGAATATCAACGGCAGAGGACAGGGGAGCGCAGAATGTTCAAGATGTCACGCGCTTGATGGAGCAACTTAAAGCACAGCAAGACAAGATTGAGGACATGGAGAATAGAGCAAGGAGATGCAATCTCCGCATTGTGGGTCTTCCTGAAGCAATTCCTGAGAAATCACTAGGACATCTTTTGGAAAGCTGGCTTAAAAAAGAACTTGCCCTGTCGGACAGTTATGGGGAACTGTGCATAGAACGGGCCCATAGGCTTGGCCGTCGGCAACCAGGGCAGCAAAGACCCAGACTGGTGATAATCAAAGTTCACAATTATCTACACAAGGAAGAAATCATGAGAGGCTTTCGACTGAAAAGAGACACCTTAAAATACGATGGCGCATCGATAAAAATCTTTCAAGACTATTCGGCTGGGGTACAAGAGCAACGTCGCCGGTTCCACCCCCTCTGCACGGCACTGGTAAGCAGAAAAACAAGATTTATGCTGATCTACCCAGCCATATTGAAGATTCAACATGAAAACGGATGGCGATCGTTTCACTCTGTCCAGGAGGCCCAACAGTTTCTAGAAACCGAACTACATGCACCAGCTGATGCACCAACTTGACTCTATGTTTGGCAAAAGGCAGAAAGAACAATGTCTTAACCCTGTTTATGGTTCCCTGCATATGACGAGGACACAATATGCAAGATAAGTCTATAGCAAAGAAAATGTTGATTAAGAAATGATGGGTTAAAAAGTTATAACTGTATTGTTGTTGTCTATTTGAAGAGTCCCCCCGGTAGTAGAACCGGGGTGGCTTTAGAGATATCGCCGAGGGATGGGGGGGATCCCCTTATGAAGGGGGGAGAGGGGTAGGCGAGGGGAGATGAGTCACATAGCGGTCTCACACCACAAGTAAGAGGAAGTTCAAACTAGAGGGAAAGGGTTCTCGTTAAGAGAAGGGTAATGGGCGGGGGGGAATGGGGACTTAATGGGATTCAATACTTAGGGAAAGGGGCACATAGAAACACAAAGGGCAGGTCTTTCACTCCGATTATACACAAGACCAACGAATGGGTAGGATGTCAAAATCAGAATATTGAAACACAAAGCAGAGGCAACATTTACAGCTTCTGGGAAAGGGCTGGGACCCAGGAGCTGAGTTTTTTCTGGTATACTGATATGAAGATAATATGTCTTGGCGGTAACACACTGTAAAGTAGTCACCTGGAATGTAGGAGGCATTACGTCTCCCATAAAAAGGAAAAAGATCCTAGCACACTTAAAACGCCTCAACGCAGACATTGCCTGCTTGCAAGAGACAAAATTGACAGCGCCAGAGCATGAAAAACTCAAGCAGGGTTGGGTAGGTCAGGTGATCCACGCGTCCTCCGAAGGGCGGAAGGGAGGGGTGGCAATCTGCATACATCAAAAACTCGCTTGCACGGTAGAGACAGTATTGCAAGATCCCAATGGGCGATTCATTTTGGTTAAAATGTGGCTGCAAGGGAGGGAATTATACTTGTTAAATGTATACGCACCCACCCCCCCTGACAGTATTTTCTTTCCTGAACTGTCCAGACAGCTACTTCCATATGAAGACAAGCACTTGATAATTGTGGGAGACATGAATGTGCTTATGGACCCCAAATTGGATTATTCAGGGGAGGGACACAAGGGAATGGAGAGTAGGAAGGGCACTCGGATGTTGAAGGAGTTTGGAAGCTCCCTCTCAGTGATAGATGCATGGCGGAATTTGCACCCAGACTCAAGGGAGTATACACATCAGTCCAGAGCACATGGGACCTGGGGAAGGCTGGATTATATATTGATATCATCAGCTTTATTTCAGTGCATAAGAGACACAAAGATTGAAGAAGTAGTGATTTCTGACCACAGTCCGGTATGGATAGAATTAGGGGCGCCATGCAACTTCCAAATACACAGACAATGGAGATTTCCCAATCATTTAGTGAAAGATAAATCTTTTCTAAAATACATGGTCAAAAAATGGGAAGAATATGACTCATTTAACAAAGAACATAAGTCTGACCCGCAACTGTATTGGTGTACTGGTAAGGCGGTGCTCCGGGGAGACATAATTGCCTATGTAGCAAGAAAACGGAGAAAGAATGCAGCTAGCCTTTTACATCTGAATAAGCGACTGCAGAAAGCTAAGCGCCGATATATGCAGCAGCAAACCACAGGAAACAGGGAGGCATATTTATCTGTCCAGGCTGCTATAAACTCATTATTACAGGAAAGAGCGGTAAAAAATAGGACTTTCCTAAAATATAAGTTCCACAGATTCGGAGATAGAGTGGGAAGCATGTTGGCTCGGGTGGTGCGGAGAAGGGGAGGGGGTAGAACTATTTCAGTCCTGAAAAGACAAATAGGAAGCATTACTAACAGTCCAGATGAGATTCTTCAAATATTTCAAGAACACTTTACACAACTATACACTGCCGAGCATACATCCGGGGAGGCACACATGGAGGAATTTCTCAGAAGGGCCCAAATGCCAAGGCTCAAAGAAACTGATATTGCTACTTTGGAGGCTCCCATCCTGCCCAAAGAACTGTCAGAAGCGATTAAAGGGCTGAAAGCATATTCAGCACCAGGGATGGATGGGTATTCCGGAGAATTTTACAAAATGTTGCAACCCCAATTGATACGGCCCCTATTTGAATATCATCAAGCGGTAATTCAGGAAGGGAGATTCCCAATACACGAAAATACTGCATGTATATCATTATTGTTGAAACCAGGGAAGGCCGTAGAGGAACCGGAGTCTTACAGGCCCATATCATTAATTAACGTTGACATTAAGCTTCTTGCGAAAATTTTGGCCACACGACTCAATAAGTTCTTACCCAACGTGATCGAGCCTGCACAGGTAGGCTTTCTGCCTAATAGACACTCCGTGTTGCACACCCGGAGAGTCTTGCTCGCAATGGCACGTTGCCGAACCGAGAAGATTCCTGGAATCTTGGTAAGCTTAGATGCTACCAAGGCTTTTGACAGGGTAGGATGGGACTTTCTATTCTATATGCTAGACTGGATTGGGATTCCTCCTGGAGTAAAACAAGCAATTGAGGCTTTATATACTAACATGGAGGCACAAATAGCAGCGAACGGGGGGCTCTCGAAAAAATTTCAGATAGGCAGAGGAACACGACAGGGATGCCCTTTGTCACCACTACTGTTCGATCTAACATTAGAACCACTACTCCGACAGCTAAATTCTGACCCTAGAATCAGCGGTGTACAGTTGGGAGAACAGGAGGTTCGTGCGCTGGCTTATGCCGATGATGTCCTCCTAGTGCTGACTAATCCGCAAAAGTCTTTTAATATGGCCTTGACTCTGATAGAGGAGTACGGAATGTTATCAGGGTTTAGCCTTAATCTATCCAAATCTTGTGCGATGCATATGGACACAGGTACTAATTTACAATGGAAAGGAAAAGCCACACTTAGATGGGAGGCAACGAAGCTGAAATATCTAGGGGTATACATTACAAGTGATAGAACCTCCCTGTATAAAGAAAACATTTCCCCATTATTGGAAATGACTAGGAGTAAACTGTTGATGTGGAGGGAGCTGCCACTCTCTATCTGGGGAAGAATAGCATTATTTAACATGATGATAGCTCCCAAATGGCTCTATGTCTTCCAACAGTTACCACTTTACCTGAAAAATAGAGATGACAGGCAGTTACAGCGTTTAATACAAGCATACCTGTGGCAGGGTAAAAGGCCTAGGATACCTTATCACCAGATAGCAGCCCCAAGGGAGGGGGGCGGCATGGGACTTCTGAATATAAAATACCTGGCAATAGCGAGTTCCATGCGACACGTAAACGATTGGTACCGGGGAACATCGGATTTCTCCGTTACATCAGTGGAGACCTCGATGTTCAGGGATATCCACTTTAGTCATTTACTACACTCTGGAACCCCCTTACCCCTATCAGCATTTCAGATACACCCATTATTGAAATCTCTCAGGGAAACTTGGAGATGGGTGTGTAGACGCCGCCGCTTCTCCCCCCGAGTGTCCCCCTGGATGTCAATTTGTGATAATCCTGCTTTTCCCCCAGGCCAAGGGCCCAGTATATTTAGCAGATGGGCAAAAAAGGGGATTATATACCTGGCACATATAGTTACAGAAGAGGGACACATGCACACGTATCAGGAACTTCAGTCACGATATGGGATTCCTAAGACACATCAGTTTGCATATTATCAATTACACCATTATGTGGCCTCCCTGGACTGGACAGACCTTACGGAAGATGTGGTGGAAGTCTTATCGGAGGAGTTTACCCTGGGAGCGCAGCTTAGGGTGCCCCTGAAATTCCACCACCAGCAACTCAAAGATTCCACAGAAGAGATAGACTTCCGGCGGCTAGCGCATGAGTGGTCAAAAGATTTAGGGTGCACACTCACTGAGGAAGAGTTTAGAACACAATTGAAATCTATTTACAAACAGAGGCTTTCTGTTCCTCAGAGGGAACGACTATATCGGTGGATGCTTAGAACACACATTTCGCCCCACAGAGCGCGGAAAGCGGGATTTGATACAACGGGGGCATGTCCTAAATGTGACCATGAGGAGGCCTCACTCGGCCACATGTTTTGGAGCTGTCCCGGTATTGAAAAGTTCTGGAAACAAGTCATAGGAGGGATAGATCAATTATGGCACTGCACCCTTGTGCGGGAACCTACAATCTTATTCAATATTTTTAGATACACCGCAGACCCCACAGAGGGATTCAGGACATTTGCAAAGATAGCAATCTATTTTGGAATAACAGCCATATTGCAATATTGGAGAGTAAAAGAAGTTCCCCCTCTGCAGATATGGCGATCCCAATTAGTGAAACAAATGAGAATTGATAGATGTGGAGTGCAGGACCTGGACAGTTCAGCAGGCCATAGGTTCAGGGCGCAATGGGAGCCATTGTGGGACACTCTCCCGCCTAGAGCGCGAAGTTTGCTGCTGAACTTCTAATCTGGTACTCTTTGGCCCTACATCAGTTAGGGAGACTAAGACAGTGTGACAGGTAGGGCAGTACTTTACAGCAAGGCGTAGACTGGTTCATATTCTGATGTACAGACAGTTAATTACATGTTATCTTGGAAATAAAAAGAGCTGTGACACTGCCCTAAAATGTTGGTTGACAATATAGGGAAGGAGGGAGGGAGGGAGGGTGATTAAGGGAGGAATAAATAAATGCAAAATGGTAACTTATTTGTTGAAGATATGACATCAGAGAACATCTCCTGTAGTGTAGTTTCTTTGATAAGTTTCAGTGAATGGTTCATTACGTCTGTTAATAAACAAGATTAATATATAAAACTACAAGGAAGGAAGGGTGGGGGGAGGGGGGGTCTAGGGATAAAAGAAGAAAATGATTTGATGTATGTGGAAGGATTACAAGTTGTCTGTGATATCAGTAAGGCTTTATACCGGACAATAAATACACAGGTTTCATATAATATGTCAATAAACAGATTTAAACTTAATGACTTCCAAAGAAGACAACATATGGAATTTCAAATAGCAGGTTTATTGAGAATTCAAAACTTTGTATCATATATTGTATCTTCAAAATATTGTGGGTTCTGTATTGTATTCCTTATACTCTTTAATAAAAAAAAAGATTTAAACATAAGAAAGAAGGGTGCACCTCCTAGGCAGAGATATGTTGACGGCATCCACTTGCTGTCTTCTTGCAAAAACAAGTGTAAAAAATATTTTGTGAATTGGTAAAAATGTATTCAGTAACACGGATGGGTGACAGGTCCTTCTCCAAACACAGTTCTGAGCCATCAGCAGGTAGACTAGGGAGACACCTGAGTGATAGGTCTTAGCAGGTAGACTAGGGAACCACCTGAGTGACAGGTCTGAGTCGTCAGCAGGTAGACTAGGAAACCACCTGAGTGATAGGTCTGAGTCCTCAGCAGGTAGACTAGGAAACCACCTGAGTGATAGGTCCCAGTTCTCAGCAGGGAGACCAGGGAGACACCTGAGTGACAGGTCCGAGTCCTCAGTAGGTAGACTAGGGAACCACCTGAGTGACAGGTCCGAGTCCTCAGCAGGTAGACTAGGGAGATACCTGAGTGACAGGTCCGAGTCCTCAGTAGGTAGACTAAGGAGACACCTGAGTGTCAGGTCCGAGTCCTCAGCAGGTAGACGAGGCAGACACCTGAGTGCCAGGTCCGAGTTCTCAGCAGGTAGACTAAGGAGACACCTTAGTGACAGGTCCGAGTCCCCAGCAGTTAGACTAGGGAACCACCTGAGTGATAGGTCCGAGTCCCCAGTGGGTAGACTAGGGAGACACCTGAGTGACAGGTCAGAGTCCTCAGCGGGTAGACTAGGGAGAAACCTGAGTGACAGGTCCGAGTCCTCAGCAGGTAGACTAGGGAGACACCTGAGTGACAGGTCCGAGTCCTCAGCAGGTAGACTAGGGAGACATGTGAGTGACAGATCAGAGTCCTCAGCAGATAGACTAGAGAGAAACCTGAGTGACAGGTCCGAGTCCTCAGCAGGTAGACTAGGGAGACACCTGAGTGTTAAGGACACACAGGTGAAGTTTCTGTGACAGTGAGCCCTGTCTACAAGATTAATGACCCAAAATGGAGTATCAGGCCTAACACAGTGCTTGGGGCAATTAACTTGTACTTTCATGCTCTGTAATGGGTTAAAATGTGTAGAGTGGGGAGTAACCCTGGTTTGCACCACTCAGAATCATGAAGGACCCAGACACCTTTCAACAGAACCCAATAGTTTATCTTGGCCTGCTCCACTGATCCAAAGAAACGGGAGACAGAACCAGGACAAGATGTACATTCTGTAGTCCCTACCTGATGCTGGTGGGATGTCAGCCCCTACTGTTCCCGTGGCACTGGGAGGTGGAGGCGGTGGCACGGCTCTTCTGTGGAAACAAAGGCATTATTAACACTGATAGAAACCTTTATGTGCCACAATAAAAGGGAGGGCTGGGGGCAGAGGAACAGGGGCAGAGAGGTATTTGGGTACATGTTCAGGTCCAGTAGTTAAAATCAGTTCATCTGATTCTGGTTAGACTACTCTCAGGCTCTCAAAGTCAAACTGCCAAGGCTCAAATTTTCTAAGGCAAAGAAGAACTAATGTTTGAAAAAGCAATCCTATGACCTTTTGAATTTTGGAAGTTTTAAAAATATTTCTGGAATGTAAACGCCTTCTAAAGAAAACTCTCTGCAGAAGCAAACTTAGAGATCAACCTTTGTAGAAACCTGGGGAATATATCTGTTGTGGTGTCTCATCCTGAAAGAATCAGGCAGCAATGGACTCGGTTAGATGGAGAAAAGAATGTTTATCAAAAAGGTCTGAAATATGTCCACAGTGGTGACTGGCTGACTGCTTGCACAAGATTTTAAAGCTGCATCCTTTTGGATGCCAACACAGAACAAGTTGTCACATAATTAATGACATCTCCACTTATTTGCCTGCCTTGGTTCAAACCAGCAATGACATGATCAGTATGTGACACTGATTCTGTCAGAATCCCATTGTGGGATCTGCCTGGTGGCTCAATGACATTGCTAAGCATTCATGTGAGAGACTTGGGTTCTCCTCCTTATCTAGGATTCTGTTTCTCACACTGGCCACATGGAGGCAGTATTTTCCACTCCTGGAAGGGGTTTTGGTTGGGGAAGTAGTGTTAGTGCCAGACTTAGATTTCATGTGAGCTGATTTCAAGAGTAAGCTGCAGTTTATGATGCTTGGTCATGGACTGCTGCTGTGATCAGGGCCGTCGAGAGGGGGGAACAGGGGGGAGTGGGGGGGGGGGACAAAATTCCCCGGGCCCGGGCCTCCAGGGGGGCCCTGCGCCGCATGTCCCTTGCATGCAGCATTCTTTTCTTTATCCGTCACAGGCAGCACTGCCATTCATTCTTACAGGCAGCTCCGCTCCCCTCTGCCGCGTCTATCCGGCACTCTCTGATGCACTTCCTGTTTATATAACGTAGGGCCAGATGGATGCGGCAGAGGGGAGCGGAGCTGCCTGTGAGAATGAATGGCAGCGCTGCCGGCGACAGATGAAGAAAAGTAAAACGGTTAAACGTGCACGGGGGGTAGGAAGAAATGGCAGGGGGGTAGGAAGAAATGGCGAGCAAGGAGGGCTGTCGGGGAGCTGAGGGAGATAAGGGAGAATCGCTGGACAATGGATGGGAGGGCAGGGGGTGAGGAAATCGCTGGACGAGGAGGGGAGGGCATGGGGAGAGAGAAGATATCGCTGGACATGGAGAGGAGAGGAGGGGGGAGAGAAGAGATCACTGGACATGGAGAGGAGAGGAGGGGGAGAAGAGATCACTGGACATGGAGAGGAGAGGAGGGGGAGAAGAGATCACTGGACATGGAGAGGAGGGGAGGGCAGGGGGAGAGGAGGGGAGGGCGGGGGAGAGAAGAGATCGCTGGACAGGAGGGGAGGGGAGGGCAGGGGGGAGAGAGAAGAGATCGCTGGACAGGAGGGGAGGGGAGGGCAGGGGGGAGAGAGAAGAGATCGCTGAACAGGAGGGGAGGGCAGGGGGAGAGAGAGAAGAGGTCGCTGAACAGGAGGGAAGGGCAGGGGGAGAGAGAGAAGAGATCGCTGGACAGGAGGGGAGGGCAGGGGGGAGAGAACTAAGATCGCTGGACATGAGAGGAGGGCAGGGCAGGGGGGAGAGAGAGAGAAGAGATCGCTGGACAGGAGGGGAGGGCAGGGGGGAGAGAACTAAGATCGCTAGACAGGAGGGGAGGGCAGGGGAGAGAGGAGAATTGCTGAACATGGATGGATGAATGGAGGGAAGAGACTGGAATTGACTGGATATGGGTGGATGGAGGAGAGGCCAGGGGAGAATGGAGAGTTGCTGGACATGGATGGATGGAGGGGAGGGAAGTCAGGAAGGAGATGCACATGGATGGAGGGGAGGGAAGAGAGGAGAAATGCTGGACATGGATGGAGTGGAGGGCAGTTAAGAAAGGAGAAATGTTGGACAAGGATGGAAGGAAGGAGATGCACATGGATGGAGGGGAAGGGAGAGAGGAGAAATGCTGGACATGGATGGAGGGAAGGGAAGACAGAGGAAGTAGATGCACATGGATGGAGGGGAGGGGAGTGAGGAGAAATACTGGATATTGATAGAGGGGAAATTGCTGAATTTAAGGGCTGGATCGGAACACTTTGAGGGCAGATGCTGAAACCGGAGGAAGGATAGGGACAGGGCTACAGATGGTAGACATGACACATAAGGACACAGGAGGATGGTGGACATGGTGAGAGTAAAAATATCAAATGGAAAGAAGACACTACATAAAACAGAAGACGCTGAGACCAAAGCGAATAGAAAAACTAATTGATCAGACAACAAAGGTAGAAAAAATATTTTATTCAGAATTTATTAATTGGAATATGTCAGCTTTTGGAAATGTGCACCTGTGATATTTTTCATGTAAGTTTCAATTTTTCTAGTATTGCTGCATGCCGAGCCTGACTTCTTGAGGTAACTTTCCAGTTCAGTATTTTGCCTTCATATTTTGTTTATTTCTAGTTCCTTGTGTCATATCTGTTGTCATGTGTTTTTCATGTGTGATCAAGGTGCAGTATTCTGCTAGCCCTTTGTAGCCCTTTTTGGGTTTTTATTTTTGTTTCATTAAGTTGTGTACTGGTGTTTTAGATTCCGGTGTAATTATATCGCTGCCTTTCCACGCATAAGGTTGTAGCTCGTCCTGTCCTTGGAATTAGTGCTGTTATGGTTTGGTAAGGTTATGAGTGGGTTTTTGCACAAGTTTGTGTATAGTGTTTTGCAGTGGAGAGATTGTGTTTTGGCCTTACTGAGGTGGCACCAAAACATCAGAAAAGGTGTAGAGCCTAAATCATTACACTACCTCTTGAAGGATCTACATATAGTGCAGGGGCCCGGCCCGGTGGCGGACGGAGGGGAGCGGGTGGAGGGGGGAGTGGCGGCGACCTCAGGGAGGGGGGGGCCCAGGGGCGGCCTTCTTCCGGGCCCGGCCCAGTCTCTTTGCGGCCCTGGCTGTGATGATTGGGCTGAGCTGAGAGCAGGACATCAAAACATGGGAAAAAAAAAGACATAGTTGTGAATAAAGACCCAGGCTGCTGTTACCAATAGAGGTACCTAGCAGGGGAGGACAGATATTGACAATATCATCCCTAGGGTAGAGTGAATCAGGGCAACTGTCTTAGCCCCTGTATTTTAGAGGCCCCAAACTTCCAAAGTCTGGGCATAATCTTCTGCCTAACCCGTGCTTGGCATGATCCCCTCCCTCCTCCATACTGACAGCAGGAGGAGAGCAGCTACCTCCTCCCACCTGCAATCTGAACCCAAGAGGAGAATCTATAATGTCACAGGACTCATTGGCACCATGCATTCATAGACAGATGATCAAAAGCCCCGCGCTGTTCCAAACAGCGCTCTAAAATAGTGCTGGAACAGAACGGGGCTTTACCGCACCAATGATCAGAGATAATTGCATGCAAATTTAAGCACGCAATTATCGCTGATCATGGGGTAGAAGTGTGGGCGAATTGTGCCTGAGCATGAGCTCAGCACAATCCTCTAACACTTGTTTGACAGATCTGGGCTTCAGACTTCAAACTGATACTGGCAGACATACTCAAAAGTGTTGCACCCGCCCCTGCTAGGAGAGAGAGGGAGAGGGACAAACTTGGGGCTTTGGTGGAGGATTTTACCAGAGAGAGCATTGGAGAGATCATCTTTTATTTCTTATAATCCACCTATCAATAATTCTTCTAAGTGGATAAGAAAAGAATGTACATAAGAAAATTACATGCACATACAGATATAGAACTTAAAAACTGCCTTGAAATAAATTCAACTTTGTGAAAGAGGAAAAAAAAATTAGGTCACCCTTCAGATGCTGGTCCTTCTCCTCCTCCTTCATGAACCTAAGTGGCATCTGCTTATTAGTCTTCCATCTGAAGCAGTGGCGTAGCCAAGGATGGGCCTGGGTTGGCAGGGGAACTTTCACTGTGGGCTCAGGCCTACCATCAGTGGTGCACCCTTGCTGTTAACTGGCGGGGATCCCCAAGCCTCACCAGCTGAAAGCATTCTCCAAAGGTGCCTAGACTTCTGCCAAGCTTGGAAGTCAGTGGTAGCATTCCTGAGCTGCTGAAGCAGACAGTTGGCGCATGTGTGAGGACTAAGCATTCGTGGGATGCCAGTGTAAGCAGGTCAGGAATGCTGCCACTGATTGATGAGCTTGGCAGAAGGATGTTCTGGGTGCTTTTGGAGGATGTCTTCAGCTGGCAGGGCTTGGGGATCTGCACCAGGTATTTATATTTTAAGTTGAGCTGAGGGGTGCCGGGAGTAGGGGGTGGAGAGCAGGGTTGGGTAGAGAAGAAATTTTACACCCACCTATTTTGCCTACTGGTCCACCCAAAATCTGCCATCTGGCTATGCCACTGATCTGAAGCAATGTCAATTATGTCATACTTAGGGGAAGGGGGAGGAGGAGGAGAGAAATACACAATCTGGAGCAGATGGAGAGAGAGACAAAGGAAATAGAATTGAATTATACTGATTTACCCTGGGCCTTTTGCTCATTGATCGATTTGATGCTTAGCAGATTAATCCCCTTACTCTTTGATACTCACTGGTCCCCCCGGTGCCTGGTTGAAGGCATTGGCTGATCCAGGCTCAAATGACGTACGACGGGTTCTTTATGTGGCAGCATCATCTGCGGCTGTGGCTGCCATGAAGGGAATGTCGAGTAGGTGCTGGGGTAGGGGTTGTAATGGTGGTGATAAATGACATTTGGCTGGTCCTCCTCTATGTGTACAGGGACAATGTTCGCCTGTGTAATCAGGAAAGATCTGTGTTAGTGCATGACAGAATCCAGCAGATGGTATCCTGGTGAAACTGTTTCTACACTAACTAAAGCACAGAAATCCCTGAGACATTCATTCGCACCAGGTATGAAAAACAGAAAGCCTTATGGTTGGAAGGTTTAATTTTGTTTCTGTTTCTCTACAACTTTTCACCAGGTTTCATAAGGGACTCAATTATTCTGTATATGTCACCCACATTTGGTTGTGGATCCCAGATCCGTCAGTAAACTAATTAGCCAATCAAGTGTTAACAAGCACTTAGTTGGCAGTAATTAGGAGTTAAGCATGGATCTGCCCTATGCCCCATCCCAACTCAAAAGGGGGTGTGGTCATGGGAGGGGAATGGGTGGGCGTTCCTATAAATTAGATGAAGTAGCAAAATAAAGATCTCTTGTTGGGACTTTGATATTATGAAATATTGACTGCAGATGTCTACCTCGATGCTGGCTACATTAAAGTAACTTTGCATATGCAACGGATTTGAGGAATAGAGCAGTTAAGATAAGAGCAATCTGTTTATTTCCTAGTGCTGGATCTGCAGTGGGTTTTATTGAATGAGAATATATTTTTAACTAGGATGATGGAGTTTTTAGCCTGTGATAGTACTGATGACAACCTAGCAATAAATGTTAAAGCAGCTATTACTTAAGATTGAGGCTTTTTTTTCTCCCTCTTTTTTGATAGATTGCTCTTCTCTAGACACTGCATGATCTCTAGAATTTTGGCAATATTAATTTTTGTTATATTTTACCTAACTTTGGCTGCCATTTACTGAATCTGGCTCTCTCTCTTATTTCCTCCCTTCCGCTTTCATCAGAACACAATCATATCAAGCCTCCTCCTCCAGATCTCATCAGAAAAACATCATATTACTACTACTACTTATCATTTCTAAAGCGCTACTAGACATACGCAGCGCTGTACACTTGAACATGAAGAGACAGTACCTGCTCGACAGAACTTACAATCTAATTAGGACAGACAAACAGGACAAACAAGAGATAAGGGAAATAAAGTGAGGATGATAAAATAAGGGTTCTGAACAAGTGAATAAGGGTTAGGAGTTAAAAGCAGCATCAAAATGTGGGCTTTTAGCTTAGATTTGAAGACGGCCAGAGATGGAGCTTAACTTACTGGCTCAGGAAGTCTATTCCAGGCATATGGTGCAGCAAGATAAAAGGAACAGAGTCTGGAGTTAGCAGTGGAGGAGAAGGGTGCAGATAAGAGAGATTTACCCAGTGAACGGAGTTCCCGGGGAGGAATGTAGGGAGAGATGAGAGGGGAGAGGTACTGAGGAGCTGCAGAGTGAATGCACTTATAGGTCAATAAGAGGAGTTTGAACTGTATGCGGAAACGGATAGGAAGCCAGTGAAGTGACTTGAGGAGAGGGCTAATATGAGCATAACGACACTGGCGGAATATTAGTCGTGCAGCAGAATTTTGAACAGATTGAAGAGGAGAGATGGCTAAGTGGAAGACCTGTGAGAAGCAAGTTGCAATAGTCTAAGAGAGAGGTGATAAGAGTGTGGATGAGGGTTCTGGTAGTGTGCTCAGAAAGGAAAGGGTGAGTTTTGGTGATCTTATAGAGAAAGAAACAACAGGTTTTAGCAGTCTGCTGAATATGT
This sequence comes from Microcaecilia unicolor, assembly GCF_901765095.1. NCBI lineage: Eukaryota > Metazoa > Chordata > Amphibia > Gymnophiona > Siphonopidae > Microcaecilia > Microcaecilia unicolor. The sequence goes on from NC_044042.1 coordinate 101,914,064, forward strand.
CCAGAGAAGGAGAGGGAGGAGTCGAAGATGACCCCAAGGTTACGAGCTGATGAGACAGGAAGGATGAGAGTGTTATCTACAGAAATAGAGAATGGGGGAGGAGGAGAGGTTGGTTTAGGGGGAAAGATAAGAAGCTCAGTCTTGGCCATGTTTAGTTTCAGATGGCTCTGAGACATCCAGGCAGCAACGTCAGACAGGCAGGCTGATACTTTGGCCTGGATTTCGGCTGAGACTTCTGGTGTAGAGAGGTAGATCTGGGAGTCATCCGCCTAAAGATGATACTGAAAACCATGGGATGAGATCAGAGTACCAAGGGAAGAAGTATAGATGAAGTAAAGAAGAGGTCCCAGGACAGATCCCTGAGGTACACCAACTGACAGTGGGATAGAAGTAGAGGAGGATCCACTAGAGTATACACTAAAGGTACGCTGGGAGAGATAAGAAGAAAACCAGGAAAGAACAGAGCCCTGAAATCCAAGTGAGGACAGCGTATCAAGGAATAGGCTGTGATCAACAGTGTCAAAAGCAGCAGATAGAACGAGAAGGACGAGGATAGAATAGAGACCTTTGGATCTGGCTAGGAACAGATCATTGGAGACTTTAGCAAGCGCTGTTTCATTTGAATGAAGGGGCGAAAGCCAGATTGAAATGGATCAAGAATAGCTTGAGATGAAAGAAAGTCAAGGCAACGGCGGTGAACAGCATGTTCAAGTATCTTGGATAGGAAAAGGAGGAGGGAGATGGGGCGATAGCTGGAAGGACAGGTAGGGTCCAATGAAGGTTTTTTTAAGGAGTGGTGTGACTATGGCATGTTTGAAGGTATCAGGAACAGTCGCAGTGGACAGTGAATGATTGAGGATATTATAGATAAACGGGATGACAGTAGGAGAGATAGTGTTAAGTAGATGGGTGGGAATAGGATCAGAGGAAAAGGTAGTTAGTTTAGAGAAGGAAATAAGATGTGTAGTTTCCTCTTCAGTGATTTCAGAAAAGGAGGCAGGGGTTGGAGGGTTGAGAGAATGGACTAAGGGAAGGAGAGGTGGAGGTGACCTGGTTGAGAATTCAAGTTTAATCTTGTGAACCTTATCATGAAAGTACTCAGCCAGAGTCTGGGAGAAGTGAAGGGGGAGTTGGAGGTGAAGGCACTTTGAGGAGAGAGTTCAGTGTGGCAAAGAGACGTTGAGGGTTTGAGCCAAGAGAATTTGTCAACTGGATGTAATAGTCCTGTTTGGCAAGTAAAAGAGCAGACTGGAAGGAGGTCAGCAAGAATTTGAAATGTATGAAGTTAGCATGGACACGGGATTTCAGCCAAAGGCATTCAACAGAGCGGGCACAGGAATGTAGGTAGCGGATTCTAGAGGTCAGCCAAGGCTGGGGTTTGGTACGTTTTACAAAACGGGGAATGAGAGGAGCGAGAGTATCCAGAGCAAAGGAGAGAATAGTATTATAGGAAGAGACAGCCTCATTGACAGACTTGGATAACATAGAGGGATATTTTCAAAGCACTTAGCCTTCCAACGTTCCATAGGTTTCTATGGAACTTTGGAAGGCTAAGTGCTTTGAAAATATGCCTCATAGTGGTAGATAGATTTGAAACACTGGAGGACAGAGTAGAAGGGTCAATAGCCTGAAGATTCCTAAATGTATTGGTTAAGATTGGACGGGACTGGGGAGGAGGGTGTTTAAGTGTGAAAGTTATCAGATGATGGTCAGAGAGGGGGAAGAGTTAAGGCACAGAAACTGGAGAGTGAGCAGTTTGAGAAGAGGATAAGATCAAGACAGTGGCCATTTTGGTGAGTGGGGGTAGTGGAGCACAATTGAAAATTGAAAGAGGATGTTAAAGCAAGAAACTGAGAAGCATAAGAGTCAGAGGGATCATTAGCATGAATGTTAAAATCCCCAAGAATGAGGGAAGATGAAGGTTCAACAAAGAAGGAAAGCCAGGCATCAAAGTCAGTGAGAAAGGAAGAAAGGGACTTATCAGGAGGTTGACTGCTACTCGGAGAGGAAGAGGGGCAAATAGATGGATGGAGTGGACTTCAAAAGAAGAAAAACAGTGAGACTGAGGTGGAAGAAGAGGATGAAATCTACAAGAGGGTGAAAGTAGTCGCCCGACACCACCTCCACGGCCAACCGGGTATGGGAGAAAAGATAACCTCCATGGCATAGGGCCGCGACTGAAGCAGAGTCTTCAGGGTAAAGCCAAGTTTCAGTTAGGGCAAGCAGATGGAGCGTAGGAGAGATAAAGAGGTCATGGACGTAGGAAAGTTTGTTTCACACAGAGCGGGCACTCCACAAAGAGCAAGAGAAAGGCAGGGAAGAAGGGGGGAGGAGAGGAACAGAAATTAGATTGGAGATATCACGGTATGACCTACACAAATAGGATGAGAGCTGATGTGGAGGACCAGGATTGGGATTAATGTCCCCAGCGGAGAGCAGGAGAAAGAGCAAGAGAGTACTGAGAAGAGTAGGAGAGGTATGGCGACAGTGACGAAGGCAAGATGTACTCAGATAGAAAGGAGATGGATGAATGGAAGGAAGGAAATGTTGAAGGTTGAGAGCTGAGAAAAAGGAAGAAGAAAAAAGAGATGGTGAGATGATGAATAGAGGGTGGACATTGTGTTTCTGCAGTGTACAGTGATTTCAGATGGAGAAACAGATTAGGAAGGGACAGTACGAAGAAGAAAATGTGTACTGGAGCCATAAATAGTAACTGGGAGAAAAATAAATGTAAAGAGAAAATGATGGCGTGCAGCACCTAGAGCGGAGGCCCTGAGTGGATCGGAGTGGACCTGGGAGTCATCCCGGAGAAGGCTGGAAAGGATATGCAGATGAGCTGCAAGTCCTCCACAGCACCTGAAAGGCAGCCGGTGGTAGAGCTGGGTACCTCTCAGCCGAGGAAAGGCTTACCAGGGGTTAGGCCGAAGCCAGCATTCCTCCCCCTGAGGGTCGCCTGATATCATATCTGCCTTGATAACCCCATGTATCCAAGTCTCATACCCAACGCCTATCTCCTTCCCAAGCAGCTCACTTCAGTGCACCGAATCATCAATTCCAGTTTCCCACTCCTCTTTCAAGGATCCTTCATGCATCTGCATACATTTCTGCAGAAGATGGCTTGAGATTGGTGGTACCGATTCAGAACCACCCCTTCCTGTTCAAGAGTTCCAGAACTTGCTTTATATTAAACCCCTCCCCGTTTATCAGTTCAGGACACTGCACAGAAATACCTGGGGAGCTGGTGGCCCTGGGGCATATCCAAAGGAGGACAACGCAGATATAGTCATGTTGTTCATAATTAGCTGATGCATCTGTGCATTTTGGATCATCATTAATTCAATTAAATCTGTTAAAACAGAGAAAGGGAAAATTAGGTTCTTACCTTGGTAATTTTCTTTCCTTTAGTCACAGCAGATGAATCCATTATGAATGGGTTGTGTCCACCTACCACCAGGGGGAGATAGAGAACACTGAAAACCATAGTGCCTCTAGGATGGCTAACTCCATCTGTCTCTCAGTATTTTGAAGCTTCCAAAGCAGTGTTAAACCACAAAGTAGCATAACATGAGCTTTCCTCACAGTGAACGAACGCCCCAGAACAGGAGCAATAACACAAAGGAAGGTCGAACTCAACCTCCTGTAGTAGAACAGAAATCCTGAAGACTGTTTTCCAACTTCTCCCAATGAGGGAACATGTCTTCAGGAAAAATTGAACACAAAACAAAGTCAATCAGGGAGGGATCATGGATTCATCTGCTGTGACTAAAGGAAAGAAAATTACCAAGGTAAGAACCTAATTTTCCATTCCTTGTCATCAGCAGCAGATGAATCCATTACGAATGGGATGTATCAAAACAATCCCTAGATAGGGCAGGAACAAGCCACACCACGCGCAAGCACTTGTGCTCCAAAAAGTGCGTCACTTCTGGCAGCCACATGCAGCCTGTAATGACGGGCAAAAGAGAGCTTAGAAACCCAAGTAGCTGCACTACATATCTCTTGAAGAGAGAGTGCTCCCGTCTCAGCCCAAGAGGAAGAAATCGCTCTTGTGGAATGTGCCTTAAAGGCATCAGGTGAAGGCCGGCCAGATAGCAGATATATAAAAAAAATGGTTTCCTTAAGCCAACGGGCTATAGTGGCTTTAGACGAGGACCTGACAACAATACAAAAAGGTGATCAGAGGTCCTGAAAGCATTTGACATCTGCAGATACTGCAACAGAGCCCTGCGCACATCCAGAAGGTGCAACTGCCCAAAATATTCCGGAAACTCCTCCCTAAAAAAAAAAGGGCAGATAAATAGGCTGGTTTAGGTGAAATGCTGAAACCACCTTAGGCAGGAAGGAAGGCACTGTACGTACCGTAACTCCGGTCTCTGAGAATTGCAGAAATGGGTCTCGACAGGACAGCGCCTGGAGCTCAGACACCCGTCTCGCCGATGTAATGGCCACCAAAAAGACTGTTTTTAGAGTCACATCCTTCTCCGAAGCTCGCCTCAGCGGCTTGAAGGGCGAACACTGAAGAGCCTTTAATACTAGCCCCAGGTTCCAAGCTGGACAAGGGGCACGCACGGGAGGCCGGAGCCGAAGAACCCCTCTAAGAAACCGTGCAATGTCTGGATGCGCAGCCAGGGAGAGGCCCGAGACCTTCCCCTGAAAACATGCCAAAGCTGCCACTTGAACACGCAGAAAATTATAGGCCAAGCCTTTTTGTACACCATCCTGCAAAAACTCAAGTATCGGCGAGACAGAAGCCCGCATGGGTGTGATTGCTTTAGAAACACACCGAGCCTCAAACTGGCGCCAGATCCGAGCATAGGCAACGGAAGTGGAACGCTTGCAGGCCTGCAACAGAGTGGAGATGACCTTGATAGAATAGCCCTTGTCTCTCAATTGCGCCCTCTCAATAGCTATGCCATAAGACCAAAGCGGCATGGATCCTCCATGGTCACCGGGCCCTGCGTCAACAGAGGCAAAGGAAGGGAAGCCTCCACCAGCATCCGCCGGAGGCCTGCATACCACGCCCGCCTGGGCCAATCTGGGGCAATGAGGATCACCACTCCTTGATGCAGCCGAATTCGCAGGAGGAGTCGCCCTATTAAGTGCCAAGGAGGGAACACATACAGGAGGCCCGGAGGCCAGGGTTGAGCCAAGCATCCAACCCCGCCGAGCGAGGATCTCTCCGTCTGCTGAAAAAGGACGGGATTTTGGCATTTGTGCTTGAGGCCATAAGATCCGCTACGGGCGTTCCCCATTTGGCACAGATCTGAAGGAACACCGTCTGCCAGTTCCCACTCCGCAGGGTCGATTTGATACCTGCTTAGAAAATCGGCTTGCACGTTGCTCTGACCTGCTGTCTGAGCTGCTGACAGAAGCTGCAGATGTAGCTCGGCCCAGTGGCATATCTGCGCGACCTCTGCGGCCAGTGCTTGACACTGAGTGCCGCCTTGTCGATTTATGTAGGCCACTGCTGTCGTGTTGTCCGACAGAACTCTGCCAGTCCCTCCAGAGTCTTGTGAAAGGCCAGAAGAGCCTGGAATATCGCTCTCAGTTCCAAGCGATTGATGGACCACCCCGTTTCCTCGGGTGTCCACAGACCCTGGGCATAGCTTCGCTGGCAATGTGCTCCCCAACCCTTCAGGCTGGCATCCGTTACCACCAGGCACCAATCGGGAAGCGCTAGTGGCATTCCTCGCCGCAGCATGCTGTCTGAGAGCCACCACTCCATTCTGAGTCAGGCCGCAGGGAGCCATGTGAGTCTGTGTTGATAATCCTGGGACATAGGAGACCATCGTTGAAGCAGGGCAATCTGCAGAGGTCTCATGTGCGCTCTCGCCCATGGCACCACTTCCAAGGTGGCCATCATCGACCCCAACAGCTGGACAAAGTCCCAAGCTTGCGGGCGAGGCATCCTCAGGAGCAGACGGACCTGATTCTGAATCTTGCACCACTAGGAATGGCCTAGTGGTTAGAGTGGTGGACTTTGGTCCTGAGGAACTGGGTTCGATTCCACTGCAGGCACAGGCAGCTCCTTGTGACTCTGGGCAAGTCACTTAACCCTTCATTGCCCCAGGTACAAATAAGTACCTGTATATAATATGTAAGCCGCATTGAGCCTGCTATGAGTGTGAAAGTGCGGGGTACAAATGTAATTAAAAAAAATATATATATATATTGACGACCCAGCCCAGAGATTGCAGTACTGAGACCACTCTGGCTGTTACATGATGACTCTCCTCTGCAGAGTCCGCTCTGATGAGCCAGTCGTCTAGGTACGGGTGAACCCGGATACCCTCTCGCCTGAGAAAGGCAGCTACTATTACCATTACCTTGGAAAAGGTTCGGGGAGCTGTGGCGAGGCCAAAAGGCAAGGCCCAAAACTGGAAATGTTTTCCCAACACCACAAAACGGAGGAACCGTTGGTGCGGGGGCCATATAGGAATGTGCAAGTAAGCTTCTTTTAGGTCCAGAGACGTGAGGAACTCTCCTGGCTGTACCGCCGCAATGACGGAGCGCAGGGTTTCCATATGAAAATGCCGCACTCTTTGTGACTCGTTGACTTTCTTTAAGTCGAGAATGGGCCAAAAGACCCGCCTTTTCGCGGCACCACAGAATAAATGGAGTAACGACCGCAGCCATGTTCGGCGGGCGGCACAGGGATCACCGCTCCAAGGTGCAACAAGACTTGTAAGGTCTCCTCTACCGCTGCCCGTTTCACGGCAGTGCTGCATCGGGACTCCACAAACACGTCTCTCACTGGGGCACCAAATTCCAATCGGTAACCTTCTCTGATCAGGTCCAGGACCCACTGATCTGAGGTAATCTTGGTCCACTCCTCGAGAAAGAGGGAAAGGCGACCCTCATGCAGCTGCAAAGGAGGAGTGGACCGGCGTCCCATCATTGTGGAGGACGGCCCTGAACTCCTGGCCTTGAGCCTGCCGCTGCGGAGCGTTTGTCCGAGCAAAAGGAGTTTCTCTGCTAAAAGCGGGCACGTTGAGTAAACCCAGCAGAGCGCCCCGGGCGATACCTTCTAGCTTCACGGAAGCGAGGTCTGGAGGAGGAGGGAACCAACTGACCCTTGGAAGAAGGCCGCGGCCTATCCTCAGGTAACCGCTGGGGTTTAGCATCCCCCAGGTCTTTAACAATCTTCTCCAACTCCTCTCCATAACAGAAGGCCCTGACAGGGCAACTTCGCCAGCGTTTGCTTAGAGGCCATGTCAGCCGCCCAATGCCGTAGCCATATAAGGCGGCGGCGGACACCGCCACAGACATCTATTTAGCCGAAGCTCTGACCAGATCATAGAGGGCGTCAGCTAAAAACGACAAGGCCGACTCCATGCGCAGTGCAACCTCAGCGAGGGACTCCGCACCATGCACGGGCTGTTCCACTGCTTGTTGTAACCAAGAGAGGCAGGCTCGAGCAGCATAGGAACTGCAAACAGATGCCCTTAAGGCTAGGCCCGAAATCTCAAAGGACCGTTTTAGCGCTGATTCCAGCCGCCGGTCCTGAATGTCCTTCAGGGCGACCCCTCCCTCTACTGGGAGGGTGGTCTTTCTTGTCACTGCCGTGACTAAGGCATCCACTTTAGGCATCCCAAAACGGGCCGAGTGCTCCTCACTCAGAGGGTAAAGATGCCCCATCGCCCTGGCACTTTCAAGGGCCCCTCGGGGTCAGCTCATTGAGCAGAAATAAGCTCTTGGATGGAGTCATGCAAAGGAAAGGCACGAGCAGGCATCGTAGTACTCGCCATCCTCGGATTACCAGAGGAAGCCTCGCCTTGAACAGGGTCATCAATAGAGAGGGCCTGTAAGGCATTAGAGATAAGCGCTGGCAGCTCATCGCGGTGGAAAATCCGAACCGCAGTGGGATCATCCAGATCCAGTGGCAAACTGGCACCTTCCTCTGGCTCCTCAGACCACGAAGGCCTGCCAGATCCCTCAGAGTCCCCACAGCCCGACCACAGTGGGGGGGGGAAAAGGGGGGTGCGCCACTCTCTGACAGGGAATTTACCCGTCTATGCTTAGTGTGCATCCAACGCTCAGGGGCATCCATGTCTGATATCAGCCCTGGGCCATCATCAGTCGGAGGGGGACCAGGTAGCAACACAGTGTCAGACACCTGCGGCAGAGCTCTTTTCAGCCTGAAGGCTTTATGTAAAATAAGCACAAACTCGGGGGACAAAAACTCGCCCTGATCTCCCGTCTCCGAATTAGGAGCCACAGGGAACGGAGCTCCTCTGGTAGCCTCGGCCCGAGGCGCCCCTCTGCTCTCAGATTCCTCCGCAACCATGGGGGTCGAGCCATGCGGCAGTTCCAAGATGGCGCCCGCTGCCAGCTCCATCGAGCGGGAAGAATCATCACTCGCCATGCTCGTACTGGCTCTACAGTCTAAACAGCACATTTTACAGAGCCCCGCTGCTGATCTGCGCTTGCCACAACGGGAACAGCGCTTAACTCCCTCAGCAGCCATCGCCGAAAAACGACGGAATAAAATTCAAAATGGCGGCTTCGTGCCAAAATCACCCCGATCGGAACGCTGTCTGCGGGCCCTCCCCGGAGGAGCTGAGTACCGCTCTTACCTCAAAGGACCGAGTCCACAAGCTCTGGTCACGCTGCACAGTCAGGAAAAGCCTCAGAAATAGCAGCGCTGAAAAGCGCGTTTTTTTTAACACTGTGAGGAAGTTGGAGACAAACAGCTAAAGAGGCACTCCGGAGGCAGAAGAGGGTGGGAAAGGCAGGGAAAGGGCGAACCTATGTACCTTTAAAGTGGGCTCCACTTAGCCACAACACCCCTGCTACAACTGGCAAAATCTTGAAGGAGCTGAACAAGCTGCGTCCAACCCTGCTGGGAGATAGAGAAATACTGAGAGACAGATGGAGTTAGCCGTCCTAGAGGCACTATGGTTTTCAGTGTTCTCTATCTCCGCCTGCTGGTAGGTGGACACAACGCATTTGTAATGGATTCATCTGCTGCTGATGACAAGGAAGATGTGTGTATCTGAGTTACAGAACAAGGTGCGATGAATGTCATGTTCAATATTTATCACAAAAGGGATGTCTTTCTCTCCCTCTCCTAGCACATATTTTATTCAATAAATGTTACCAGTATAGTGTTCCCACCAATGCACTTGGTTGTCATTTATTCCCAGTTCTGTGCCATCCTCAGACAGCTTCATCCATTCAGGGTTGACATGTCTGGACTACTGAACTGGGACACCAGAGCTGTAGACAAACCTTGCAAAAGACGGTCCTTTCCTTCCCACTCCCTCCTAGCCCTCTGACCCTCATCCTCTTCCCCCTTCTGTCCTGGTTCCAGTCTTTCTTCCTCCTCCTCTCTAGTCCTCCTTCCCCTGCTCTGTTCCCTTCTCTGTCTTCCCTCTCATCCTATAGCACCTCTCATCAACATCATTTTTCTCTACCAGATCTACTGGGCACTGTTTGGATCAAACCATGTAGTGCTGTGGCAGGTCAAGAAGCAACCAGAATGCTAGGAATTATTAGGAAAGGAATTGAGAATAAAACAAAGAACACATAATACCTTTGTTTCACTCCATGGTGCAACTGCGCCTTTGAGCATCATGTAACATAGTAACATAGTAGATGACGGCAGAAAAAGACCTGCACGGTCCATCCAGTCTGTCCAACAAGATAAACTCATATGTGCTACTTTTTGTGTACACCCTACTTTGATTTGTACCTGTGCTCTTCAGGGCACAGACCATATAAGTCTGCCCAGCACTATCCCTGCATCCCAACCACCAGCCCCGCCTCCCACCACCAGCTCGGCATAGACATTATAAGTCTGTCCAGCACTATCCCTGCTTCCCACAGCTCTGGCACAGACCGTATAAGTCTGCCCAGCACTATCCCCGCCTCCCAACCACCAGTCCCGCCTCTGGCACAGACCGTATAAGTCTGCCCAGCACTATCCCCACCTCCCAACCACCGGCTCTGCATATCGCAAAAAGGATATAGCAGAATTAGGAAAGGTAAAGAGAAGGGTGACCGAAAGGAGGTGGAATGAGTCAAATAGGAAAGGATGAAGAGGTTAGGGCTTTTCAGTTGGAGAAGAGACACCGAGGGGGGATTTGAAAGAGGCCTATAAAATACTGATGGAGTGGGACTGGTAAACATGAATCGATTGTTTATTCTTTCAAAAAGTTAAAAACGAAGGGACACTCTATGAAGTTACTAAATAGCACATTTAAAACAAAAATAATTTTCATACTGGGTCAGGCCAAAGCCCTATCAAGTGTCATCCTGTTTCTAACAGTGGTCAACCTAAGTTGGAAGTACCTGGCAGGATACTTCAAAGTAGACGGATTCCATGTTACCAACCCCCAGAGATAAGCAGTGGATTTTCCCAGATCAGGAGGGTTCAGGTATGGAAAGCTAAGTGTGTGTACGTGGGGGAGGTGAGTTGTTTTGATAACCCACGTCACCTCCTTCCCTGCATCTGTTCTAATAAGAAAGAGCCTGCCCCCCCCCCTTCTTCTCCCTCCTGCATCACAGCTTAAATGAAAGGAAGACTCCACTCTGCCCCAGCATCCCCTTCCCTCTCTCCTGTAGTTAAAGAGTAGTTACTTACCTGTAACAGGTGTTCTCCGAAGACAGCAGGCTGCATATTCTCACAAGTGGGTGACGCCACGTCGGCCCCGGAGGATTTTAAAGCAAAATCTAAAAATCTCTTCTACGGCGTTCCGTCGCGCGAGCGAACGCACTGCGCATGTGCGCACACCTCTTCCCGCTCACCGTGCGGACACGCCCCTCAGTTAAATCCAAAAGATGGAGGAGACAACTCCAAAAGGGGAAGGTGGGAGGGTTTGTGAGAATATGCAGCCTGCTGTCTTCGGAGAACACCTGTTACAGGTAAGTAACTACTCTTTCTCCAAAGACAAGCAGGCTGATATTCTCACAAGTGGGGTATCCCTAGCTTCCAGGCTTACACAACACAACAAACAGTGGTCAATTGAGTCTCGCAATGGCGAGGCCAGAATAAAATTGACCTGAAAAGAAGAAACATCTAAATGAGTGTAGCCTGGAACAGAACAAAAATGGGCTTAGGAGGGTTGGAGTTGGATTCTAAACCCCAAAGAAGTTCTGCAGCCCTGACTGCCCAACCGACTGACGAGTCGGCTATTGCTGAAGGCAGTAGTAAGATGTGAATGTGTGGACTGATGACCACGCCGCAGCTTTGCAGATCTCTTCAATAGTGACTGATCTTAGATGAGCCACCGACTCAGCCATGGCTCTAATTTTGTGAGCCGTGACATGGCCTTCTAGAGTCAGTCCAGCTTGGACAAAAATGAAGGAGATGCACTCTGCTAGCCAAGCAGAAATTATGCGGTTTCCGACAGCAACTGGCATTAAAAGAAATAAACAACTGGGCGGACCGTCCAAGGGAGCTCGTCTGCTCCACGCAAAAAGTGCGGAGCTTGCTTTCGCCAGGGCTTGTAAGATGAGGGAGAAAGAATGTTGGCAAGACAACTGACTGGAGCAGATGGTACTCCGATACTAGCGCCAGTAAGAACTTTGTCTGCATGCGGAGAACTACTCTGTTAAGATGAGAAGTAAGGTAAGGCGCTTGAGCTACTAGAGACCGAAGCTCACCGACCTTACGAGTTGAAGGAACAGCCACTAAGGAAACGACCTTCCAGGTCCAATACTTCAGATGGCAGGAATCCAGTGGCCCGAATTGAGCTTGCAGCAGCTGGATGAAAACGACATTGGGACCCCAAGATACTGGATAAGGAGTGATAGGAACTCTGACCGAAGCATAAGAGCCAACTGTCAAAATTATTGTGGGTGCTAAGCCCAACAGAAATAATCTCCCTTAGACACATACAAGGAATTTTCTCAATATTGGGGGAGAAATAAACCTCTCGTGAAGTGGACAGCTAAAGGCTGACCTTTCACACGTTGATGATAAGCTCTTATTGCACGAAGATGAATACTGACAGAGTTGGTCTTGAGACCAGACTCAGACAGGTGTAGAAAGAACTCAAGCAAGGTCTGTATAAGACAAGATGCAGGATCTAGGGCCTTGCTGTCACACTAGACGGCAAACCTCTTCCATGAAAAAGAACATCACCTCTTTGTGAAATCTTTTCTGAAAGCAAGCAAGAGTCGGGAGACACTCTGGAAAACTCAACGAAACCCCACTCTCAACATCCAGACCGTGTGAGCCAGAGATTGGAGGTTGGGATGTAGAAGTGCCCCCTCGTTCTGCGTAATGAGAGCTGGAAAACATTCCAACTCCAGAAGAAGAGGGAATCCTATCTGACGCAGCTAGAAAAGAGCAATCAGAATCATGGCTCCACAATCTTGCTCGAGAAACAGCAAAGTCTTTTCCACCAGATGTATGGGAGGATTCGCATACAGAAAACCTGTCTCCCAAAGAAGGAGAAAGGCATCCGATGGTAGCCTGCCGTGAACCTGCAGCCTGGAACAGAACTGAGGGACTTTGCGATTGGAATAAGTAGCAAAAAGATCCACTGAGGGTTCTTTCGAACTATAGGCATGCTCAACTGTAGCATTATCCTGCTCAGCCTGTCGGCCAGACTGCTGTTTACGCCAATTAGATAAGTGGCTTGGAGAAAACATGCCGCATTGCGGGCCCACCGCTACATCTGCATGGCATCCTAACTCAGAGGGCAAGATCCAGTACTCCTTTGTTATCGAGTACATCACAACCCGATTGTTTGTTGAATTAAAATAATTTGGTTGGATAGCCAGGAGGGATGCAACCCATGCTCTAGATACCCTAAACTTGATACCACTGGGAAGCTAGGATGCACTGAGCAGATGTCATGTGCAAAAGTGCCATGGGAGTTACGTGAACTGTGGAAGCCATGTGTCAAGAAGTCTCAATATGTACTGTGCTGTAATCTGTTGAGACGGGCAATCATCGTGTTAAGGGACACATGCACTCTCAGTCCATGAAGATACGCTGCAACAACAGCCAGGCACTAGGAAAAAAACATACTCTGGATGCGAAGAGAGTATAAGTATCCTGTAAATCCAGAGAGCATAACCAATCGTTTTCCTGAAGTATGGAAGAAGGATGCCCAGGGAAAGCATCCTGAACCAAATCTGTTTAGGCCCCTTATGTCTATGATGGGACGCAACCCACAAAGAAAGACCTGGAATAGAATCTCAACCCTTCTTGCCCTGGTGGAACGGGCTCGACTGCATTGGCGCTGAGGAAAAACAGAGAGTTCCTCTGCAAGTACTCACTTTTGATGGAAGCTAAAGGATTAAGCTTCCAATGAACATGTGGAGGGTTTGATTCCAGTTTGAGAATGTATCCTAACCGGACTAGTTGAAAAACCCCACCGGTTGGAGGATAAAAAAGTCACCTTTGGTGGAGAAAATGTAACTTCCCCCCCCGACAGGCAGAATGGCCGGTACGGACATTTTTTTTTTTTTTTTTTTAGTGGCTATACTGAATGGAGCCAGTCAAAAACCCCTCTGTTTCCTGGGGAATAGGTGCAGGGGCCTGATTAGGTGCACGCCGCTGACTAGAACGAGCGTGCTGAGGCATAGCCCGAACCGGCTGTCGAGAAGTAGGAGTATAGGTACGACCCTTAAGGCACAAGGAAAACTACTCCTCTCTCTAAAGAACTTCCAAGATGAGGAAGTGTATGCACAGCATATCTACAGTTTTCTGCTGAGTCTCCTCCTCCAGGAGAGAGGCACACAGTCATGAGAGTCTGCGCATCACTGTTACAGTGGGGGAAATAAGTATTTGATCCCTTGCTGATTTTGTAAGTTTGCCCACTGACAAAGACATGAGCAGCCCATAATTGAAGGGTAGGTTATTGGTAACAGTGAGAGATAGCACATCACAAATTAAATCCGGAAAATCACATTGTGGAAAGTATATGAATTTATTTGCATTCTGCAGAGGGAAATAAGTATTTAATCCCTCTGGCAAACAAGACCTAATACTTGGTGGCAAAACCTTGTTGGCAAGCACAGCGGTCAGACGTCTTCTGTAGTGATGATGAGGTTTGCACACATGTCAGGAGGAATTTTGGTCCACTCCTCTTTGCAGATCATCTCTAAATCATTAAGAGTTCTGGGCTGTCGCTTGGCAACTCGCAGCTTCAGCTCCCTCCATAAGTTTTCAATGGGATTAAGGTCTGGTGACTGGCTAGGCCACTCCATGACCCTAATGTGGCTTCTTCCTGAGCCACTCCTTTGTTGCCTTGGCTGTATGTTTTGGGTCATTGGTCGTGCTGGAAGACCCAGCCACGACCCATTTTTAAGGCCCTGGCGGAGGGAAGGAGGTTGTCATCAGAATTGTACGGTACATGGCCCCATCCATTCTCCCATTGATGCGGTGAAGTAGTCCTGTGCCCTTAGCAGAGAAACACCCCCAAAACATAACATTTCCACCTCCATGCTTGACAGTGGGGACGGTGTTCTTTGGGTCATAGGCAGCATTTATCTTCCTCCAAACACGGCGAGTTGAGTTCATGCCAAAGAGCTCAATTTTTGTCTCATCTGACCACAGCACCTTCTCCCAATCACTCTCGGCATCATCCAGGTGTTCACTGGCAAACTTCAGACGGGCCGTCACATGTGCCTTCCGGAGCAGGGGACCTTGCGGGCACTGCAGGATTGCAATCCGTTATGTCGTAATGTGTTACCAATGGTTTTCGTAGTGACAGTGGTCCCAGCTGCCTTGAGATCATTGACAAGTTCCCCCCCTTGTAGTTGTAGGCTGATTTCTAACCTTCCTCATGATCAAGGATACCCCACGAGGTGAGATTGTGCGTGGAGCCCCAGATCTTTGTCGATTGACAGTCATTTTGTACTTCTTCCATTTTCTTACTATGGCACCAACAGTTGTCTCCTTCTCGCCCAGCGTCTTACTGATGGTTTTGTAGCCCATCCAGCCTTGTGCAGGTGTATGATCTTGTCCCTGACATCCTTAGACAGCTCCTTGCTCTTGGCCATTTTGTAGAGGTTAGAGTCTGACTGATTCACTGAGTCTGTGGACAGGTGTCTTTCATACAGGTGACCATTGCCGACAGCTGTCTGTCATGCAGGTAACGAGTTGATTTGGAGCATCTACCTGGTCTGTAGGGGCCAGATCTCTTACTGGTGGTGGGGGATCAAATCCTTATTTCCCTCTGCAGAATGCAAATAAATTCATATACTTTCCACAATGTGATTTTCCGGATTTAATTTGTGATGTGCTATCTCTCACTGTTACCAATAACCTACCCTTCAATTATGGGCTGCTCATGTCTTTGTCAGGGGCAACTTACAAAATCAGCAAGGGATCAAATACTTGTTTCCCCCACTGTACCTAGAGCAGAAATCTAGGTGTTACATTACAAGTGTCGAAAATGCCCTTGGACAGGAACCTGCGACACACCGTGTGCTACCTGACCACTTGGTGAAAAGGTTTAGCCTACTCCGGTGGGACTGCTCGTAAAGATCTGACAAGACTTGATTGGGATGTGATCATGCAGCCTGGTACGCCATTCTCCAAAAGAGGCTAAGGATGTATGCTCTGGCCCCGGGGCGCCGAAATAGTTCTTGAGAACTCCTATCTGTTCTGAGTGCAGAAGACTCAGGTGAGATAGTAGTCCAGGACCTCTAGCATCTGGGCATTGGATTCACAATCTCCACTGTAATGTCAGATGACATCATTGAAACTGAACTAACTACTCAAACAGAGCAGCTCAGATCCAAACGCGTCCGATATGGAGGCTACTATGGGTCGAGAAGTTGCCCCAGTAGGGTGCGAACACCATACCAGAGGCAGCATCGGTGAAGAGACCAGGTGAAAAGCCAGATGCCGCAGGAGGTTGGTAGCCCCATGGCATCCAATGGTACCCATGGTCCCGAAGCCAAGGACAAAGTCTGGAAATGCAAGGGAATCGAAACCAGACTGCTAGACCATGGCACCCGACGGTACCGATGATACACATGTACCGATGGACCCCCGTACCAATGGGACCCATGGTACTTGGTACCGATGATAGTCATGGTATCTGGTATCGATGGTACCATGATACCTGGTACCGATGGTAGCCATGACATGTGGTACCAATGGTACCATGATATCCGGCACCAACAGCACCGACGGTACCGATGGTACACATGGCACCGCGACGGTGCTCTTGACACCTGGTACCAATGGCACCCATGGCACCGAGGTACCTGGTCATGATATCTGGTATCGATGTGTACTCATGTGCCGGACGGCATCCATGATACCTGATACCCATGTATCCACGGTAACCGACGATACCTGATACTATGGTACCGATGGCAGTCATGATACTCGTACCGATGGGCGATGATACCTGGTACCGATAGTCGATGGTGCCCATGATACCTGGTGCCCAGATGGTGCCCATGATTTCCGGTACCGACAGCACCCATGGCACCGATGACACTCGGCATCGACGGCACCCATGGTACCGGATGATACCCGGTGCCGACGGGACCCATGGTACCGATGATACCCGGTACCGACGGGACCCATGACACCGACCATGGTACCAATGTAGTTGTGCAGTGGCTGACCAGGGATGCACCTGCTTAGGTTCCTGGTTTTTCCTGGGACATACACCTTCACACTTGTGGGGCTTAAAGACAGTGGGGGTGCTGGAGCAGGCTCTCACAGCTCTGGAGAGCCATTTGTAAAGTTTTAATAAATGGATCCTAAAAATGTGGGCTTGTTTAGTTTGCTGGCGAGAGAGAGCCCACAGATAACAATATGCCAGCATTTTTATAAGAAAAGAGAAGCTTATATGCTTGTTTTCCTTTCAGGCACAGCCCCTTGTGACTCTGGCAACTACTTAATTTTCCTTGCCCAGGTACAAAAAAGTACCTGTATATAAGCCACAATGAGCCTGCCATGAAAGGATCAAATGAAAAATAAAGAACACCCAAAAAGGGTAAAATAAAAAAATAAAAAGAGATTTTACTCCGAGGACCTGAAAAAACACGAAGCACTAACAAACTCCGTGTCCTCAGACGCGGAAAAAAGAAAAACTGAGGGGCGTGTCCGCACGGCGAGCGGAAGAGGGTGCGCACATGGCAGTGCGTTCGCTCGCGCGACGGAACGCCGTAGAAGAGATTTTTAGATTTTGCTTTAAAATCCTCCGGGGCCGACGTGGCCACCCACTTGTGAGAATATCAGCCTGCTTGTCTTTGGAGAATAAGGTAAAAAAGAAAGAAGTCCCCCCCCCCCACTTTGAAAAGAAAGACAGAAGTCCAAAAGACAGCCGGTAAAAAAGGGGCGATCAAGGAAAACAAGATGTAATGGAGAGATTAAATTAATTCTTTGCTTCGGTCTTCACCGAGGAAGATTCAAGCGGTACAGGGTTTCACAAATTTTCGAGAAGTATTATCGGCTCGACCCCTGTCCTAACTATCTGCTCAAGTTTGCACCTCCATGCTTTCTTGCGGACCTTACACTACTGCAACTTTATGCTGGAGCGTGGTCTATTCCCTGTAGCACATGGCAATACATTACTCCACTCCAGTCCCAAAGGACTCCAAGAAAAAAAGTGGTGATCTTACTAATTATCGCCCTATTGCCTCAATACCTCTTTTTGTAAAAATAATGGAAGCATGGTGACGAAACAACTTACAGACTTCCTTGACCAGTTTTCCATGAATCTCAGTCTGGCACATTTAGACTGATGCTGGACAAAACTTCTACATGATAAACATAAAGGAATCCTGTTCAGAAGAAATGGATCCTCAGGAGCTTAGCCGAGATTGGATAACAGAGCCGGTAGTGGGAGGGGGGCTGGTGGTGGGAGGCGGGGATAGTGCTGGGCAGACTTATACGGTCTGTGCCAGAGCCAGGGTGGAAGGCGGGACTGGTGGTTGGAGCGGGGATAGTGCTGGGCAGACTTGTACGGTCTGTGCCCTGAAAAAGACAGGTACAAATCAAGGTAAGGTATACACAAAAAAGTGGCACATTTCTTGGGCAGACTGGATGGACTGTGCAGGTCTTTTTCTGCCTTCCTCTACTATGTTACTATAAATACCTTTCTGTGAAGAAGTATAATAAAAAGGCAAGTGCACTTTTATAATATACCACTGCAACATGCCAGCGCTTATAGCCTCGATGAGAACGGAGAACTACTACTACTACTACTACTATTTAGCATTTCTATAGCGCTACAAGGCATACGCAGCGCTGCACAAACATAGAAGAAAGACAGTCCCTGCTCAAAGAGCTTACAATCTAATAGACAAAAAATAAATAAAGTAAGCAAATCAAATCATTAATGTGAACGGGAAGGAAGAGAGGAGGGTAGGTGGAGGCGAGTGGTTACAAGTGGTTACGAGTCAAAAGCAATGTTAAAGAGTGGGCTTTCAGTCTAGATTTAAAGGTGGCCAAGGATGGGGCAAGACGTAGGGGCTCAGGAAGTTTATTCCAGGCGTTGGGTGCAGCGAGACAGAAGGCGCGAAGTCTGGAGTTGGCAGTAGTGGAGAAGGGAACAGATAAGAAGGATTTATCCATGGAGCGGAGTGCACGGGAAGGGGTGTAGGGAAGGACGAGTGTGGAGAGATACTGAGGAGCAGCAGAGTGAATACATTTATAGGTTAGTAGAAGAAGTTTGAACAGGATGCAAAAACGGATAGGGAGCCAGTGAAGGGTCTTGAGGAGAGGGGTAGTATGAGTAAAGCGACCCTGGCGGAAGATGGGACGGGCAGCAGAGTTTTGAACCGACTGGAGAGGGGAGAGGTGACTAACTGGGAGGCCAGCAAGAGCAGATTGCAGTAGTCTAAACGAGAGGTGACAAGGGTGTGGATAAGGGTTTTGGTAGAGTGCTCGGAAAGAAAGGGGCAGATTTACGGATGTTGTAAAGAAAGAAACGACAGGTCTTGGCGGTCTGCTGGATATGAGCAGAGAAGGAGAGAGAAGAGTCAAAGATGACCCCAAGGTTTCGAGCTGAGGAGACAGGGAGAATGAGAGAGCCATCAACAGAAATAGAAAACGGGGGGAGCGGGGAGGTGGGTTTGGGGGGGGGGGGGAAATGAGAAGCTCGGTTTTGGTCTATTTAATTTCAGGTGGCGTTGAGACATCCAGGCAGCAATGTCAGACAAACACGCTGAAACTTTGGTTTGGATGCAAGGTGAGATATCAGGGGTAGAAAGGTAGATTTGGGAGTCATCAGCATAGAGATGGTAGGAAAAGCCATGGGATGAGATTAATGAACCAAGGGAAGAAGTGTAGATAGAAAAGAGGAGGGGACCAAGAACAGAACCCTGAGGTACACCGACAGGCAGAGGGATAGAAGTAGAAGAGGATCCACCAGAGTGAACACTAAAGGTGCGGAGGGAGAGGTAGGAAGAGAACCAGGAAAGGACAGAGCCCTGGAATCCAAGTGAGGACAGGGTATCGAGAAGTATGCTGTGATCGACAGTGTCAAAAGCAGCGGAAAGATCAAGAAGAATGAGGATGGAATATTGACCTCTGGATTTAGCCAGTAATAGGTCATTGGAGACTTTAGTAAGCGCAGTTTCGGTTGAGTGGAGAGGGCGAAAACCAGATTGTAATGGGTCAGAATAGCATGTGAGGAGAAAATCAAGGCAGCGGCGGTGAACAGCACGCTCAAGTAATTTGGAGAGAAAAGGAAGGAGGGAGATGGGTCGGTAATTAGAGGGACAAGTAGGGTCAAGTGAAGGCTTCTTAAGGTGTGACCACAGCATGTTTAAAGGCAGCAGGGACAGTCGCAGTGGAAAGTGAGAGGTTGAGAATGTGACAGATAAAAGGATAAGAGAGGAGAGATGGCATTAAGAAGGGGGTGGGAATGGGATCAGAGGAACAGGTGGTACATTTTGAGGAAGAAAGGAGAAGTGTAGTTTCCTCAATAGTAACTTCAGGAAAGGAGGAAAGGGAATGAGGGGAAGGAGGAGAGGGAACGGACTAGTGGAGGGAGAGCTGGTGAGGTAGAGAAAGCAAGGTTTATCTTTTGAACCTTGTTGTGAAAGAATTCAGCAAGGTCTGAGGAGATAATGAAGGGGAGTTGGGGGAGGGGGCACCTTGAGGAGAGAGTTCAATGTGGTGAAGAGAAGTCGAGGATTAGAGCCAAGAGAGTTGGTCAGTTGGCTATAATAATCCTGTTTGGCACGTAAAAGAGCAGATTGGAAGGAGGTCAGCATGAACTTAAAGTGTAAGAAATCAGCAAGGGCCCGAGATTTCCGCCAGAGGCATTCGGCGGAGCGGGTACAGGAACGTAGGTAGCGGATATTAGAAGTCAGCCAAGGTTGGGGTTTTGTACGCCTTACAGGGCGGGTCATCAAAGGTGCAAGAGTGTCTAAGGCAGAGGATAGAGTATTGTTGTAAGAAGAAACAGCCTCGTTGACAGACGTGGATGGTGCCACAGTAGAGAGGAGGTTTGAAACATGGGAGGATAGAGATGAAGGGTCAATATCGTGAAGATTCCTAGATAAATTAGATAGGATAGGACGGGACTGGGAGGGAGGAGATTTAAGTGTGAAAGTTATAAGATGGTGATCAGAGGACGGATGATTAGAGGCAAGGAAACTAGAAGGTGAACAGTTGGAGGAGAAGATGAGATCAAGACAGTGAGGTGGAGGTGGAGCATAGTTGGAGATTAAAGGACGACGTTAAAGTGAGTAACTTGGAAATATAAGAGTTGGAAGGATCATTAGCAGGAATATTAAAGTCACCAAGGATGAGAGAGGGGAGGAAGGATCATGGAAGAAGGCAAGCCAGGCATCAAAGTCACTGAGAAAGGATGAAAGGGACTTATTAGGGGGACGATAAATGACCGCTATTCGAAGAGGCAGAGGAGAGAAAAGGCGGATAGAGTGGACTTCAAAGGAGGAAAAACAGTGAGATTGAGGTGGAAGAAGGGGTTGAAATCTGGAGGAGGGAGAGAGAAGTAGTCCAACACCACCCCCACGGCCAGCAGGGAGGAGTATGTGAAAATAGATAACCGCCATGGCATAGGGCTGCGACTGAAGCAGAGTCATCAGGGCAGAGCCAGGTTTCTGTTATGGCGAGCAGATGGCGGTGACGCGAGATAAAGAGGTCCTGGATATAGGGAGTTTGTTACAGATAGAGCGGGCATTCCATAGGGCGCAAGAGAAGGGCAGAGAAGAGGAGGGGAGTAGAGGAATAGAGATGAGGTTAGAGAGGTCACGGTGAGATCTGTAGAGTTTGGATAATACTTGGTGAGGAGGGCCAGGATTGGGATTGATGTCACCGGCTGAGAGTAAGAGAAGGAGTAAAGAGAGCGGAGGAGAGTAGGAGAGGTGTGGCCACGAAGGCATCGAAGGCGAGATATTTAGGTGGAATGGGGAAGGCAAAATGGAGGAAAGAAGAGACGGAGATTAAAAGCCAAGAGGGAGGAAGAGGGTAGGAGAGAAGGTGAGGTGATGAAGTCAATGGATGGGAAGTGAGTTCCTGTAGCGGAGAGAGGTAGGGGGTGAGGGAAAGATTAGGAAGGGACAGAGCTAGGAAGAGAATGTGAATAGGGGCCATAAACGATTAAGGTACTTTAGCAATGGCGTGCGGCACCTAGAGCGGAGGCCCTGAGTGGATCAGGGTGGACCTGGGTGTCACCCTGGAGAAGGCTGTAAGGATATGCAGATGAGCTGCAAGTCCTCCACAGCACCTGAAAGGCAGCCAGTGGTAGAGGTGGGCACCTCTCAGCTGAGGAAAGGCTTACCGGGGTTAGGCCGAAGCCAGCATTCCTCCCCCTGAGGGTCGCCTGATCCTAGCCAAAAAGCACCTGGAAACTCTGTGCACTTGGAGAGAAGGCCCTGGAAAGATCGGGTGGAACTGGAGTCACCCCGGATACAGCTGTGAGGAAATGCAGAAGGGCTGCAAGTCCTCCACAGCACCTGGTGGGAGCGCTGGGCTCCTAGAGCGGAGGCCCTAAGTGGATCGGGGTGGACCTGGGTGTCACCCGGAGAAGGCTGTAAGGATATGCAGATGAGCTGCAAGTCCTCCACAGCACCTGAAAGGCAGCCGGTGGTAGAGGTGGGCACCTCTCAGCTGAGGAAAGGCTTACCAGGGTTAGGCCGAAGCCAGCATTCCTCCCCCTGAGGGTCGCCTGAAGTGTTAATGAAATAATTACTCAGCTTAGTAGAGTTCGTGTTATCCTTTTATTTTAGATTTACTTTTTTTTTAGATTCTCCCAGATTTCCTAAAACTTGGATCTGAAATTATGGACTTGAGTGTCATTTACCTGAAATGAATTTCTTGCTTTGTAAAACTTTACTTTATGGACACTTTCCAATCAAGATTGCTTCTTGTATAAAATTGTATAAATGGAATAAAAAAAAAAATAATATACCACTGCAATTCACAAAACAAAAGGAGCAAGTTCCCAAATGCTATCTTTTTCTTTTGATGTAGGCACAGGAAAATGCTCCCAGGTTTCAACTTAATTCATGTTTAATATGGGGTATAAATGTCATAAATAAATAAATAGAAACTCTGAATGTTGAGCACCTGATTCTCTAACATGATGTTTGTTTTAGTGCCCTTTACCAGGAGAAAAAAAATCTCTGCACGAACATAACAGTGCTAGGGTGTCCCCTCCAAATAACACACTGATTACGATTTATAACAGATTACTACTCTACCTGTGAAAAGTTATTCTGTCATTATACTTGCTCTGTGTACATCAGTATGCTGCACAAACTGGCATGTTTGAAATTATAAGTGAGAATAAATCAAAATGCCACCAAACAATAAAGAATGACAATGTGGATAAAGCAGCTCATGGGCTCGCTCGCTTCCTCCTTCCACCTGCATGGGCCAGTGCTGTGATCTCGGCTTCCTGATCCCCAGGCCAAACTCTGCCATTATCAAACCTCTGACTATTCTTCCATTTTGCTCTTATCTGCAGACACACTTTCCCTCTTCATCACTTACAATCGAGGAAGCCTGGATCTACCCCTGATATCTGTGGAACCTGCTGGTCTCTTTTTATTCCCTACATGGACTCCATTGACCAGCACAGAGTCCTGCTTCTCAGCCAACATTTTTTCAGATCCACACTCTCTCACCTTCCTTGGCATGTCCAGGCCGGACTGGTTGGGTGAGAGGGGTCATCGCTGCTGGGATCTGCTGAAATATTGTTGTTGGTTGTTGAGGTATCTAGAAGACAATGAAAACATCACCCAGTCAGAGAAAAACTGAACCTGAAGCAAAGTAAAGATGAACTGGATCTTTTATGGTATTACTCTTGTTTTCCAGTTCAAGTTGTATGACTTATTTCCCTGTCCAAATTGACTTACAATGAAGGCCTCAATGTTCAGAGATTTCTGCCCCGTTAAACTCCGCAGAGCTGGCCAACTGCCAATATTCAGCTGCACAAGTGGTTAGTGCCACTGAATACTGCCTGTGACCACCATGTCTGGTTAGAGCCAGGGTAGTCCAGGGGAAGGCTAGAACTTTACCGGTTAGGGGTCATATTCAGTCTGCTAACTGGCTAAGTAAACAGTTAAAATTAGGACACCAAAAAGGCTGACAACTTTATCTGCCAAACTAACTGAGCATGGTCTAAATATTGGCTGCTGCCTGGTTAATTCCACCCATGCCTGGTCTCACCCTGATATTCAATGCTGGAACCCAGACATGGCCCGGCATTGAATATCAGGGGTTAATTCAACCTGAAGCTATAAGCGACTTAAAAACCATTGACTGCCGTAGCCTGAATTTCTTCCCCTTCTACCTAAGGAAATGGAGGGCAAAGAGAATTCCCAAGGTCACAAAGCATACCAGTGGGATAAATGGGATTTGACCCTTGGTTTCCTTGGTGTTCAATCTACTTCTCTAACTAGTAGTGACTCCTCCACTCCAGCTGGAACTCTGCCTAGCCTGGAAAAGTTCAGCGACATGATCAACTATCAAGCTAGGTGCAAAGCAGTGGCATAGCCAGACCTATCATTTTGGGTGGGCCTTGCAAACTCCCCCCCTCCCTCTGTCTTGCATCTCTCTCCCTCTCCTTCACCCTCGGATCCAGCATTTGCCACACCCCCCCCCCCCCTCTATTGTCTGGCAACCCCTTCTCCCCTTGCCTGGTCTACATCAGCATCTTTGCTGCCGTACCAGCAATGTACTTCAGACCTCACAGACTTTCTTTTGCGGCATCCCATCAGAGAGAAAACAGGAGCTGACATCAGCGAGGATGGAATGTGGCAAAGGGAAGCCTGTGGGAACGATGCAGGCAGTGGATGTGCGTCACTGCTGTGCAGGCGAAGATGCTGAGGTAGATTGCAGAGAAAGGCTGAGCCATGGGCAAGGTGGGGATCTGGGGACGGAGAGAGAGGAGAACGATGGCTGTCACTGAACTTTTTTTGTGGGCCAGAGAGGATGAGTCTGAGCTAAGAATGGGTTAGCCTGTGCCCACCCAGGCCCACCTGTTATGTGAGCATGCTGTTAGGGGTTTAATTTATTTACTTACTCTAATTTGTGAATCACATTTCCTTGATGCTCTAAAAGCAATTAACATGCCATGAACATATTTAGGTATCTAGCTAACACACATGAATTCGCCAAACCCAACTAATGGCACTAGAACCGTTTAAAAGCACCCTCCTAAAATTTACTGGTCAATATTCAGCCGGCAGTAGTAGGAACTTTCACGTAAGTACTGGAAACAAATTTCCACTTTTAAAAGATATGTATAGAAGAGATCACGTGACGCCATGCCGGAGAGAAGACGCATGTAAAGCACTCTCCGACCTCGATCCTTGCCCCCTTAAGATTCGGGCTATTTACAACCCTAAAACGCAAGCTTAAACAACATCGGAAGGGAGGTTGAAGTCCTGGCAATCGTTGCGGGAGCCAGGTAAAGAAATGACAACAAAAGCAAGCGCCAAGGAACGCTTGCGACAGAAATCGGCGGATACAAAGATGGCGGCCTCACCCAGCATGATCGGCTCCTCGGTCTCATCCACGTGGGTCGCCGAAATAACGGCTGAAATGACCACGGTACTAGAAGAGCTTCTGGAAAGGAGATTATCACCCATAGACTCTAAATTAGAGAAGCTACAGACCCGCATGGAGGACTTGACGCGGGAATGTATAGCGTTCCAGACCCGAACGAGTGAAGGGAAGATCGGGTCACAGAAGTGGAAGCCGGACAAAAACAACTACGGGAACAAATAGAAACGATGGAACAAAAAATAGAGGACCTTGAAAACCGGTCCCGAAGAAATAACTTACGATTAGTGGGATTCCCCGAAGCCATAGGAGGCAGAGATCTGGTGGGGGTTTTGGAGCGCTGGCTCACGGCAAGAGTAAAATTCCCAGACACCATCGGCCCCCTGAGAGTGGAAAGAGCCCACCGACTAGGGGTACGTCGAGAGCAAGCCGCTAAGCCGCGAGTTATAATCCTGAAGGTGTTAAACTTCGCCCATAAACAGTGGATCCTGCAAGCTGCGAGGAATGAGAACACTCTGCAGTATGAGCAGAAGAAGATTCTTTGCTTTCAGGACTACTCGATGGGGGTAGCAGAGAAAAGACGTGCTTTTTCCCCAATCTGCTCACAATTATTTAACCTGAAGGTTCGCTTCGCGTTGTTATACCCAGCGCGATTGAGAGTCACCCATAATGGGGTAATTCATCTCTATGAATCGGTGGAAGAAGCAAAAGGATTTCTACAGCGGCTGGAGAAGGGAGAGGTGACCGAAACCAGCACTGCTTCCCCATCTTAAGCAGACACCGATCAGCAAAAGCAAGAACTGTTTGGGGAAGTTAAATGTCAGTTTGGAGCCCCAAATATGGGGACTTGGAAACTATAAGATCTAAAGAGAAAGAGAGATCTGGAGTAGGAGCAAGGCCAGCACCTCCAGACGTGAGAACAGAATTGTTTAAGACATGTTAAGTTTTTCTCTGTTTTTCCTTCATCTGTTTGTAGCTGCTGGGGACCATGAAGAGAATACTGAGGGGAAGGGATGAAAACAAAAGCAATACTGGTATAGATGAAATGCAAATAAGGGGTCTCCCAAAACATGCAAAATGAGTCTTGAACAATGTATTGAGATGATGTATAGGAGGTTCCCAATTGTTTCACTATCTTTATCCTTCCTTTCCTTTTCTTGAAGGTACGGCTTTAATGATGGTAATACAAAGAAATGAGATGCAGGGTTATAATGCTAATGTTCTGAACAATGCAGGGGGGAGGATTGGAGGCGTTAAAAGTGATTGGTCCCTTCCTGAGGGACACAAGTCTGGGGGAATGGGAAATGAGATGGGAAGAGGGAGGAAACAGGCAAATGGGGGGGGAAAGAGGGCAAGGGGGGAATTAGAGGGGGGTAGGCGGTCAACCAATGTATGGGGGAAAAAGAAGGATCGAGGGCAAGGGTGAATCATGAACGATGTCAGGAACGGAGGGGCATAGGTTGGGATGCCCTTCTGCAAGGAGAAGTTGGTTTAGTAGCGAGGCAGACACGATACAATTCATCTATAGATTATGGTTAGATGTGTCACCTGGAATGTGGGAGGTATCAACTCACCGATTCAAAGAACAAAAATATTACAGCACTTGCAGAGACATAAAATAGACATCGCTTTGCTACAAGAAACACACCTTAGCCAAGAAGAACACACTAAGTTAAAGACATGGTGGGTGGAGGAATGTATTTCAGCAGCAGCACAGGGGAAGAAAGGAGGAGTGGCGGTGCTAATTAGGAAAGGGGTAGCAGCGGCAGTCCGACTTCTTAAAGGAGATCCAAAGGGCAGATATGTGTTGGTGGAGGTGGAGATGGCGGGCCAAACGATCCTAATTTGTAACCTCTATGCACCAAATCAATATGACAAGCAATTTTACAACCAAGTAATAGCCCATCTTCTCCAACACTCTAAAACTTATACACTAGTGGGGGGAGACTTTAACACGGTGTGGGATCCCTCAATAGACAGCTCTAGGGGGCAGAGGAGTGATAACACGGCGTCCAATAAGGGCCTGAAGCGACTAGGACAGATGATGGACTTAGTAGACACGTGGAGAGTCCTACATCCTGGTGAGCGGGATTACACCCACCATGCACGGGCGCATACATCTCAAGCTAGAATAGACTACATACTCACATCAGAAGCTATGTTTGGAGGGTCAGAGAAGTAAATATAGGGCCTTACACGATATCAGACCATGCATGGGTGATATAGAGTGGAACATGGGAGACACGGGATCTAGGGGCGGCTCTTGGCAGTTTCCACTAGAGTTGTTCAACGATAGGACATTCAGAGAGAAATTAAAGGAACGATGGGAAGATTATATGACCCTGAACACACAACATGTAGGAGACCCGGTTTTGTTTTGGGATGCAGCAAAGGCAGTACTCCGTGGGGAAATAATTAGTTACTATCACCATGTGAAGAAAGCCCGAAACAGAGAAATTTTGCGTTTGAGTGCATTGGTCTGTCAAGCCCGGAAAGCATATGGACAGAGACAAACAGACGCCCACCGTAGCAAACTCTTAGAAACACAGACGGCACTCAACGTGTTGTTACACCAGCGGGCATCTAAATCCCAGCTGTACTACAAATATCAGCTACACAGGTTCGGCAATAAGGCAGGGCGTCTGATGGCTAGACTGGCTAATCCAAGAGGCAGTAAAAGACAAATACTCCAAATACGGGGAGAGCAGGGAAAGATAGAGACTAAGGCTGAGCAAATCTGCCAAACTTTCGCCGCATTCTATAGTAAACTCTACGCAAAGCCGGAAGAGCAAGGATTGCCAGAGTCTATGTATTTAGACAATTTAAACTTACCATCCATTAGTCAGCAAGATAGAGACAAAATGAACAAGCCAGTTGAAGTGGAGGAAGTGTTACTGGGGATAGCACAAGGAAAACGGCAAAAAGCACCAGGCCCAGATGGGCTAAGAATAGAATTTTATAAAATATTAGGAGACAGCATTGCCCCAACGTTGACCAATTATTTTAATAAAATGATAGATATGGAGCAATCGCCGGATGGATTGGCTTTGGCGCAAATAGTGGTGCTACCAAAACCGGGGGAGACTTATTAAATCCGGAGTCATATCGTCCGATTTCTCTTCTGAATGTGGATTTTAAATTGTTGGCAAAAATAATGGCTAACCGTATAAAAAGAGTGTGCCAAGGTTAACATGAGGCACAAGTGGGCTTCGTAGAAGGCAGAGTAATAGCTAAAAACCTCAGGAAAATCATAGCGGCCTTGGAAATGCGGAGGCGCAGGAGCGCCCAGTCTCTACTTATCAGTTTTGATGCCGAAAAGGCTTTTGACAGAGTACACTGGGCGTTCCTGTTCGCGACGCTGGAAAAATATGGGTTTAACGGCAGGTTTTTGGCGGCAGTACGGACCCTGTATCATAGGCCGAAGGCAAAAATAAGAGTCAATGGGGTGGAATCAGAGGAGTTCTTAATACAACGGGGAACTCGTCAGGGGTGCCCTTATCCCCGATGCTATTTGTCTTGACTCTTGACCATTGATTCGAGAGATAATAGAGAACCCGTTAGTAAAGGGGATACAAATGGGGCGTTCAGTATTCAAAATAGCGGCCTTTGCGGATGACCTATAGTTATGATCACGGAACCACGGGCATCCCTTCGGCGTTAATGGAAATTCTAAAAGAATATGGAGACTATGCAGGCCTTAAGCTGAATTTAGCAAAATCTGAAGCGCTAGCTTCATCGCAACAGTTAAGCAATTATGGAATCAGGATTTTCCCTTGAGATGGGCAGATAAACAATTTAAATATTTAGGAATCAGATTGACCATGGACTTAGAGAACTTATATGAGATTACATCAACATCATGGTGGATGAGACTAAACGCCAGTTAGAGAAATGGGAAGGTCTCCCATTGACGCTGAGAGGCAGGATAAATCTAATTAGAATGGTAATACTCCCGAGATGGTTATACCTCAAGCAGACGCTCCCCGTGCGAGTATTGAAGAGAGATTTGACTAGAGTCCTGAGGGTAATGAGTAGGTTTTGCTGGGGCACAAAAGAAACCCAAAATGCAAACTCCGTATATTAGTGGGAGGATGGGGTCATAGAGGCCTAGGATTGCCAAATCTGGCTGGATATAATCAGGCATGTCTATTAAGGCATATAGGAGACTGGGTTGGCCAGACTAATTTATTTACACCGCTAGACATAGAAGAAGAATATGTCGCCCCTTATGACATGGTCACTTTGCTGCATTCTGAAACAGGACCGGCTCCCGGCTCACCTCAACGATGTTTATTGCTTTCAACCGCTGAAGGCAGCATGGAGGTTGATGATTAAAAAGTTGGGAGGGAGTGCCACAACCATCAGAGCTCTTATCATTTAGAGGGAACCCGAATTTGAACCAGGTCAAAGTAAATTCGGTATTTGTCAGATGGGGACAACTAGGAATTATAGAGTGGAGCATTTATTAGGAGCTGCAGCGGACAATTTATCCCGTTTGAGCAACTGCAGGCACAGATTGGGGCTACATGGGGAGACCGATTCGCTTATGCCCAAGCCAAACACTACATCTTAGCCTTACACAATCAGATTTACAGAGGAAACTAGGGGGGTTAAAGTACGGACATTCTTCCAACCCATGGAGGTGCCGGGGGTGGTGACAGTATCAATCATATATAAAATGCTGCAGAAACGAACCCCACCACACAACTTAAACTATATCATACAAAAGTGGGAAAAAAGAATCGGAACCACCTAGCGGATGGGACATTGGGACAAACACTGGCACATATCCTGACCCTCACTATAGATGATGAGA
The DNA here is from genome assembly GCF_901765095.1 of Microcaecilia unicolor. Lineage (NCBI taxonomy): Eukaryota > Metazoa > Chordata > Amphibia > Gymnophiona > Siphonopidae > Microcaecilia > Microcaecilia unicolor. Next base: position 101,943,793 of record NC_044042.1, read on the forward strand.
CTTAGAGAATGTGGATTTAGAGGTGTGGTGAGGGCCTACATGTCTGGACGGCAACGGGGACACATAGGCGGCACAGCGGCGGAGAAATGTGTTAAATGTGATCACATGCCCCACACTCTATACCATGCCTTTTGGGGATGTCCAAGAGTAAAAGCTTTTTGGGGAGAGATCCAGAGATGTATGTCTCTTATAGTAAAGAAGCCCGTGGATGGAACCTGGGATCATTATGTGCTAGATACACAAACAGCATTCCAAACGCAGACTGGGGGAGATAGAACATGGTGTCGCAAAGTATGTTTGGTGGCTAGAAAAACTATTTTACAAAATTGGATTTCATCAGACCCTCCGGCTTACTGGCATTGGAGAAACCAAGTGCACGAGTTGGCCACTTGGGAAGCCAGGGAAGCAAAGGGATCTCCGAAACGGAAGAAAAGTTTTGTAAAGATCTGGGATCATTACATACAAGAACTAAGCCCGCAAGGACGAAGTCTGCTTCTTAATTTGCTGTAACCCTGATACAGGGAGTGAATCCCCCTACAAAACAGCCCTACATATAAGGTTGACATGCAGGGAAGGGGAGGGAGGGACCCCCTGGGCTATCAGAACCAAGCCCGGAGGGGATAAGGGAATATAGGAGATACTAAAAGAGCACTGAACATGTAGGCTAATTGGATGAATGAATACCAAGGGATTGGGAGGGGAGGGCGGGGAGGGGGAGGCTGAGGAGAAAGGGTGGGGGGGGAAATTGCAAGTGTAAAGATCCTGATCAGAATTGATTTGGCTTATAGAGCATAAGCTGTTGATGATTTAGCCTAGTAAGAAACATTGTATGATAAATATGCTAAATGCTAATAAACGTGTTCAACCATTAAAATTCATAGACAATTAAGGGGGGTAGAGGGAACCAGGACGGGGGAGAAAAATGTTAAAAAGTTTTGAATACTGTTCAGTAATGTGTGTGATTTATGCAGCATAATTCAGTTGGGAAATGTGTCAAGTAAAATGTACTGTTTGGAATTAATATGCTGAAATGTTAATAAAAATTGTTTAAACATAAAAGATATGTATAGAGGGGGCCTCTAGGGGTGTATCAGATAAATATTTGTTAGCTGAGATGGGTTCAAAATGAGTGATATTAAATGTTGCACAGTGGTTCTGATGACCTGTGGAATGATAAAACTCCTACCCCTCTTCCCTGCCCTTCTAATCTTTCTATATTGTAGTTCTACCCTGTTGCTCATGTCCTGTCATTGTTGGGTTGTACGATACATGTTGTTGTTTGTTTGTTTTTTTGTAACTTCTAAGTACTTTTAGCATGTAAGCTGCCCAGACATCTATTTGATGGGTGAGAAAGAAAATATCTAATGAAACTTTGTAGGGTGATACATCAACAGACCATATAATAGCATTAATATAAGATGAGAGGTTGGACTCTCTACAGGTAGGGTGGGGTGGCTTTCAGTGTTATTGCCATATTCACAGTGATTTCCATGTTTCTGTCTCCCAGCTGGACAGCTTTTGTTTCCAGTCTGCTAGTTTAATTTTCAACCATTAGAAATAGGGCTGTACATTGATTAAAATTATTAATTGCACGATTGTGATTACAATTTTTAATTGAACAATTGCATAAAACACCCACCTCACACTGCCTCCTGTACAAAGCAATACATAGATAACAGATGTAAATTCTCAAAACTGACACATTTCTATTACTAAAATACAAGCAAAATCATTTATCTTGCCTGCCTGGTGCGAAGGTGGCGGACCTCACGCATCACCTAGGTAGGATTTTAGATAGTGCTGGGGAGGAGTCGGCTGTCTTGGTACATGTGGGTACCAATGACATAGGAAAATGTGGGAGAGAGGTTCTGGAAGCCAAATTTAGGCTCTTAGGTAGAAAGCTCAAATCCAGATCCTCTAGGGTAGCATTTTCTGAAATTTACCCATTCCACGCACAGGGCCCAAGAGACAGGCAGAGCTCCAGAGTCTCAATTCGTGGATGAGATGCTTGTGCAGGGAGGAGAGTTTTAGATTTGTTACGAACTGGGCAACATTCTGGGGAAGGGGGAGCCTATTCCGAAAGGATGGGCTCCACCTTAACCAGGGTGGGACCAGGCTGCTGGCATCGGCTTTTAAAAAGGAGATAGAGCAGCTTTTAAACTAGAAACTGGGGGAAGGCCGACATTCGCTCAAAAGCACATGTCGAACTTTATGGATTTTATATCGAATACATGTGTATCCAACTCTAATCTACTCATAATAGGGGACATAAACCTACACCTGGAAGACCCTAATGCAACCAATGCATGTGATTGTAAAGACTTCCTACAACTATGGGACCTTAGCTTGCCCAATATGCAAGCTACACATGTCAAAGAATCACTCAATTGACCTCTTAACATACAAACTATCCTTAGACTCATACTTACAGATACAAAATGGACGGCTATACCATGGTCAGATCACCATAAATTAAACATAACCCTACAATGGCGGAAAAAAGATACGCACACCAAACAAGAATGCACCACATACACCACTAGAGGACAGATTGATCCTGCTACATTCTGGCAACAGCTTTACAAAAATGAATGGCTAGCACAGACGGACTCCAAACACTATCTCCAAAATTGGGACGACAGATGCAGGAGCATATTAGACGAAATTGCACCTTTACAAACAAGAACCACACGAAGACACAGCTCAATACCTTGGTTCAACGAAGAACTGAAAAAACTAAACACACAAGTCAGGAGACTTGAACGAGCATGGCAAAAAATGAATATACATTCAAAGCTTGGAAACAAACGCAAAGAAATACAAATATACAATAAGACAAACCAAAAGAACATACTACAAAACCAAAATAGGACCAGACTACAAAGATGCACACAAACGCTACCAACTCGTACATAAACTAATAGACACCACACTGATCACCACAGACAGCACAGACACCCCAACGGCAGACCAACTTGCCAAATACTTCAATGAGAAAATAATAAAACTTCGATCCACTCAATACCACTAATCACGAAAAAGTCTTGGATTGCCTGGACCCTACTCCTGGACCCAGCAGATCGAATCTGGAATGACTTCGATATGCTAACTGAAGATATCATCATCCAAGCACTCAACAAATTTTCCAAAACCTACTCCAAACTGGATATTTGCCCCAGTAGCCTCATAAGGTTCGCCCCCAAATGCTTCATAACAGACCTTACGTCACACCTGAACTACATGCTACAACACGGACTCTTCCCCAAGGACAATGGAAACATACTACTTACACCCATACCCAAAGACTCAAAGAAAAAATTAAATGACACAACCAACTATCGACCAGTAGCATCCATCCCCCTGATAGTAAAACTAATGGAAGTATGGTAACCAATCAACTTACCAACTACCTAAATAAATTCACGATACTACACGAATCACAGTCAGGATTTCAATCCAACCACAGCACCGAAACAGTGCTAACCACCCTCATAACCAAATTTAAACAACTAATTGCAACAGGAAACAATGTGCTACTCCTACAATTTGAAATGTCCAGCGCGTTCAACATGGTCAGCCACCAAATACTCCCGAACAACCTAGACTACTTCGGGATTGGAGGAAACGTACTAAGATGGTTTAAAGGCTTCCTAACAACAAGAACTTAGGTGATCTCAAACTCAAAAACGTCAACACCGTAGAAACCTGAATGTGGAGTACCACAAGTTCCACCGCTCTCACCAACCCTATTTAATTTAATGATGACAGCTTTAGCCAAATCGCTATCCAACCAAGGACTCAACCCATACATGTTACGATATACATCCCATTTAAAAAAGACATAACTGAAATCGCAAATGAAATCATACACAGCCTCCAAATAATGAACTCATGGGCGAACGCATTCCAACTAAAGCTAAACACGTAAAAAACACAATGTCTCATCCTGTCCTTACAATACAACACAAACAAACCTAATACCATAAACACCCCAGAATACACCCTTCCGGTCTCTGACAGCCTGAAAATTCTGAGAGTCACAATTGACCGAAATCTCACACTCGAAGACCATGCGAAAAACACAGCAAAATAATGTTCTATTCAATGTGGAAACTTAAAAGAATCAAACCATTCTTCCCAAGGGAAGTATTCCGCAGCCTTGCACAATCAATGGTGCTAAGTCATCTAGACTACTGCAACGCCATCTACGCCGGATGCAAAGAACAAATCATTAAGAAGCTTCAAACCGCCCAAAACACAGCAGCCAGACTCATATTTGGGAAAGCGAAATACGAAAGCGCCAGACCCCTAAGAGAAAAACTACACTGGCTTCCTTTAAAAGAACAAATTGCATTCAAAGTTTGCACCCTGGTCCACAAAATTGTCTACGGGGAAGCCCCAACCTACATGTCAGACCTCATAGACTTACCTATTAGAAATGCAAAAAGATCATCACGCACATTCCTCAATCTCCACTATCCTACCTGTAGAGGACTAAAATATAAATCCACATATGCGTCCAATTTCTCATACATCTGCATGCAGCTATGGAACGCACTACCAAAGGCCATAAAAACAACGCAAGACCTAACCATCTTCCGAAGGCTACTGAAAACAGATCTTTTCAAGAAGGCATACCATAAACATCCATCTTAAATTCTGAATAATAAAGCTACAACGATCTATGCTAAACTGAAACCTCATCACAAGACTGATTAACCTTCTTGCTATTAATGATCAAGCACTACCACTTTAAACCTTATGTCAAATAGGGTCTCTCTATAGTCGATGACCAAATTTATGTTTCAACCAACGAAACCTTCATGCAATACCCTAATGTATTCTTCTTTCTATCTATATATGCACATGTTATATATATATATACCATGATCAGTTCCATATGTGCTGTGTACCATGTATGTTACCATGTATGTATGCACCTTAACGTAACACCATTTGTAATTCTGTTAACCGCCATTACAGCAAATGTAAGCCACATTGAGCCTGCAAATTGGTGGGAAAATGTGGGATACAAATGCTACTAATAAATAAATAAATCCTGATAGTGAAGTTGCAAAAGAGACCGTAGTAGATCAGGTGTATTTAAATAAAAATAAAAATCAGACAAAAGATTGCAAATTAATACTGTCAAGTACTGAGCATGATGTAAATAGGAACAACAAACATAGTTTGAAATGTCTATATGCGAATGCCAGGAGCCTAAGAAATAAGATGGGAGAGTTAGAATATATTGCACTAAATGAAAAATTAGATATAATAGGCATCTCTGAGACCTGGTAGAAGGAGGATAACCAGTGGGACACTGTCATACCGGGGTACAAATTATATCTTAGTGATAGGGTGGATCGAATTGGTGGAGGGGTAGCTTTGTATATTAACAAGAGCCTTGAATCAAATAGATTGAAAATTCTGCAGGAAACAAAACATTTCTTGGAATCACTATGGATTGAAATTCCATGTGTAAAGGGAAAAAGGGATACTGATAGGAGTGTACTACCGTCCGCCTGGCAAGGATGAACAGACGGATGCAGAAATGTTAAAGGAAATTAGGGACGCAAACAAATTGGGCAACACAATAATAATAATAGGTGATTCCAATTACCCCGATATTGACTGGGTAAATGTAACATTGGGGCATGTTAGGGAAGTAAAATTCCTTGATGAAATCAAGGACAGCTTTATGGAGCAGCTGGTACAGGAGCCGACAAGAGAAGAAAAAATTCTAGACCTAGTCCTCAGTGGAGCGCATGATCTGGTGCAGGAGGTAATGGTGCTGGGGCCGATAACAGTGATCAGAATATGTTCGGATTTGATAGTAGCTTTGAAGTAAGTATACATAGGAAATCAAATACGTTAGCATTTAACTTTCAAAAAGGAGACTATGATAAAATGAGAAGAACGGTGAAAAAAAATTTAGAGGAGCGGCTGCGAGGGTCAAAAATTTACATCAGGTGTGGATGCTGTTCAAAAACACCATCCTGGAAGCCCAGGCCAAATATATTCCGCGTATTAAAAAAGGAGGATGGAAGACCAAACGACAGCCGGCAAGTTAAAAAGTAAGGTGAAGGAAGCTATTAGATCTAAAAGAAAATCCTTCAGAAAATGGAAGAAGGAGCTGACTAAAAATAATAAGAAACAGCATAAGGAATGTCAAGTCAAATGCAAAGCGCTGATAAGGAAGGCTAAGAGGGACTTCGACAAAAAGATTGTGGTTGGATGCCAAACACATAGTAAAATTTGTTTAGATATATTAAAAGCAGGAAGCCGGCAAAAGAATCGGTTGGACCGCTGGATGACCGAGGAGTAAAAGGGGCGATCGGGGGAAGACAAAGCCATAGTAGAGAGATTAAATTAATTCTTTGCTTCGGTCTTCACCTAGGAAGATTTGGGTGGGATACCGGTGCCAGAAATGGTATTCAAAACTTTGGAGAAATTTAATTAATTCTCTGTAAACCTAGAGGATGTAATGGGGCAGTTCTACAAACTGAAGAGTAGCAAATCTCCTAGACCGGATGGTATTCATCCCAGACAACTGACAGAATTGAAAAATTTACTTGCAGAGTTATTGTTAGTAATATGTAATTTATCCTTAAAAATCGAGCGTGGTACCGGAAGATTGAAGGGTGGCCAATGTAACGCTGATTTTTTAAAAAGGTTCCAGAGGAGATCCGGGAAATTATAGACCTGTGAATGTTGGTGCCGGGCAAAATGGTAGAGACTATTATAAAAAAGAAAATTACAGTCAGGGCTGGTCTTAGGCAGAGGCGACCAAGGCAGCCGCATAGGGGCCACGCGCTTAAGGGGGCCCCACATAGCGCACCTCAACTCTGCCTCTCCTGAGCCCTGCTCGCTCGGACCACATCATCATGATCCCGCACTCGCTCCGGACTGCATCATCATGATCGCTCCACTCCCGCCTCCGGTGCCCCCCCCCCCCCCCCGCTGAGCCCGCCGTCAGCTCCCGCCTCACAGTCACAGGACAACGAGTGTTGCAGCGACGGCAAGGCCCCGACAGACAGTTGCAGGCACGACGGCTCACCCCAGCTTTTCCCTTCCGCCTTCCCGCTCAATGTCCCGCCTCCTTCTGATGAGGTATTCCTGTTTCCGCGAGGGCAGGCGGGAGTCATTGAGCAGGAAGGGAAAAGGAGCTGCAGCGTGGTCGGAGGTGAGCCATCGCCATCGCCTGGTGCCAGTGCGACTTAAAAATAAAGAAACTTATGATTTATGCTTGTGACGGCAACTTCATCACTCAGGTAGAACAAAACGATTAACCTTTCTGTAACAGAACTATGCTGCCGTGCTTTTCCCAGTAAGCCATTTTAATTTTCCAGGTTAATATAATCAGTTGTAAGGAATCTATTACAGAAGACCAAAGCTTGTGCATGATGGTTTTTTAGCTTAATGTGACAAGTGCTCCATTTCTTGGCGTCTAGAAAGGGTTATATGCAATTTTATCTGTGTTTTGATGCTTCACAGTCTTCTGTTTGATGGCATACAGTTTGCTTTTATATGTTACTGTAAATTACTTCTTGAAGCACTTAGTAGAGGTAGAGCATTAGAGAGCAAATAGAAGGTTGCAAATAAATTGACTATTACACAGCAGGTGGTCTCACAAACAACCTAGTTACCCAATATAAATAATTTACTAGGGATTCCCCTGTCACTTCATCAGTCACACTTAAAATTTTCTAAAAATGGAATAATCTTTTCAATGGGGTGGAGCTAGGTTGGGGCAGAGCTAGTGTAGGGTGGGGTGGAGCTAGGTTGGGGGCGAGGCTAGGATAGGGCCCCACCAAATTGGTCTGCACAGGGCCCTGCACTTGCTAAGACCGGCCCTGATTACAGAGCATATTCAAAAGCATGGATTAATGAGACAAATGAGCTTATTTTTGAAAGAGATCTCCGGCCATCTGCTGACACAAATCTGGAGATGGCTGGCCATCTCCTCATCCCGGCCAAATCGGTATAATCGAAAGCCGAATTTGGCCGGTGCCAACTGCATTTTCGTCGCGGAACCGGCCAATCTTCAAGGGAGGGTACAGAAGGCGGGACGGAGGCAGATTGAGGGTGGGGCGGGGGCATGGTTACGAGATGGCCAGCTTCACCCTATAATGGAAAAAAGATGGCCGGCTCGGACGAGCATTTTGTCGGCTGGACTTGGCCCATTTATTTTTAGGTCCAAGTCACCAAAAACTGCTCCAATTGACCAGATGACCATCGCATGGAATCGGGGTCGCCTCCCCTTACTCCCCCTGTGGTCACCAACCCCCCCCCCCCCCAAACAAAAACAATTAACATCAAAAAAATTTTTGCCAGTCTATATGCCAGCCTCAAATGTCATACCCAGCTCCCTGACAGCAGTATGCAGGTCCCTGGAGCAGTATTTAGTGGGTGCAGTGCACTTCAGGCAGGTGGACCCAGGCCCATACCTGTTACACTTGTGGTGATATATGTTGAGCCCTCCAAAAACCCCCAAAATCCACTGTATCCACATGTAGGTGCCCCCCTTCACCCCTTAGGGCTATGGTAGTGGTGTAGAGTTGTGGGGAGTGGGTTTTGGGGGAGATTTGGGGGGGCTCAGTACCCAAGGTAAGGGTTCTATGCACCTGGAAGCTATTTTTATTCTTTTGAAAAATTTTTTGAAGTACCCCCTAGGGTGCCCAGTTGGTGTCCTGGCATGTCAGGGGGGCCAGTGCACTATAAATGCTGGCTCCTCCCACAACCATATGAGTTGGATTTCGCCGGGTTTGAGATGGCCGGGCCCGGTTTTCATTATGGCTGAAAAACGAAGCCGGCCATCTCCTCTTAACCTGGCGATCGATTTAGCCGGCCCCAACCGCATTTCAAAAATACAGTTGGCTCCGCCCCTTTGCGGAGCCTGCCCCGAACATGGCTGGCGCCGTTCGATTATGCCCCTCCAAGTCAACATGGATTTAGTGAAGGGAAATCTTGCCTCACCAATCTACTACATTTCTTTGAAGGGGTGAACAAACATGTGGATAAAGGGGAGCCAGTTGATATTGTGTATCTGGATTTTCAGAAGGCGTTTGACAAAGTACCTCATGAAAGACTCCAGAGGAAATTGGAGAGTCATGGGATAGGAGGTAGTTTCTATTGTGGGTTAAAAACTGGCTAAAAGATAGAAAACAGAGAGTAGGGTTAAATGGTCAGTATTCTCAATGGAGAAGGGTAGTTAATGGGGTCCCTAGGGGTCTGTGCTGGGACCGCTGCTTTTTAACATATTTATAAATGACCTAGAGATGGGAGTAACTAGTGAGGTAATTAAATTTGCTGATAACACAAAGTTATTCAAAGTTGTTAAATCACGGGAGGATTGTGAAAAATTACAAGAGGACCTTACGAGACTGGGCGTCTAAATGGCAGATGACGTTTAATGTGAGCAAGTGCAAAGTGATGCTTGTGGGAAAGAGGAACCCGAATTATAGCTACGTCATGCAAGGTTCCACGTTAGGAGTCACGGACCAAGAAAAGGATCTAGGTGTCGTCGTTGATGATACGTTCAAACCTTCTGCTCAGTGTGCTGCTGTGGCTAAGAAAGCAAATAGAATGTTAGGTATTATTAGGAAAGGAATGGAAAACAAAAATGAGGATGTTATAATGCCTTTGTATCGCACCATGGTGCGACTGCACCTCGAATATTGTGTTCAGTTTCTGGTTGCCGTATCTCAAAAAAGATATAGTGGAATTAGAAAGGTATAGAGAAAGGCGATGAAAATGTTAAAGGGAATAGGGGAAAGACTAAAGCGACTATGGCTCTTCAGCTTGGAGAAAAGACAGCTGAGGGGAGCAGAAGTGTAGCCAGGTTGAGGGCGTGGGGGGAGCAAAAAGCGGACTGCCAATGACGCCAGCGTGTATTTTAAACGCGACAGATCATTTGAACAGTCTATTGGTAGGACTGGTCATGTTACCTTTATGAGACTGCTTTTAAATCTTAAATTTTAGTTATCCCTGACTGAATTCTTTGGGATTATAACCCCGTTTTCTCTAAGTAATTTTCCTGTATCTTCTGTGTGTCATGGCTAGATTGTAAACTCCACCATCTCTCGTGTGTTTCTGTGCATTGCTGGTACAGCTACTAAAACCACAGAAATGAGAAGCAGCAGCAGATATAAATCAAAGTATCAACCTGCCTATTTTGTAGATCTGTTGTTTCCTCTTTTGATCTAATTTTTGGTTTTCCGCCAATATTTTTTTAAATATTTGCATACTTTTGGAATTAAATATTTTCATTATGAGCACAGCTCAACTGCTTAAACTAATCTCCTTTCCTGAGTTATCTCTGCTGTGTTCATGCTTTGCATGCACCAATATGAAGTTATCAGTGCTGTATTCATATTTATAAGCCTGTCTGGTGACCTGATGGAAATTAGCTCTTCAGCTTTATGTGTATGTGGCAACCCTGAGTGGAGGCACTGATGAAAAGCCGCTTTTCAGCCATCTGTGCTGTATTTCTACTCTACTTACATGGAGAGTTCTGCCAAGGACTGCAGATCCCCTAATTTACCCAGTGGCCTTTTTAGTAAAGCTTAAGTGCCATGTAGCCCATAGGTATAAAACAGGACATGCGGCATTTAGCAAGCGCTAATATCCATTAGCATGCTAGGCTTTAGTAAAAGGGTCCCTTAGATTAATATGTATTTCTGTTATTGTGTTTAATTGGATTTAGTAGTAGCCCAAGGTGAGTTACATGCAGGTGCACTAGTTATTTCCCTGCTTCCACCTAAGCAGGAAGATTTTTCAAGACTCCTGGTAGCCCAAATAAAATGCACCGGATGTTGTTTTTGATATTTCTGTCAAGTAGCTTGCTTAATTATTCCCTTTCCCCCAAACATACTGCCTTAAAATCGTGCCAGGACTCCTTGGAGTGAGCATTGCAGTACTGGTTTAGACTGTTGCATTCAGAGTGACAGGAAGCTGGTAACCAACAGGTAAAAAAAATCACAGCCTGACACTCACCGGCTGCTGTATGATCTGAACCCTCGCTGGCTGCTGGCTCCACAATTGGTTAGGATAGAAGATTTCTTCTCCTGATCCACTGGAAGTCATGGTTCTGAGAAGGAGAAAACTCCTTCTTTAATGTGGAACTGAAAGGCGGCTTTTGGTGAAGCTGATGTAGAGCTGCAGGCAGGCTCGCTCCCATTCATAATCTGTTGCTACAGTGACACTTCAAACTTAGCAAACAGAGCAGGTTGGGAGTTTCCAGTTGCACTGCAGGTATCAGGTCAGAGCTTTTACTAGAGAGATCTTTCAAGGTTCTACTCTCCCTGAGATTAGCAGATTTCCCAGGTCGCATCAGGTTGATTTGGCTGAAGGATAGAGGAAGAAAATCACCAGATTTTTGCTGAGTGAAACTGGAGGGGAAGGGGAGCTGCCCCATGGAAAATTGTACTAATCTGCTGTGCTCTCAAATATAAATTTCCAGATAGTTAAAAGCATATTGTTTGTTCTGATTTAGATAAATCTATGATATTGAGAAAATACTTTTAGGGAAAAAAAGGTCAATTTTTGTGGGGTGAAAATGTCTATTTTTCCTGATGTGTTCAGGGAAACATACCTTAAACGCAGGGAATTTTTACCCTAGAGGCCTAGAGTTCTTGCCCTGGGTGCAAATTTTTTTCCTAAGTTTCCACATAAATATATTCTTACCTTTCAGGGTAAAGATTTTATATTTTAGGATTTGCTGCAACTGGAGCAATTTCTTAAAGGTCTCCTTCTCTGCCCATATCCAGCAGACAGCCAAGACCTGTCGCTTCTTTCTCTATAACATCAGCAAAATTCGCCCTTTCCTCTCTGAGCACACCACCCGAACTCTCATCCACTTTCTCATTACCTCTCACCTTGACTACTGCAACCTACTCCTCACTGGCCTCCCACTTAACCATCTATCTCCCCTTCAATCCGTTCAGAACTCTGCTGCGCGTCTTATCTTCCGCCTAGACCGATATGCTCATATCACCCCTCTCCTCAAGTCACTTCACTGGCTTCCGATCAGGTACCGCATACAGTTCAAGCTTCTCCTACTAACCTACAAATGCACTCAATCTGCAGCCCCTCATTACCTCTCTACCCTCATTTCCCCTTACGTTCCCGCCCGTAACCTCCGCTCACAGGACAAATCCCTCCTCTCAGTACTCTTCTCCACCACCGCCAACTCCAGGCTCCGCCCTTTCTGCCTCGCCTCACCCTATGCTTGGAATAAACTCCCTGAGCCCATACGCCAAGCTCCCTCCCTACCCATCTTCAAATCCTTGCTCAAAGCCCACCTCTTCAATGTCGCTTTTGGCACCTAACCATTGTACCTCTATCCAGGAAATCTAGACTGCCTCAATCTTGATTGACTGCACTTTTGTCCTTTAGATTGTAAGCTCCTTTGAGCAGGGACTGTCCTTCTTTGTTAATTGTACAGCGCTGCGCAACCCTGGTAGCGCTTTAGAAATGTTAAATAGTAGTAGTAATAGTAAGTAATGGCTTTAGGATTTCTTTTTAAAGGCTGAGTATATACTAATGATTGGCGCCTAAATATTTCTAGGTTTATTAACCTAGGGGCCCTTTTAATAAGCAGCGGTAGGAACAAGTGTGTGCCAAAAAGCACTGCTGCGGGACAGCAGTTTTTGTCTTCAATTTACCCCGGCTTATGCATCCTCTTCCCTCACCCCTTATGTTCCCTCCCAATTCTCGTCAATCTGCTTCTGGCAACCTTCTTACCATTCCTTCCCTCCCCTGCTTTCGTCTTTCAATTTCCCTTCTACCCCAAATTTAAAACATTACTCATGACCCATCTGTTTACCAAGTCTTTTGGCTCCTCCATCCCTTTCCTTCATGTATCTAATCCTTGCTTTCTTTTATATTGTTAACCACATAGTTACTTCCATGGATCAAGTACAGGAAATAAATATAAAATTAAAAACTAGTGCAAAGATCCCCTAAGTGCCGATATTCAGCACTTAACTGGTCACAGTTGAGCACATAGAAGTCAGTCATATCTTTATGTGGTCAACCCATAACTAGTAAAGAGTTGAATGTCAGACTGAACTGGCTCCAGAAACCCAGAAATTCAATGTGGTACCTGGACATGGTCCAGTATTGAATTTCTGGGTTTAACACTGGCAGCGGTTAACAAAACACTGATCACCGCCAACTAAATATCGGACTGTTAGTGTGCAACTGGCAAACTGAGCAACTATAAGGAGGTGTTCATAAGGGTGAGGCAGGGACGGGACAGGCATCTCCCACAATTATTGAATGGTGTCATTTAGACGCACAAATTTATGCCTGACACAGTCATGGCGTAAGTGAGCGCCTAAATGCTGACTTACGCTAGTATTCTATAATGCAGCGTTTCCCAAGTCCATCCTGGAGAATCCCCTTGGCCAGTCAGGTTTTCAGGATATCCACAATGAATATGCACGAGATTGATTTGTATACACTGCCTTCATTATATGCAATTTTCTTTAGAGGCCGACCAAATTTCAGTTTCAGTTACGGTGCCGAAACTGACCCAAAATCCCTTTTCTGTCCGGATTTGGTTTCAGTTTTGGCCCAAACTGACTGTGTGTTCTTGATGGAAGTCAAAAATTGTTTGTCTCCCTCTCTCTCTCCCTTCAGGAGTTGCCTCTCCCCCTGGCCTATCTTACAATGTCTGGTGGTCTAGGTGTGTAATCAGGGCAGGAGTTATCCCCAGTTGCTCCTGCTCATGCTGGCTCTGCTCTCATAATGGCTGCCATGTCTTCTAGTGGCAATCTGCAAGTAGTCACAGCAGCACAGCTCACTTGGGCAAGGGCAACTGGGGATCACTCCCACCCTGAATATACCACTAGACCTCCAGGGATTATAAGGTAGTTTGGTAGGGGGGGGGAAGCTACTCTTTGCGTTTTATTTTTTTGGTATAATTTGATTGCAAGTAATGAAGTTATGATCTTGCATAGCAGTTTATATGGTAAATAGTAACATAATAACATAGTAGATGACGGCAGAAAAAGACCTGCACGGTCCATCCAGTCTGCCCAAGAAGATAAATTCATATGTGCTACTTTTTTTTTATTTGTACTGTCCTCTTCAGTGCACAGACCGTATAAGTCTGGCCAGCACTATCCCTGCCTCCCAACCACCAACCCCGCCTCCCAACTACCAGCTCTGGCACAGACCGTATAAGTCTGCCCAGCACTATCCCCGCCGCCCAACCACCAGCCCCGGCACAGACCGTATATGTCTGCCCACACTAGCCCCGCCTCCCAACCACCAGCTCTGGCACAGACCGTATAAGTCTTCCCAGCACTAGTCCCGCCTCCCAACCACCAGCTCTGGCACAGACCGTATAAGTCTGCCCAGCAGTATCCCCGCCGCCCAACCACCAGCCCCGGCACAGACCGTATAAGTCTGCCCAGCACTAGCCCCGCCTCCCAACCACCAGCTCTGCCACCCATTCTAGGCTAAGCTCCTGAGGATCCCTTTCTTCTGCATAGGATTCCTTTATGTTTCTCCCACGAGTGCGCCAAATAAATACTTTTCATACAACAGTTGAGCAGGAATTTAAGCCTGTAAATTTGGGATGATGAGCTCCTTAGGAATTAGTTTCTCTGTACAGATACATCAGCCGTCACTCCAAATGTGGCGCAAAATCAGCCATTGTAAAAGCACTGTGGCTTTTAGTTTCAGTTTTCATTAGCTGTGGAGGCTATTTTGCTTGGCGGTAAAAGTACGGTCTTTCATTATTTAAATAAATTATATATATTGTGTTTAGATACTATGTAGGTGATTCTAAAGAATTTCCAGACTCTGTTGTGTATGTTGAAGATGCAGCGTTTTAATTAAACTTACAGAGTGCAGAAGCGAGATTCTGTGAGAAAGGAACCTGCAGTGATTGTTTTCAAGCAGAAGAACTGGTTAGCTGTAGTGTTAGTAGGGAAATGATATGATGAAATGAAGTTTATATATTAGAAATTAGTTTGAGAAATGTATTGCTGTTGATTGTAATTTTTCAGAGCATATAGACCTTGCATTCAGTCACAGCTTGTATAATGTCCACAGTGTAGCCCAGTGTCTGGATTCCTTCATCTGTTTTAGTAAGAATCTATATCATGCTTGTCTTTTAATCAATTTTATAACTAAATACAAAATGGGAAACATCTCAATGCTACTTTCTCTTGTTACTTGTGCACAGTCTGGGTCAGCATAAAAAAGCGGTAATCATGATTTTTAAAAAATACGTTCTCACAAAGTTCCTGTCTCAGAGGATGTTTAAATACATCTGCTTTGACGTGGGAATATAAAGGTGCCAGACTTGTTGAGAGGGAATGGTACAGCTTAGGGGGTGAAGAGCTTTTGTGAAATGAAGGAGTGGGACTTGGGTGTGTGGGTGTGATAATCTTTTGGTGGCCAAACAGGTAGAAAAGATGACAGCTAAAGCTAGAAGGATGCTTGGGTGCATAAAGAGAGGAATGGTCAGGAGGAAAAAGGAGGCGATGATGTCCCCGTATAAGACTCTGGTGAGGACCTCATTTAGAATATTGTAAACAATTCTGGAAACCACACCTTAAAAAATATAAATAGGATGGAGTTGGTCCAGAGGGTGGCTACTAAAATGGTTAGTAGTCTTTGTCATAAAACACATGGGGACAGACTTAAAGATCTCAATGGCAGGTGATGTTTAATGTCAGCAAGTGCAAAGTGATGCATGTGGGAAAGATGAACCCAAACTATGTTTATATGACGTAAGATTCCACTTTAGGAGTCACCGACCAGGAAAAGGATCTAGGTGTCATCATTGATGATATGTTGAAACCCTATGCTCAGTGTGTGGTGACAGCTAAGCAAATAAAATGTTAGGTATTATTAGGAAAGGAATAGAAAACAAAAATTAGAATGTTATAATTCCTTTGTTTCGCTCCATGGTGAGATCGCACCTTAAATACCGTGTGCAATTCTGGTCACCGCATCTCAAAAAAGATAAGAGCAGAATTTAGAAGAGGTACAAAGAAGGCAACAACAATAATAAAGGGGATGGGACGTAGGCACTTCAGCTTGGAGAAGAGACAGCTGAGGGGAGATATGATAGAGGCGGGGCTGGTGGTTGGGTGGCAGGGATAGTGCTGGGCAGACTTATACTGTCTGTGCCCTGAAAAGCACAGGTAAAAATCAAGGTAAGGTATACACAAAAAGTAGCACATATGAGTTTATCTTGTTGGGCAGACTGGATGGATCGTGCAGGTCTTTCTCTGCCGTCATCTACTATGTTACTCTATAAAATACTGAGTGGAGTGGAACAAGTAGACTGAATTATTTGTTTACTCTTTCCATAAATACTAGGACTAGGGGGCACACAATGAAGCTACTAAGAGGTAAATTTAACCCATTAGTGCCCAATGTTCCCGTGGAGGGGCATAATCGAACAGGGCACCCAAGGTTTCCTGAGGACGTCCTCGCAGGACGTTCCTGTGAAGGGGCGGGGAAACCTGTATTATCGAAACAAGATGGACGACCATCTTTCGTTTCGATAATATGGTCGGGAACGCCCAGATCTCAACATTTAGGTCGACCTTAGAGACGGTCGTGCCCGGTTTTCGGCGATAATGGAAACCATTGGCGTAGCCACAGGTGGGCCTGGGCCCACCCACTTAGGGCTCAGGCCCTTCCAACAGTAGCACATGGTAATGAAAATGCTGCTCTCCACTATACTGGCACCTTCGCATGTTCAGTTTTCAGCACATGTCTGCTGCAGACTACCAAGGTGAAGACTGGAGAGAAGCATTTTCCCACCAGCTGAGATATTATTTTGATGTGGGGGTGGGGGAGAGAACATTTGGTGCCCACCCACTTCTTGCCTAGGCCCACCCAAAATCTGCTGTCTGGCTACGCCCCTGATGGAAACCGAGGACGCCCATCTCAGAAATGACCAAATGCAAGCCATTTGGTCATGGGAGGAGCTAGCATTCGTATTGCACTGGTCCCCCTGACATGCCAAGACACCAACCGGGCATCCTAGGGGGCACTGCAGTGGACTTCAGAAGTTGCTCCCATGTGCATAGCTCCCTTACCTTCGGTGCCGAGCCCCCCAAAACCCACTACCCACAACTGTACAACACTACCATAGCCCTAAGAGGTGAAGGGGGGGCACCTACATGTGGGTACAGTGGGTTTGTGGTGGGTTTTGAAGGGCTCACATTTACCACCACAAGTATAACAGGTGGGGGGGGGGGGGGGGGGGCCTGGGTCTGCCTGCCTGAAGTGCACTGCACCCACTAAAACAGCTCCAGGGACCTGCATACTGCTGCGATGGACCTGAGTATGACATTGGAGGCTGGCATAGAGGCTGGCAAAAAATATTTTTAAAGTTTTATTTTTTTAGGGTGGGAGGGGGTTAGTGACCACTGGATAAGTAAGGGGAGGTCATCCCCAATTCCCTCCGGTGGTCATCTGGTCAGTTCGGGCACCTTTTTGAGGCTTGGCCGCAAGAAAAAATGGACCAAGTAAAGTCGCCCAAGTGCTTGTCAGGGACGTCCTTCTTTTTTCCATTATCGGTCGAGGACGGCCATGTGTTAGGCACGCTCCAGTCCCGCCTTCACTATGATTCTGACACGCCACCATGAACTTTGGTTGTTCCCGCGACGGAAAGCAGTTGAGGACACCCAAAATCGTCTTTCGATTATGCCGATTTGGGCGACCTTGGGAGAAAGGCACCCATCTCCCGATTTGTGTCAAAAGATGGGCTCCCTTCTCTTTCGAAAATAAGCCTCATAATAAGTCATATGGGAACAAATTGATTTGTTCCCATATGGGAACATTGGGCACTAATGGGATATTTCTTCACTCATCAAGTAATTAAGCTCTGGAATTCATTGCCAGAGAATGTGGTAAAAGCAGCTTAGCAGGGTTTAAAAAAGGTTTGATAATGTCCTAAGAGAAAAGTCCATAAGCCATTATTAAGATGGACTTGGGAAATATCCACCTATTAGTTCTAGGATAAGCAGCATAAAATTGATTTTACTGTTTTGGGACCTTGCTAGGTAATTGTGACTTAGATTGGCCACTGTTGGAAACAGGATGCTGGGCTTGATGGACCTTTGGTCTGTCCCAGTACGGCAACACATATGTTCTTATGTATACTCTGGAAGAAATGCAGGAGTGGGGAGATGTGATCGAGATATTTGATAGAGATATTTGATAGAGATATTTAAATACCTAAGAGGCAAGTCTATTTCAATTGAAAGGAAGCTCTGGAAAGAGGGGGCATAGGATGTAGGTGAAAGGGGATAGACTCAGCAGTAACCTGAGAAACTACTTCTTCACGGAAAGGGTGGTAAATTCATGAAACGGCCCTCCCGGTGAAGTGGTGGAAACGAAAACAATATATGAATTCAAGGGAGTGATAGGGAGAGTAGATGGTGTGAAAGGGCAGACTGGATTGGTCATATGGTCTTTATCTTCTTTTTTTAAATATTTCTACATTTCTCCTGTACACAGAAAGGAAAAGAATGTAACACGTCAGCCTCATTTTACCTTAATTACTACCTGGACCACTGGAGGGAAAATAGTGTGAATAGGAACATATGTACCTTACTTGAGTTATTCTCAATAGACATGGCACCCACAGTCTGAGTAGGAATCTGGCAAACAAGAAGATGGTGTTAAAGTGTGACAATATGGGGGTTATGGAATTCATTAATATTCAGGCCTTGAAATGTAACATGTTCGCAGGGAATTCATATTGTGCTGCCTGACCTTGAATATGACAATATGGACATGACATATGCCAGGATTTAATAAAGGGATTGCTGACTTGTTTTATGTGGTCTTTCAGGCAACTGGCTCCACGAGCAAAGAAGGAGAGCATCCCAGTGCCTGAAGACCATTGACAATTTGGGACAACGCAGTGTGGTATTTGCTGAAAGAATCAGTGTCACGGGAAAGTTGGAGGGCTTACAAGCAGGGACATAGTACTGTTTAGGGGTTCCTAAGGGAGCAGAGGAGTAACCTTAAGGAAGTATAAGAAAGACCCTTGGTGACATATATCATGCATGCGAAAGCACAGGGACTCACAAGAGGGATGGTTAGGATTTACCTGTTTCTGCAAAGCTGCTGGGTTGGGGGGGGGGGGGGGGGATTTTAGTGGCAGCACCTCATTAGATGGCTATCCTCAACCTATGCATCCTATTGCCAGGATGAGAACAGACTCACTTACATAGTAACATAGTAAATGACGGCAGATAAAGACCTATACGGTCCATCCAGTCTGACCAACAAGATAAACTCATTTACATGGTATGTGATACTTTATACCCGAGTTTGATTTGTCCTTGCCATTCTCAGGGCACAGACCGTAGAAGTCTGCCCAGTACTGTTCTTGTACTAAGTTCTGAAGCTAACATCAAAGCCCCTTAAAATTTACACTCCAGCCCATCCCTATCTATTCAGTCACAATCAGGGCAGAGACTGTAACTTGGAGGGGCATAATCGAACGTTGCCGGCGAAATAGTTCACTGGCGATCTATTTTGGCGGCGGCGCTACAGCTGGTCGGAACCGTATTATCGAAAAGATGGCCGGCCATCTTTTCTTTCGATAATACGGTTTAGTCCGGCCAAATGCCAGAATTCACCGGGTTTGAGATCGCCGGTTTTGTTTTTCAGTGATAATGGGAAAAAATGCTGGCCATCTCAAACCCAGCGAAATCCAAGGCATTTGGGTCGTGGGAGGAGCCAGCATTTGTAGTGCACTGGTCCCCCTGACATGCCAGGGCACCCTAGGGGGCACTTCTAAAAATTTTAAAAAATACAAAAAAACCTCCCAGGTGCATAGCTCCCTTCCCTTGGGTGCTGAGCCCCCCCAAATCCCCCCCAAACCCACTCCCCACAACTCTACACCATTACCATAGCCCTTATGGGTGAAGGGGGGCACCTACATGTGGGTACAGTGGGTTTTGGGTGGGGTTGGAGGGCTCAACACTTAGCACCACAAGTGTAACAGGTAGGGGGGATGGGCCTGGGTCTGCCTGCCTGAAGTGCACTGCACCCATTAAAAACTGCTCCAGGGACTTGCATACTGCTGTCAGGGAGCTGGGTATGAAATTTGAGGCTGGCATACAGGCTGGCAAAAAAGGTTTTTATTTTTATTTTTTTTAGTGTGGGAGGGGGTTGGTGACCACTGGGGGATTACGGGGAGGTCATCCCCTATTCCATCCAGTGGTCATCTGGTCAGTTGGGGCACCTTTTTGAGGCTTGGTCGTGAAAATAAAAGGACCAAGTAAACCCGGCGAAATACTGCTTAACGCCGCTTTTTGTTTTTCCATTATCCGTGAAAGCTGGCCATCTGGTAGCCACACCCATGCCCGCCCATGTCCCGCCTTCGCTAAGCCGCCGACAAGCCCCCATGAACTTTCACCGGCGAGGCGACGGGAAAGCGGCAATGCTGTCAAAAATGCCGCTTTCGATTATACCGATTTCGCCGCTTTTGAGAGATCGCCGGCCATCTCCCGATTTATGTTGGGAAATGGCCGGTGATCACTTTCGAAAATAAGCCTGTTAGTAATATAGTAAATGATGGCAGATAAAGACCTGAACGGTCCATCCAGTCTGCCCAAAGATAAACTCATTTTACATGGTATGTAATACTTTATATGTATATCTAAGATTGATTTGTCCCTGCCTTTCTCAGGGCACAGACCGTAGAAGTCCTCCCTGCACCGGTTTTATTCTCCAAATACCGGCGTCGCCACCCAATGTCTGCTATGATTCCATAGATCCATTCCTTCTAAACAGGATTCCTTTGTGTTTATCCAAAACACGTTTGAATTCCATTACCGTTTTCATCTCCACCACCCAGTGGCGTAGCTAGGGTAGTTGACACCCGGGGCCGGTCATTTTTTAACACCCCCCTCCAAAATCTAGTACTAGGCATGCCGAGAATACAAAACACTCAGGACCTATAGAGCAATTCTACCATACCATAAGCAGTCATTTCTACGAATCACACAAGGAAAAGGAAAGCATCTTAAACACTATAGTGAGCAGCAAAAAAATAAAAATATATTTTATTTACAGTTTGTTGTCTCTGGTTTCTGCTTTCCTCATCTTCTTTTCACTGTCTTCCTTACATCCAGCATCTGTCTTAGTTCTCTCTCTGCCATCCAGTGTCTGCCCTCTCTGCTGTCTCCTCCATCCAATGCCTGCCCTCTCTCCCTGCTCCTTCCATCTACATCTGCCCCTGTCGGCCCTCTCTCTCTCTCTCTCTCCCCATTCCATTCACTGTCTGCCCTTTCTCTCTGCCCCTTCAATCCACCATTTGCCCTCCCTCTCCCATCCATCCAGGGTCTGCCCTCCCTCTCATTCCCCATTCCATCCAGGATCTGTCCCCTCTCTCTGCCCCTTTTTTTCAGCCCCCAGTTCCAGCCCCACTATCCCACCAGTCCCCAGTTTCAGCCCCAGCCCTTTTCTCCCACCAGTCCCGAGCTTCAGCCCCAGCCACTTCTCCATGTCTCCATTTCAGCCCCCAGTCCCCACAGTTTCAGCCCCTGCCCCTTTTCAGCCCCCAGTCCCAGTACTAGCCCCCTTATCCCACCTACCGTCCTTTTCAGCCCCCAGTTCGAGTCCTTTTCATCCACATGCCTTGCATTAGGGCCCCCCCTTTTCAGTCTGTCCCATTTTCCCTCATGACCCCTTCTCAGACCCCAGTTCCAGCCCCCTTCTCCCATCTGAGAACCCCTACTCCACCCCACCGCAGTCCCCTTCTCCCATCTGAGAACCCCAGTCCCCTTCTCCCATCTGGGGGAGTCCCCTTCTCCCCTCCCCATCGGGGAACCCCCACAACACCCCTCTCCTCTCCCATCTGAGAACTCCCAACCTGACCTGCCTACCAGTGAGCTCCATCGAGAGACAGCTCTCTTCTCCTGCTCCCACCCTGCCTTAAAAAAAACCCCACACTAGTCACAAGGGTTAAGTTGTTTTTCAGTCTGTCAACTTTGGGCTTCTACATTTAAGGTGGAATTACTTATGGCCCAGGAGCAGCTCTTTTTGGAAAAGGAGGGGGCTTTTCTACTGCGTTCAATCAGCACCTCCAATCCTTATCAAACAGTGGGTCTCAGAAAGTTCACTTGTCTCATTAGCTCTTTCGTCTCCAAGCGAACACATACAACACTAAAGCCATTAAACTTGTGCATAATACAAATCTAGACAGAAAGAAATCCAGGTTTCCTTACAGTCTTTGAAACGTCGGCAACCAGCATCTCTCGCAGGCAGGCAGCACCTCGTGTCTGCCCTGCTTGTAAAAGAAGTAAATCTTCTCCTCCTCTTCGTTGGGCCTTTCTTCACTGTGTCCCGCCCTCGCGGAAATAGGAAGTTACCTCAGAAGAGATTTCTGGCGATATGCCATCTTGGGGTGTTCTTTAAACATTGAATGTACCCCCAGCACATGCCAGTATTTATGTATGGCCTGTCCAATTTCCAGGGCCTGGTGGGAAAACGGAAGAACACAAGCTAAGGGTTTGACCATTGACGTCTGTATTGGAGATAATAGCCATGATCTATGAGCGTACCGTGCTGACGTATTGGTGGTTTCCTCAGCAGCCTGTCTCTAGCTCAACGCTACAATCTTGCCAGGAAGTAGCTAATGCAGTGGAGAGAGGAGAGTGTCATTTCCCTTATCGTTGACTTTGTGATTTTTATAATTTCTACCATTGCTCTGAAAACGTGATTGTTAGTAACCCACTGAGGACATGGACTGCTACGTGTTTTTATAATGCATGGCGTGAACATTGAGGGTTACCTCAAATGCATATTAAGTATTGCATGTTATGAAATCTTGATTTCTGTATGTAATAGTTAAGAACACACTGATTAAAAGGAATGGTGAGAATGATTTGATATATATGAGGGTCATGAGCGATTGTGAGCAGTTAGTGAACTAGTACATAAGGAATACTGAGGTCTCTTTGAGATATATTGGAAGGTTGTACATATCCACATAATATGACTGAATAAATTTTATTTTGTATGTAAATTTGATTACAGAGTTGAAGTATGAGTACTGTGTGTGTAAGTATTAAATTTTAACTGCCAGACCCTCGACCATTCTTCTAAGGTTCGGAGATCCCTTCTCATCATTTCTACTCCCTCCAGGGTATCCACTCTATTGGCTATTTTCGTGTCATCCGCAAAACGGAATACCTTTCCTTCAGCAATATCTCCCAAAAACATATTAAACAGAATAGGCCCCAGTACCGACCCCTGAGGAATTCCACTGCTCACCTTTCTTTCCTCCGAGCGGATTCCATTTACCACCACCCTCTGCCACCTGTCGGTCAACCAGTTTCTTATCCAGTTCACCACTTTCGGTCCAAAGTTCAACCCTTTCAGCTTATTCACGAATCTTCTGTGGGGGACTGTATCAAAGGCTTTGCTGAAGTCCAAGTAGATTACATTTAGCGCTTGACCTTCATCCAGTTCTTTGGTCACCCAGTCAAAAAAGTCAATAAGATTCATTCGGCAGGATTTTCCTTTGGTAAAGCCATGTTGCCTCGGGTCCTGTAACCCGTCGGATTCTAGAAAGTTAATTATCCTTTCTTTCAGCAGTGACTCCATTATTTTTCCTACCACTGACGTGAGACTTACCAGTCTGTAGTTTCCCACTTCTTCTCTGTCTCCACTTTTGTGAAGAGGGACCACATCCGCTCATCTCCAATCCCACGGAATCTCTCCCGTCTCTAAATATCTATTAAATAAATCTTTAAGAGGCCCCGCCAGGACCTCCCTGAGCTACCTCAGTGTCCTGGGATGTAACCCATCCGGCCCCATAGCTTTGTCCACCTTCAGATTCTCAAGCTGTTTATAAACTCTTTCTTCCGTAAACGGCGCAGTATCCACTCCATTCCCAGATATTCCCTCAGCAGCCAACTGCGGTCCTTCTCCAGGATTTTCCTCCATGAGCACCAAAAAGAAATAATTGTTTAGCACGTTCGTTTTATCTTCATCAATCTCCACATAGCCATTCTCATTATCTTTCAGTCTCGCAATTCCATTCCTCTCTCTTCTCCTTTCTCCAATATATCTGAAAAAGGTCTTGTCACCTCTCTTTACATCTTTATCCATTTTTTCTTCTGCTCGTGCTTTCGTTAGCCATATTTCCCTCTTCGCTTCTTTGAGTTTAATCCGGTAATCCTTTCCATGATCCTCTCGTTGCGTTCTTTTCTATTTTTTGAAAATAGCCTCTTTTGCTCTTATTTTTTCAGCTACTTGTTTGGAGAACCATATAGGCTTCCTGCTTCTCTTGTTTTTGTTTACTTTCCTCACAAAAAGGTCAGTCGCCATATTTATAGCAGCCTTTAGCTTGGACCACTGTTTTTCCACTTCTCCTACACCTTCCCACACCAACAGCTCCTTCTTCAAGAGCCTTTATATCAAACCATACGGTGTGATGATCACTATTACATACATGGGCACCCACCCGGATATTGAAAACACTTCCTCCATTCATGAGCACTAGATCCAGCATTGACCCTTTCCTCGTGGGTTCCATAACCATTTGTCTGAGCAAGGCACTTTGACAGGCATCCACAATCTCCATACTTCTTTTTGATTCCGCAGGCGGGATGTTCCAATCCATGTCAGACAAACTGAAATCTCCCAACAGTAGCACCTCCCCTTTCATACCAATCTTTTGAATATCTTCTATCCAATCCTTGTCTAACTTCTCAGTTTGTGTAGGAGGTCTGTAGATAACCCCCGTGTGGATACAGGTTCTATCTTGCTATCTCTACATCAGTAACACTAGTTTAATTGTTTTCCATGATGCAGGTGCAGGGCCAGCAAAAGCGGTGCGGATTGTGGGTGTCTTACCTTTTGCTGCTGACAATAACTTAATAAAGGACATGTAGTGGAACTTGATAATCCTGTTACACCTCAGCCTGCATGGAAATCCAGTAGGCATCTGGACCAATTCTCCTGGAAGGCCAACAATCAAATCAGTGAATTTGTCTATCGGGGGGGGGGGGGGGGGTGGAGATTCCATTTGGCCCCAGGGAATGACAGGGGAGATGAGAGGGCTTTACCATAAGAACTCATGCATAGCCATACTGGGTTAGACCAATGGTCCATCTAGCCCAGAACCCTGCTTTCAACAGTGGCCAATCCATGTCACAAGTACTTGGCAGATTCCCAAAGAGTAGCAAGATACCATGCTACCAATCCCAGGGATAAGCAGTGGCTTTCCCAATGTCTATTTTAATAGCAGATTATGGAATTTTCTCTAGGAACTTCTCCAAACTTTTATTTAAAGCCAGAAACACTAAGAAGTCGATGATCAGAGCTGTCCCTGCAGTTCCTCTGGTTTCTCATGGTGTTGCAAGAGAATGAAGTGTTGAGAAAGGAGAAGGGTGAAGAAAGAGGGCAAGAGGGGGAAGAGTGTCTGGAGGAAGGAGAGGAGTGGGGGCAAAAGGGAGAGGTAAAGAGTGTTTGAAGACAGGGAGGAAGGCACCCAGTTCAGGGTGCGGGGGTGGGGGATATGAAGTCTGGAAGGAATGAGGGTAAAGAGGAAATAATGTCTGGAGTGAGCATGTGTGAAGGGAAAAGGGCATCTAGGGAAGGAACAAGAAAGTGAGACATGAGAAAGAGTATCTAGAGGGAAGGGTGGAGAGACTGAAGGATCTGACCTGGCTAGGTAGAAGTTAAAAAGCAATGTGAAGAGACAAGGGACCTTGGAAACGGCGAGAAAACGTGAAAGAAGGAGCTGAAAGAGGGCAACTGGGAAGCTGGGTAGGGGGCACAAGTGGGAGATCTTGATGTGAAATGAGGAACCTGGAAATTGGATGGTGACCGGGGTACAAATTATATCGTGGTGATAAGGTGGACCAGATTGGGGGAGTAGCAGCATTGTACGTTAACGAGAGGCTTGAATCAAATAGATTGAAAATTCTGCAGGAAACAAAAGACCTCTTGGAATCATTGTGGATCGAAATTCCATGTGTAAAGGGGAAAAGGACGGTGACAGGGGTGTACTACCGTCCGCCCAACCAGGATGAGCAGACAGACGCAGTCATGTTAAACGAAATTAGTGAGGCAAATAAATTAGGCAACGCAATAATAATGGGTGATTTTAATTACCCCTATATAGACTGTGTTTAATGTAATATCAGGGCACGCTAGGGAGGTAAACTTCCTTGATGAAATAAAGGACAGCTTTATGGAGCAGCTGGTACAGGAGCCGACGAGAGAAGGAAACATTCTAGACTTAGTCATTTGTGGAGTGCATGATCTGATACGGGAGGTAGCAGTATGGGGGCCGCTTGACAACAGTGATCATAACATGATCGCCTTTGAAATTTGCTTTCAAAAAGGTAAACATAGGAAGTCAAATATGTTAGCCTTTAACTTTAAAAAAGGAAGCTATGATAAAATGAGAAGAATGGTAAAAAAAAAACTTAGAGGAGCAACTGACAGGGTAAGAAACCTACAACAGGCGTGGATGCTGTTCAAAAACACTGTTCTGGAGGCCCAGGCCGAACATATTCCACGTATCAGAAAAGGAGGACGGAAAACCAAACGACAGCCGGCATGGTTAAAAAGTGAGGTAAAGGAGGCTATTGTAGCTAAAAAGGAATCCTTCAGAAAATGGAAGAAGGAACCGAATGAGGAAAATAAGAAGCGGCATAAGGAATGTCAAGTCAGATGCAAAGCGCTGATAAATAAGGCAAAGAGGGATTTTGAAAGAAAGAGAGAGTTAGAGGCGAAAACTGATAGTAAATATTTTTTTAGATACATTAAAAGCAGGAGACCGGCAAAAGAATCGGTTGGCCCGCTGGATGACCAGGGTGTAAAAGGGGCGATCAAGGAAGACAAAGAAATAGCAGAAAAACTAAATGAGTTCTTTGCTTCGGTCTTCACCGAGGAAGATTTGGGTGGGCTACCAGTGCCGGACAGGGTATTCGTAGCTGAAGAGTCAGAAAAACGTATTGAAATATCTTTAAATCTGGAAGACGTAATGGAGCAGTTCTGCAAACTGAAGAGTAGCAGATCTCCTGGACCGGATGGTATTCACCCTAGGGTACTGATAGAACTAAAAAAATGAGCTGGCAGAGCTACTGTTATTGATTTGTAATTTATCCTTAAAATCGAGCACGGAAGCGGAAGATTGGAAGGTGGCCAATGTAACGCCGATATTTTTAAAAAGTTCCAGAGGAGACCCTGGAAATTATAGACCAGTGAGTCTGATGTCGGTGCTGGGCAAAATGGTAGAGACTATAATCAAGAACAAAATTACAGAGCACATTCAAAAGCATGGACTAATAGGACAAAGTCAACATGGATTTAGTGAAGGGAAGTCTTGCCTCACCAATTTGCTGCATTTCTTTGAAGGAGTAAACAAACATGTGGACAAAGGTGAGCGGGTTGATATTGTGTATCTAGATTTTCAGAAGGCGTTTGATGAGGTCCCTCATGAAAGACTACAGAGGAAATTAGAGGGACATGGGATCGGAGGTAGTGTCTTACTGTGGATTATAAACTGGTTGAAAGATAGGAAACAGAGAGTAGGATTAAAAGGTCAATATTTGCAATGGGGAGGGTAGTTAGCAGGGTCCCTCAGGGACCTCTACTTTTTAACATATTCATAAATGAACTAGAGATGGGGGTAACTAGTGAGGTAATCAAATTTGTTCAAAGTAGTCAAATCGCGGGAAGATTGTGAAAAACTATAAGAGGACCTTACGAGACTGGGAGTCTAAATGGCAGATGATGTTTAATGTGAACAAGTGCAAAGTGATGCATGTGGGAAAGAGGAACCCAAACTATAACTAAGTCATGGAAGGTTCAGCGTTGGGAGTCACGGTCCGAGAAAGGGAACTAGGTGTCATCACTGATGATATATTGAAAACTTCTGCTCAATGTGCTGCTGTGGCTAGGAAATAGAATGTTGGGTATCAATAGGAAAGGGATTGAAAACAAAAATAAGGATATTATTCTGCCGTTCTATTGCTCCATGGTGCGACTGCACCTCGAGTATTGTGTTCAATTCTGGTCGCAGCACCTCAAAAAAGACATAGTGGAATTGGAAAAGGTGCAGAGAAGGGCGACAAAGATGATACGACTTCCATATGAGGAAAGGCTGAAGAGGCTGGGGCTCTTCAGCTTGGAGAAAAGGCGGCTGAGGGGAGATAGAGGTCTATAAGATAATTAATGGAATGGAACGGGTCAATATGCAGTGTCTGTTTCCTAAAGGACAAAGTCCATAAACCACTACTAAATGGACTTGGGAAAAATCCACAATTCCAGGAATAACATGTATAGAATGTTTGTACATTTGGGAAGCTTGCTAGGTGCCCTTGGCCTGGATTGGCCACTGTCGTGGACAGGATGCTGGGCTCGATGGACCCTTGGAGGGGCATAATCGAACGCGAATGCCTATCTCCAAGGGTGCCTATCTCGGAGGACGGGTAGGCGAAGGGGCAGGACAGACTGTATTTTCGAAAAAGATGGGCGTCCATCTTTTGTTTCGATAATACAGTTTGTGCTGGGCAAATGCATTGCATTTGGGCGGATTTGAGCTGGGCGGTATTGGTTTTCAGCGATAATGGAAACCGAAGGCGCCCAGCTCAAAAATGAACAAATCCAAGGCATTTGGTCGTGGGAGGGGCCAGGATTCGTAGTGCACTGATCCGCCTCACATGCCAGGACACCAACCGGGCACCCTAGGGGGCACTTGTAAAAAGTAAAAAAAAAAAAATTAAAATACCTCCCAGGTGCATAGCTCCCTTCCCTTGGGTGCTGAGCCCCCCAAATCCCCCCCAAAACCCACTGCCCACAACTCTACACCATTACTATAGCACTTATGGCTGAAGGGGGGCACCTAGATGTGGGTACAGTGGGTTTTGAGGGCGGTTTGGAGCGCTCCCATTTAGCAGCACAAGTGTAACAGGTGGGGGGGGGGGGGATGGGCCTGGGTCCACCTGCCTGAAGTGCACTGCACCCACTAACAACTGGTCCAGGGACCTGCATACTGCAGCAGGACATGTTTATTCACTCCTACTCTAGCTAACATGGTGTTTGACCATCTCCCTGACCTCATGTGCAACTTTCTCTATCAGTCACCTACTTTTTAACTCATCTTACTCTCTTTCCTATCTATGTATTACATCTTTGCTTTACCCTTCACTATCAATTAAAATTACTACTACTACTATTTATCATTTCTATAGCGCTACAAGGCATATGCAGCGCTGTACACCATACACAAAAAAGACAGTCCCTGCTCAAAGAGCTTACAATCTAGATAAGACAGGCAAACAGACAGAACAATTAAGGGTAAGGGAATAAATAGGTGAGGATAAAGGACAGGGCAAGTGTTCTATTCAGTGTGTTTTCTCTAGCGAAAAAGGTGCCGGTACACAAATGCCAGGCCACCCTTCAGAGCTGGGGTGATCACTGAGAGATCCACCCCACAATAGCCAGGCCCCCTCCAACCTGTCACAGAATCTATGACAAGGCAGAATTGGTGTGCAGAGCCTGAGCACTTTCATTAAAACTTTCATGGGTTAATTTTAGCAGACAATGGAAAAGGTGCCGGTACTCAGTACCCCCAAGAACCCCCTCAAAAAAAGCCCTGGTTCTATTACATATTGTGTTGACACTGTAAGTAGTATACTAAGCCATACTTTATATTCTTAGTTAAATATTTTTACTGCTGTAATTGCCTATTGCTCATGTTTGATCTATTCTTACTGTACACCGCCTTGAGTGAATTCCTTCAAAAAGGCAATAAATAAATCCTAATAAATAAATAAATAATAGCTAATTTCAAAGGGGAGGGGGCCGTGATGTGGTGGGCATGACGTGCAGACTGTCAGTTTGGCTTGCACCCCCACTGCCACCCCAGACTCTCCTGTCTACAGACGTCACTGTCTGCTGTGCTTTTCTCCATGCTAAACCTGTCTTAGGCTGGGGGTGTGGGTGTCTGTGTGAAACTTGTTCTGCTTCTGCCGTCCATGTGAACAAACTTGCAAACTCCTTGGTCAGGACTGACAGTCTGACACATTTCATAAACTATGAATGCAGTGTATAGAGGAAAAAGAGGCTAAATGATGCCAGGAATTAATTCTCTAAGTTTTTCACGTCACCCGTTTCTTCATGATACGTTTTAGAAAAGAACAAAGTACTCATGAGTTAACAGTGTATCCTTTTCTGAGAGATTTCGCATCTCCTTTCATTATAATTTAAATGCAGCTCTTCACGCCAGTTGGGTAAAGTGGCTTTTTCAGGTGCCACTTTCAAAGAGAATATTATTGAAGTTCATTGTATGCCTCAGAATTTTTAATCAAGCAATCAGTATCTCATCTGTTCAGGAAGGTGCTCAGAGTCTGAGGTCAAAGCCCCCTGCTCATCAGCCTTGCAATACGGTCTGTATTCAAGCAGTGCCTGCTGTCTTCAGGTAGAAACAAAAGGCTGTGCTTTTCCATGAGTATGACTTCAGTAAAGGAAGGAAGTGAGGCAGTGTTATTGGCAGTTAATGGGATGTTAAGAAGACAGAAATTACAATCTTGAGCAATGCAGCGCTTAAATCAGTGGGAAAAATAACAGCTTTCATTTTGCAGGTGTTGCTCCAGGTTACTTTCTGGGACCATTTAGCAGGAGCTCAGGCACCCTCACAGGAACCAGGAGGGGCAGGGGGGGAGGACCTTGACCTATCATAGGACATCAGCTGCAGGAGTATGGGGACCACCAGGCCAGTCAGCTGTAGACACACAGGCATTCTCACAGGGCAGTCTTATCCATTAGGCACACCAGGGCCCATGAAAAGGTTTTCATTTTTTTTTTTTAATAGAAAGAATAAAAATGAAGTAGAAGTCATTTATTTTCATGCCTTACTTTTCAGCCTTGAAAATATACACAATAAATGGAATACAATATTTATTTATTTGTTACATTTGTATCCCACATTTTCCCACCTATTTGTAGGCTCAATGTGAACAAATACAGGGTGATGCTGTGGTAAGATCAAGTTCATGTGGCACAGCCACATTAGGGAATCGGAGAACGGAGGAGTTGTGTTATGTTTGGGGCTGGTATTTGGGTGGTGGGGCTAGTTCTGGGCAAGACTTCTATGGTCTGTGTCCTGAAAATGGCAGATACAAATCAAGGTAAGGTATACACAAGAAGTAGCACATATGAGTTTATCTTGTTGGGCAGACTAGATGGACCGTGCAGGTCTTTTTCTGCCGTCATCTACTATGTACTATGTCCATTACGTGCTTCAGTTTGGTTGTGTTGCAGAGATTAGGCATTTAAGTTGGATGGGTAGGGTATGCCTTTTTAAACAGTGATTTACGGAATTTTAGGTGGTCGTATGTCGTTTTCAAGGCTTTTGGTAATGCGTTCCACAGTTGTGTGCTTATGTAGGAAAAACTAGATGTGTAAGTTGTTTTGCAGCTTAGGTAGTGCAGATTTAGATAAGATCATGTTGATTCGGATGTATTTCTAATTGGTAAGTCAATCAAGTCTGTCATGTGACTCAGAGCTTCTCTGTAGATGATTTTGTGAACCAGGGTGCAGATTTTGAAGGATATTGCCATTTTCCTTAGGGAAGAGGCCTTGCTGAAAAATGTAATTTATGTGGGATGTGAGGTCTGCTATGAAGCGGTCAGGGGCGGATTTCATTAGGTAGGTGGGACAGGTATCTAGTTTACAGTGAGTGTTGGAAAATCTACTAATAGCCTGGGTAACTGTTTCGATGGTAAGGAGGGCGGAGTTTAACTAGGTCCGATCTGCCGGGTATTCTCCAATGGTTGGGTCCAACTCATTAAGGAAGTTTTCAATGTCGGTGTTGTTCTGAGGTAGCGTCTTGCTTAGGTTTACAATTTTTTCATTCATTGAAGTACTTCGCAAATTTATCTGCAGATGGGATGTCTGTATTCATGGTACTGACCAAATTGGTGTTAAGTAGTTTGTTCACGAGTTGGTATAATTTCTTCATGTCCTTGTAATCTGTCCCTATTTTGGTTTTATAATATGATCTTTTGGCCTGTCTTATTGCGTATTTGTATTTTCTTTGTATTTGTTTCCATGTATTGAGTGTACGTTCATCTTTTGTTTTATTCCATGCTTGTTCGAGTTTCCTGGTTTGTGTTTTTAACTTTTTCAGTTCATCGTTGAACCATGGTGTCGAGTTATGCTTGCGTGGAGTTCTGGTTCGAAAGGGCGCAATTTACCTTTACATACAGTAAGTACATAATTGATTTGTTTGCTTTATTTTTTGTCTACTAGATTGTAAGCTCTTTGTGCAGCGCTACGTACGCTTTGTAGCGCTATAGAAATGCTAAATAGTAGTAAGTAATGCCACACTGGGAAAAGACCAAGGGTCCATCGAGCCCAGCATCCTGTCCACGACAGCGGCCAATCAAGGGCACCTGGTGAGCTTCCCAAACGTACAAACATTCTATACATGTTATTCCTGGAATTGTGGATTTTTCCCAAGTCCATATAATAGTGGTTTATGGACTTGTCCTTTAGGAAACCGTCTAACCCCTTTTTAAACTCTGCCAAGCTAACCGCCTTCACCACGTTCTCAGGCAATGAATTCCAGAGTTTAATTATGCGTTGGGTGAAGAAAACTTTTCTCTGATTTGTTTTAAATTTACTACACTGTAGTTTCATCGCATGCTACTACTACTACTACTACTACTACTACTACTATTTAGCATTTCTATAGCGCTACAAGGCATACGCAGTGCTGCACAAACATGCCCCCTAGTCCTAGTATTTTTGGAAAGTGTGAACAGACGCTTCACATCCACCTGTTCCACTCCACTCATTATTTTATATACCTCTATCATGTCTCCCCTCAGCCGTCTCTTCTCCCAGCTGAAAAGCCCTAGCCTCCTTAGTCTTTCTCCATAGGGAAGTTGTCCCATCCCCACTATTTCATCTAGTATGCTTTTGCATCTTTTGCTCCATTCTATGAGGTAGTATATGGAGTCTGTTTGTGTTGCCCTTCGTTATTGTATATTAGTTGCCAGAATGTTTTCGTGTCTACTTGAGCTCTCGTGCTGTAGGATGTGTGTTCTAGTATTTGTTGTATACCTTTCTTCCGCTAATGTAGAGATACGTTTAGTTTGTAGTGGTCGGTCCAGGGTGTCATAGTAACATGGAGGGGCATAATTGAATGAAAACGTCTATCTCCATTGGCGTTTATCTCCGAGAACGGGTCCGTGAAGGGGCGGACCGAACCGTATTTTCGTAAAAAATAGACGTCCATGTTTTTTTCAACAATTTGTGAGCTGGGCGTTTTTGTTTTTCAGTGATAATGGAAAATGAAAGCGCCCAGCTCAAAAACGAATAAATCCAAGGCATTTGTTCGTGGGAGGGGCCAGGATTCGTAGTGCACTGGTCCCCCTCACATGCCAGGACACCAACCGGGCACCCTAGGGGGCACTTTTACAAAAACAAAAAAAAAGGTCAAAGAGCTCCCAGGTGCATAGCACCCTTCCCTTGTCTGTTGAGCCCCCCAAATCCCCCTCAAAACCCACTGCCCACAAGTCTACACCATTACTATAGCCCTAAGGGGTGAAGGGGGGCACCTACATGTGGGTACAGTGGGTTTGGGGGGGTTGGACGACTAAGCATTAAGCAGCACAATTGTAACAGGTAGGGAGGGGATGGGCCTGGGTCCACCTGCCTGAAGTCCACTGCACCCCCTAACAACTGCTCCAGGGACCTGCATACTGCTGCCAGGGAGGTGGGTATGACATTTGAGGGTGAAAATAAAAAGTTGTGAAACATCATTTTTTTGTGGTGGGAGGGGGTTAGTGACCACTGGGGGAGTCAGGGGAGGTCATCCCCGATTCCCTCTGGTGGTAATCTGTTCATTTAGGGCACTTTTTGGGGCCTTGTTCGTGAAAAAACAGGGTCCAGAAAAAGTGCCCTAAATTCTAGCTACAAACGCATACTTTTTTTCCATTATCAGCGAAAGGCGCCCATCTCTCCTCGGCCGATAACCACGCCCCAGTTCCACCTTCGCCATGCCTCCGACACGCCCCATCAACTTTGTACGCTTCCGCGATGGAGTGCAGTTGAAAACGTCCAAAATCGGCTTTCCATTATACCGATTTATTCGTTTTTGTGAGATAAACGTCTATCTCCCGATTTGGGTCGAAATCTAGGCGTTTTTCTTTTTCAATTATAAGGTGGATAGTAACATAGTAGATGATGGCAGAAAAAGACCTGCACGGTCCATCTAGTCTGCCCAACAAGATAAACTCATATGTGCTACTTCTTGTGTATACCTTACCTTGATTTGTATCTGCCATTTCAGGACACAGACCGTAAAAGTCTTGCCCAGAACTAGCCCCATTTTCAGGACACAGACCGTAGAATTCTTGCCCAGAACTAGCCCCACCACCCAAACACCAGCCCCGCCTCCCAATCTCGGCTAAGCTTCTGAGGATCCATTCCTTCTGCACAGGATCCCATGCATGCTTGAATTCCGCTACTGTTTTCATCTCCACCATCTCCCGCTGGAGGGCATTCCAAGAATCTACCACTCTCTCCGTGAAAAAATACTTCCTGACATTTTTCTTGAGTCTGCCCCCCTTCACTTTCATATCATGTCCGCTCGTTCTACCGCCCTCCCATCTCCGGAAAAGGTTCGTTTGCGGATTAATACCTTTCAAATATTTGAACATCTGAATCATATCACCCCTGTTTCTCCTCTCCTCCAGGGTATACATGTTCAGGTCCGCAAGTCTCTCCTCATACGTCTTGTAACGCAAATCCCATACCATTCTCGTAGTTTTTCTTTGCACCGCTTCCATTTTTTTTACATCCTTAGCAAGGTACGGCCTCCAGAACTGAACACAATACTCCAGGTGGAGCCTCACCAACGACTTATACAGGGGCATCAACACCTCTTTTCTTCTGCTGGTCACACCTCTCTCTATACAGCCTAACAACCTTCTAGCTATGGCCACCGCCTTGTCACACTGTTTCGTTGCCTTCCGATCCTCCGATACTATCACCCCAAGATCCCTCTCCCCATCCGTAACTATCAGACTCTCCCCGCCTAACACATACTTCTCCCGTGGATTTCTACTCCCTAAGTGCATCACTTTGCATTTCTTCGCATTGAATTTTAATTGCCAAACCTTAGACCATTCTTCTAGTTTCCGCAGATCCTTTTTCATGTTTTCCACTCCCTCCCCGGTGTCCACTCTGTTACAAATCTTAGTATCGTCCACAAAAAGGCAAACTTTACCTTCTAACCCTTCGGCAATGTCACTCACAAATATATTGAACAGAATCGGTCCCAGCATCGATCCCTGAGGCAGTCCACTACTCACCTTCCCCTCCTCCAAGTGAATTCCATTCACCACCACCCTCTGGTTTCTGTCCGTCAACCAGTTCCTAATCCAGTTCACCACTTCAGGTCCTATCTTCATCCTGTCCAGTTTATTCAAGAGCCTCCTGTGGGGTACCGTGTCAAAAGCTTTGCTGAAATCTAAGTAGATTACGTCCATAGCATGTCCTTGATTCAATTCTCCAGTCACCCAGTCAAAGAATTCAATGAGATTCGTTTGACACGATTTCCCTTTGGTAAAACCATGTTGTTTTGGATCTTGCAACTTGTTGGCTTCCAGGAAATTCACTATCTCTGTCCATTTCGTATTTGTTATTCTTAGGTTCTGGTCTGTTGAGAGTTTGAGTGAGATGAGATCAAGTGTGTGTCCTTTGACGTGGGTTGCTTGCATTTGTGGTCATTTAAGATCACATAAACGGAGAAATTCCTTACATTATAAATCAACATGAATATAAATCTAGATACAATTCAAATTAAAAGCTCAGTCATATAGTAAATGTCACTGAGGGAGAGGCCCAGAAAAGTCATAATGTGGCCCTGCAGGAGCCAGCAGGAGGAACATCTGCAGGTATCCAGGTACCCTCATGGGGTCAATCCTACTCCAGGAACATCGACATCTATAACATATAAAAGCGCACTGCTCCCTCAGTTCCCAGGGACCTGTGGACAGGACACAGCAGAGGGAAAACCCAAGGGCTGGCTGAAGGCAGCCTGTCATGCAGCTTCTGCATCCGGAAACCAACAAACTTTAGAGGAACTTGAGTGAGAGAGGTGAGGGAGCAGTACCAGACTTGCAGTGAGGGGGATAGAGGAGAGGAGGCACCAGAAATGATGCAATTGGGGGGGGGGGGGGGACCATCAATTCTAAATAAATAAAGTAAGTTGGCTCAGGGTACTGAGATGCCTTGAATTCCAGAGGGAAGCTCTTTTTGTCACAATGCAAGTACTATGAGACTGAGATCACACATCACATGCCCTGGGTTAGGTCAAAGTATGCACAAAACATTTAGAGAAATTGCACCTGATGGAAATAACCACATCTTGGCTAATCTGCTGAACTTCGAATAATTGCGCTCTTGAAGTGTAAAAAAATTCCACAACAATGGCTACAAATATGCAAAGGCTGGTCGTTTTCTCTGTATTTGGGTGTGAGTGGTTGTCTTGTCATGTACCTACCCTGATACATTGGGGTGCAGTGAAGGTCTTCAGAGGAAGCTGGAGTGAAACAGGTCCATCGGGACCTCGCTGTTTTGACATTGACCCTGCCAGAACTGAGAGAATGAAAATGGACTAGCACGATTGAAGGTAAGTGCCTTTGCTTGATTTATGACAAATGTACATTGAATTTTTGTGATAAAAGAACACTGAACTTTGAATCGGATTTTGAAGGGAGGTGTTTTCAACCAAGGATTAATTTTTTACTGTGTGCTCTAAGGAATCCTGTTTAGTAGGAATGGTTCAGTGGAATCTTAGCTGAGATTGGGTGGTGACGCCGGTAATTGGGAAACAAAACGGGAGCTGGGCAGACTTCTATGGTCTACGCCCTGATCGTGACTGAATAGATAGGGATGGGCTGGAGTGTAAATTTTAAGGGGCTTCGATGTTAGCTTCAGAACTTAGCACAAGAATAGTACTGGGCAGACTTCTACGGTCTGTGCCCTGAGAATGGCAAGGACAAATCAAACTCGGGTATAAAGTATCACATACCATGTAAAATGAGTTTATCTTGATGGGCAGACTGGATGGACCGTTCAGGTCTTTATCTGTCATCATTTACTATGTTACTGTTTGGGGTTCTACATGGAATGTTGCTACTATGTATAATGAGTTTATCTTGCTGGGCAGACTGGATGGACTGTTCAGGTCTTTATCTGCCATCATTTATTATGTTACTATGGTTTCACAGACCATGTTCGGCCACAGTAGTATGAGGTTTTTACCTCCTCCCTTTTTCAACTTAATTTAATTAGTATATCAGTGCCAGCTTTTTGATTCACGGAATGTTGTGGGTGTGAGTGGGGTAAAGCCAATAACGCTTGCTATGAAGTGTTATCTTTTTGTGCACTTTGCTTTCAAATGCGCCTACGCCGGGGCAATTTTATAAGACACAAATGCATAAAATGATATTCCGCATGCTTAAGTTTCTTCTATAATTGCCCCCTTGTAGCATAGTGTAGATGCAGAAAGAGGGAAGGGATGGGATTTGCTATATCACCTTTCTGTGGTTACAGTCAAAGCAGTTTAGATATCATATACATGTACTTACTTTACAGGTTGCATTTGTGCAGCTGAGCATGTGTGTACCTGTGAGGAAACAGACCAGCGGTGTCACGGGGAGCATGCAGAGGATAATCAGGTTGACACTGGCAGACCTGCCAAGTTTCTCGTATTAATAAGTACATAAGTATTGCCATACTGGGAAAGACCAAAGGTCCATTGAGCCCAGCATCCTGTTTCCAACAGTGGCTAATCCAGGTCACAAATACCCGGCAAGATCCCCAAAATGTACAAAACATTTTATACTGCTTCTCCCAGAAACAGTGGATTTTCCCCAAGTCCATTTAATAACAGTCTATGGACTTTTCCTTTACGAAGCCGTCCAAACATTTTTAAAACTCCGCTAAGCTAACTGCCTTTACCACATTCTCTGGCAACAAATTCCAGAGTTTAATTACACGTTGAGTGAAGAAAATTTTCTCTGATTCGTTTAAAATTTACTACATTGTAGCTTCATCGCATGCCCCCTAGTCCTAGTATTTTTGGAAAGCGTGAACAGAGCTTCACATCTACCCGTTCAACTCCACTCATTATTTTATAGACCTCTATCATATCACCCCTCAGCCGCCTTTTCTCCAAGCTGAAGAGCCCTAGCCGCTTTAGCCTTTGCTCATAGGGAAGTTGTCCCATCCCTTCTATCATTTTCGTCGCCGTTCTCTACACCTTTTCTAATGCCACTATATCTTTTTTGAGATGCGGCGACCAGAATTGAACACAATATTCGAGGTGTGGTCGCACCATGGAGCAATACAAAGGCATTATAACATCTTCATTTTTGTTTTCCATTCCTTTCCTAATAATACCTAACATTCTATTTGCTTTCTTAGCCGCAGCAGCACACTGAGCAGAAGGTTTCAATGTATCATCAACGACGACACCCAGATCCCTTCCTTGGTCCATGACTCCTAACGTGGAACCTTGCATGACGTAGCTATAATTCATGTTCCTCTTTCCCACATGCATCACTTTGCACTTGCTCACATTAAACATCATCTGCCATTTAGCCGCCCAGTCTCCCAGTCTCGTAAGGTCCTCTTAATTTTTACAATCCTCCCGTGATTTAACGACTTTGAATAACTTTGTGTCATCAGCAAATTTAATTACCTCACTAGTTACTCCCATCTCTAGGTCATTTATAAATATGTTAAAAAGCAGCGGTCCCAGCACAGAGCCCTGGGGAACCCCACTAGCTACCCTTCTCCATTGAGAATACTGACCATTTATTCCTACGCTCTGTTTTCTATCTTTTAACCAGTTTTTAATCCACACTAGAACATTACCTCCTATCCCATGACTCTCCAGTTTCCTCTGGAGTCTTTCACGAGGTACTTTGCCAAACACTTTTTCAAAATCCAGATACACAATATCAACCTTCTCACCTTTATCCACATGTTTGTTCACCCCTTCAAAGAAATGTAGTAGATGTCTTTCTCCTGCTGCCACAGGACCATTATCGCAATAAAGCTGCAAAATCTCACAGTTCGTATCTATCACAACTACAAGGATCACTCTATTTCAATATAGTTATCACTTCTGAATAACACTATACATAACTACGAAAATTAGTTTCTATTCTTTTCACCTTTATTATTCCAAAAATGAGACGCTTTCCCCCAGTTAAGCATTGATAAAATACTTTTCCACTTCTTTCAATCTACTCGTATATCACAGCATAGGTCATCTATTCCTAATGGCCCTATACCACAGTGTTATTTATATAGAGTGTCTTTTACTAAGGCATGCTCACGTTTTTAGCACACGGTAAAATTGTGGGTGCGCTAAACGTTAGAGACACCAATGCATTCCTATGCGTCTCTAACAGCGTGCCCACAATTTTATAGCACGCTAAAAATGTGAGCGTGTCTTAGTAAAAGATGCTCTAGGCAAATTTGTTCTCAATTAAGAAACATTTAAATAATTCCACAATCTGAGGCTATAGATGTAGTTTCAGAAATAGTGGAATCGAGGATGCGTCCCCATAGACTTCCATCAGAGTTCTTAATAGAACGTACAAAGATGGCACTGATGGAAAATTATTTTTTGTTTCAAGGAGATCTTTATCTGCAGGTGTTGGGGATAGCTATGGGAGTACTTTTGCTGCCTCTACAGCAAATCTTTTCATGTCTAGATTTGAGAAGAAATGGATAGAAAATTCCCCATTTAAAACTAAGATTGCCTTGTGGAAACGATTCATACATGATATTTTCATGATGTGTTATGGGGATGTAGATGAATTACATCAATTCGTAGACTGGTTGAACTCTTGCCATTTGAGCACAACATTTACGTATACTTTTTCAAATACGGTAATACATTTTTTGGACATAGAAGTAACTATAGAAGATCGAAAATTTATTACTAAAGTATTCAAGAAAAACACTAATCGAAATACTTTTCTTCAATATCAGAGCTACCACCCGGTTATATTTAAAAATAATTTGCCATTCTCCTAATTTTTGAGATTCAGAAGAATTTGTAAAGGAGATGAAGATTTTAAGATGTATGCCAGAAGAATGATCAAAGATCTGGATAAAAGAGGTTATCCCAACAAGGTGATAAAATCAACTTATAAAACAGCAAAACATAATAACAGACGACTCCTGATAAAGGAGACACATCAAAATATAGAAGATTCTGGAAAGATGAACATTTTTGTGGCTCAATTTTCAAGTGGGGGAGACAAATTGACTAAAATTATTAAGAAAAATTGGGCTATAATGCAGTCTCATGAGGTATTGTTTGATCAGAAAGTAAGAGTGGCTTTTTCAAGGTCATGTAATCTTAAAGAAATACTCAGTCCAGCAAATTTACTACCAAAAGCAAAAGATGAAGCTCCTAACACTCTAAGAGGACATAAGAAGTGTGGTCATTGAAAGACATGTTCTATGACTGATGAGATCAAAGAATTCAGAAATCCGGTCGATGGCAGAAAGTTTACATTGAACTATAATAAAGACTGTCAATCTGCCTTTGTGGTTTATAATTTGATATGTGAATGCCAAAAATTATACGTGGGTAAAACCATTAGATGCACCTCGAATATTGTGTTCTAGTCAACGAAAATGATAAAGGGGATGGGACGACTTTCCTATGAAGAAAGGCTG
Organism: Microcaecilia unicolor; assembly: GCF_901765095.1. Classification (NCBI taxonomy): domain Eukaryota; kingdom Metazoa; phylum Chordata; class Amphibia; order Gymnophiona; family Siphonopidae; genus Microcaecilia; species Microcaecilia unicolor. Next base: position 101,984,539 of record NC_044042.1, read on the forward strand.
AAGCGTCTAGGGCTGAGGGGAGATATGATAGAGGTCTATAAAATAATGAGTGGAGTGGAACGGGTAGACGTGAATCGTTTGTTAACTCTTTCCAAAAATACTAGGACTAAGGGGCATGCAATGAAGCGACAAATTAGTAAATTTAATACGAATCGGAGAAAATGTTTCTTCACTCAATGTGTAATTCAACTCTGGAATTCGTTGAAAGAGAATGTAGTAAAGGCAGTTAGCTTAGCGGGGTTTTAAAAAGGTCTGGACAGCTTCCTAAAAGAAAAGTCCATAGACCATTATTAAATTGACTTGGGAAAATCCACTGTTTATATCTGGGCTAAGCATCATAAAATGTATTGAGCTTTTCTGGGATCTTGCAGGTATTTGTGACCTGGATTGGCCACTGTTGGAAACAGGATGCTGGGCTCGATGGACCTTTGGTCTTTCCCAGTATGGCAATACTTATGTACTTATGTAACATCGCTCCTGTGTGAAAAAAACAAAAGATAGGAGCACCATTGGTAGCACACTGTATGGATAGAGGCCATAGTTTTTAGTCATTCTAGTGCTTTGCAATTGACCATGTCAAGAGTGAAGATAGAAACAACATCTTGGTAAGACGTGAACAACGTTGGATATTTATTTTAAAATCTCTTGAGCCAAAGGGATTGTACTCACAATTTGAGTGGGATGCTTTTCTTTTATTCTACTATGGGATCAATGCCAATAATAATATTTGTAAGGACGTAAGTATTGCCATACTGGGACAGACCAAATGTCCATCAAGCCTAGGATCCTGTCTCCAACAGTGGCCAATTCAGGTCCCAAATACCTGGCAAGATCCCAAAAAAGCACTCTATCATTCTATACTGCCTATCCCAGAAATAGAGGATTTTCCCGAAGTCCAATTTAATAATGGTTTATGGACTTTTCCTTTAGGAAGCCATCCAAACCTTTTTAAAACTCTGCTAACTGCCAGAGTTTAATTACACGTTGAGTGAAGAAAGATTTTCTCCAATTCATTTTAAATTTACTACTTTGTAGCTTCATCGCATGCCCCTGGTCCTAGTATTTTTGGAAAGCATAAACAGACGCCTCACATCTACCCTTTGTATTCATTATTTTATAGACCTCTATCGTATCTCCCCTCAGTCGCCTTTTCTCCAAGCTGAAGAGTCCCAGGCCCTTTAGCCTTTCCTCATAGGGAAGTCGTCCCATCCCCTTTATCATTTTCGTCACCCTTCTCTGCGCCTTTTCTAATTCCACTATATCTTTTTTGAGATGCGGCGACCAGAATTGAACACAATATTCGAGGTGTGGTCGCACCATGGAGCGATACAAAGGCATTATAACATCCTCATTTTTGTTTTTCCTAATAATACTTAACATTCTATTTGCTTTCTAAGCCGCAGAAGCACACTGAGCAGAAGGTTTCAACGTATCATCAACCACGACACCTAGATCCCTTTCTTGGTCCGTGACTCCTAACTTGGAACCTTGCATGACATAGCTATAATTCGAGTTCCTCTTTCCCACATGCATCACTTTGCAGTTGCTCACATTAAACATCATCTGCCATTTAGACGCCCAGTCTCCCAGTCTCGTAAGGTCCTCTTGTAATTTTTCACAATCCTCCTGCGATTTAACTACTTTGAATAACTTTGTGTCATCAGGAAATGTAATTACCTCACTAGTTACCTCCATCTCTAGGTCATTTATAAATATGTTAAAAAGCAGTGGTCCCAGCACGGACCCCTGGGGAACCCCACTAACTACCCATCTTTATTGAGAATACTGACCATTTAACACTACTCTCTGTTTTCTATCTTCTAACCAGCTTTTAATCCACACTAGGACACTACCTCCTATCCCATGACTCTCCAATTTCCTCTGGAGTCTTTCATGAGGTACTTTGTCAAACGCCTTCTGAAAATCCAGATATACAATATCAACCGGCTCACCTTTATCCACATGTTTGTTCACCCCTTCAAAGAAATGTAATAGATTGGTGAGGCAACATTTCCCTTCACTAAATCCATGTTGGCTTTATCTCATTAATCCATGCTTTTGAATATGCTCTGTAATTTTGTTCTTTATAATAGTCCCTACCATTTTGCCCAGCACAGATGTAAGACTCACTGGTCTATAATTTTCTGTATCTCCCCTGGAACCTTTTTTAAAAATCGGCGTTACATTGGCCACCCTCCAATCTTCCGGTACCATGCCCGATTTTAAGGATAAATTACACGTTACTAACAATAGCTCCGCAAGTTCATTTTTCAGTTCTGTCAGTACTCTGGGATGAATACCATCTGGTCCAGGAGATTTGCTACTCTTCAGTTTGTAGAACTGCCCCATTACATCCTCCAGGTTTATAAAGAATTCAGTTTCTCCGACTCGTCAGCTTTGAATACCATTTCTGGCACTGGTATCTCACCCAAATCTTCCTCGGTGAAGACCGAAGTCAATATCGGGTAATTGAAATCACCCATTATTATTGTGTTGCCCAGTTTGTTTGCGTCCCCAATTTCTTTTAACATTTCTGCATCCATCTGTTCATCCTGGCCAGGTGGGACGGTAGTACACTCCTATCACTATCTTTTCCCCTTTACACATGGAATTTCAGTCCATAGTGATTCAAAGAAATGTTTTGTTTCCTGCAAAATTTTCAATCTATTTCATTCAAGACTCTCCTTAACAATGCTACCCCTCTACCAATTCGATCTACCCTATCACTACGATATAATTTGTACCCCGGTACAAAAGCTATCTAATGAGTTTAGTTCTGATTCCAGTTCAAATGAAAAGGTTGGCGTTTTGTGGCCGCAAAGCGCTATATTTGAAGTTCGGCCTGTAGGAGAGCATAGTAAGTGTGCAATATACTCTACTTTCATTTGTGTCAATAATATACACTAAAACCGCTGTTGGATGACACTTTACATACTTTTTTATAGGTTCTAAGAGCACTTAGTCCCCTGAGGAATCTTGATACAAGAGTGAAACGGAGAGCCCCGTTGGGTAGAAGAAGCAAGCTAAGTGCGTTTTGTATTGAACTATTATAAATATCAAGCGATGAAGAAATGAAGAAGTAATTATAGGATTTAAAAGCTACAGTGCAATATTTTGTATATAACTAAAAAAAAAAAACAACAAAATTATTTAATGAAGAGTGCACAATGGTAGAATTTAAAAATTTGGAGGTTTTTTTTGACCAATGATATGACTGGAGTCTGGAGTTTATGATGAGCTGGCACTAAGATATTGCATTTGCTGCAGAGCCAAGACATCTGAGGTGTTTTCCTCCACCTAAATTTAATCTTATAATTTACAGTTCACAGGAAGAGACACAGAAATAAGGTTATATTTTCAGCTCATTGTTTTGTTATTCATTAGTAGTTTTGCTGAAATAGTGTCTGTATCGATTTGGAACATTCGTTAATCTTGCCATTAGCGCGCGGCCATTAAAAACAATTACTACTACTCATTTCTATAGCGCTACTAGACATACGCAGTGCTGTACACATTATATGCAGGTACTTTCTCTGTCCCTAGAGGGCTCACAATCTAAGTTTTGGTACCTGAGGCAATGGAGGGTTAAGTGACTTGCCCAGAGTCACAAGGAGCTGAAGTGGGAATCAAACCCAGTTCCCCAGGATCAAAGTCCACTGCACTAACCACTAGGCTACTCCTCCACTCAGCACTTACTGCCACCCATTTTCTAGGCGGTAAGGGCTCATGCAATAATCCTGCACCAATCAGTACATGGCAATGTACATGCACTAAGTGATTAGCACAGAAACATCCACTCTCCATCTCCGACACACCCACACCATGGAAATAAGAAAAATATTGTTTGATGCATGGTTTATGCATGCAGATTAGGATTTTACCACCCCCTGTCAAACTGGCCCCTGCCTCCCTCCCATGCCTTAAAATCATTTTCTTCCAGCCTTTGCCTGGGCAGTGGCACTCATAGGCTGCCTGCAGCCTGCATGGGGACTTTCTTTTCGAATCATCCCGCCCCTTCTGATGCAACTTCCTGTAGGGTGGGAGGGTTCACAGAGAAAGCCCTGGTGTAGGTTGCAGGCAGCCTATGAGTGCCGCTGTCACTGTCTGGCGAAGGCTGTGGTGGAGCTAGGTGATTTTAGGGAGGGGGGGCATACCCCCATTAAAAATGTCTGCTTATGCCACTGTCCAGGTATCTAAATTTTGGCAACCTTTTCAGAATTTACTCCTATACACACTGATCTTCCAGGACCATAGTTTGGATGAAGCAGGGATACAGTTGCAATGTACATATGGATTTTGTAAAATACACACATACATTCAGAGTACATGCATACATTTGCACCTGCCTCAGAGCTATGTGCTATGAGGGATAGTCGAGAGCCTACGTTGCCTTTGTATTTGAAATATTTTTCCTAAATGGTCTTTTGTATTTCTCTTCTGCTGGGGTCTGTTTAAAACAATTAAAATGTCAATAGCTCCATGGACTAGAAAGAAAGGGGAAAGAGGTGCAAGAAACAGCTAAGTGGAATGACACAACTGACAGGTGCAAGAAGTAACTCCAATATTCCAATCAAAGATACAACTGCAAGATTTTGCTAACAGAAGACCAGGATGCACGTTGTGTTGAGCACTTCAGGAAAACTTGTTAAACAGCCAAACCCAGCTGAAACTTTCAATTTTGATGCTTTCACTTCCAATAATGAGCTAAAGAGTAAAGCAAGAGGAAGTTGATATGGCAATAAAAGCACTGCAAAGTAACAAGGCTACTGAACCAGACTAGGGCAGATTCCAATGGAACCGATGAAGTATGGTAAGGCTGGTAAAAGAACTACCAAAACAATTGAACTTCTGTTGATATGCAGAATGCATCCCAGAAAATGGCAGCAAGGAGTGTCAGCAGATAAAGACCTGCATGGTCCATCCAGTCTGCCCATCAAGGTGGTCAGAGATGAGCCGGTCTCCAGTAAGAGTGGTTGTCAAACTACCAAAGAAGGGCAACATCACAAAGTATGGCAACTAGAGAGGCATTACACTTAAGATGGTCCCTGAAAAGGTCTTCTGTACGTTGCTGTGTAGGCAGTTGTAACATACTGTTGATGTCATCCTGCGGGGAAGAGCAAGCTGGTTCTCTCAGTGGGTGATCATGCACTCAGCAAATTTTTACACTGCGCATCATCATTAAACCTCAAGTTTCAAGAGCCACTGTCAGTAAATTTCACTGACTTCAGAAAAGCATTTGGGGGAAGTTATCACATGGGCTACCATTAAGACATATTATTTTACTGTTAACCAGTGGCGTACCAAGGGGGGGTGGCGGTGGGGGCGATCTGCCCCGGGTACAGTCGAGGCTAGGAACGCCACTGCTGTTAACTCAGGTAAAACTAGATCTCCTTCCATAGAATGGGACCTGTGCTAAAACAGCACGAGTTAGTGGCAAAATAACATAAGCTGATAAGTTCTCCTCTTAGTGGGAAGAATTTCAATCTTCGTAACCAGAGCTGATATTGTGATGTCACAATGCCTCATTCCACCAATAAGAGTCAATCTCATCAGCGATGTCACAATGGCTCAATTGTCCTTTACTTGGCTCACTTTTATTACATAGAGCAGTGATTTTGATTTCTAGAGACATTTTTTTAATTAAGGGGGAAGTTAAGTTTAATTAAGTGGACTACCGGTAAGATGGGTTATTGCCATACTGGGACAGACTGAAGGTCCATCAAGCCCAGCATCCTGTGTCCAACAGTGGCCAATCCAGGTCACAAGTATATAGCAAGATCCCAAAAAAGTACAATACATTTTATGCTGCTTATCCTAGAAATACTCACAACATCCACTGGTGGTAGAATATAAAGAACACGGTACTCATCCGTATTGGATGGAATGGAGAAGTCTCATTCAGTCACTTCAACTCCTTAGGCTACTGCTTTTAACACCCTTTGGGTGCCTCCTAGTCTAGTATTTTTCAAAAGAGTAAACAATTGATTCATGTCTACCCATTCCACCAGTGCCGATCCTTGGTCAGCTGCCACCCGGGGCGGATCACTGCTGAACACCCCCCCCCCCCAGGTGCCATGGCGTCTGACCCCCCAGGTGCATCAGCACCTCCCCCCATGCATCACCCCCCCCCCCCAGCATATCACCCAAGCCCCCCCCCCCCCCCCCCCCCGGTGCATTCTTACCTGCTGGGAGCAACTGCACGGCTGTCGGCTCCGCTGGTTCCCTGGTTCCTCTGCCCCGGAACAGAAAGTAACAGCAGAGGGAGAAGGGAACCAACGGAGCTGACAGCCACACGGCTGCTCCCTGCATCCCTCCAGCAGCATGCACCCGGGGAGGACCGCCCCCACCGCTCCATCCTCGGTACGACACTGCTTTCCAGTCCACTCATTGTTTTATAGACCTCTATCATATCTCCCCTCAGCCGTCTTTTCTCCAAGCTAGGTCTCATTGCAAATGGGATCTGTGCTAAAATGGCTTGACAGTAGCCTACAATGATAACTATGCCTTTCTGAACTTCCCTGCTTAATAGCATGCACAAGAGATCAATTCAGAGCACTGCAAGAATATATGGTATCCCCCAATGGTACAGCAACAAATCCAAGAACATTTATCTGACCTTGAACTCTAGTTGCTATGTAAAGACAGATACTGTGTAGCCAGACTTGACATTTTGGGTGGGCCCAGAGCTAACATGAGTGGGCACTTTGTATATAGGTGTGAATAGTGTTTCTTAGGATACTACTAAATAATGCCTTTAGAGTGCACTGGATGATGGATTTGTAAGTAAACAGCCAGCCCAACAGCTGTCCTGTATCAACATAAACCACATACATACTTAATGGAAACACAGACATTTTTACATATATTATCCCATAACTTATGTCTGCTGCATCTCAACACACATCACAGTATCCTGAAAAATAATAACAAACAAATGGCACATATCCTTCCAACTCTGCTTTGTAACAGATGCAAATGCCCGATTAAGCTGTATTCATAAAACAGACAAATAGCTTTGAAGTCTTTCTTTCCTCTGGCTCTACTGCTTTCTCTCCCTCCTGAGACTGACATTCCCATTGGAAATGCCAGGCTCATATAGAAATCTCTCACCTTGGTCACATACAGAACACAGACCACCCCTTACCAATTGCAGAATAAAGGACCAAAGGACAGAGATGTCAGGTGACACAGTTCCAGGCTGCAGATTTTGGGACAGTCCTGGTTTAGAATTTATAACCTAAAGCAGTGTGGGATTTGCAGTGCCTGATCCTGCCCATTGAAATCAGTGCTGCAAGTCCCATAATGGGGTGGTCAGAAATCCAGGACTGTCCCAACATTTGCACCTGGAACTGGGTAACCTGCAATCTCTGAAATCATCCTGTAGCACAGCCCAGCCCTGCCCTGCCCTTCCCTACCTCCCATCCCCCATAATCTGGCCTCAGTAGCACAGCGCAGCCCTGCCCTTCCCTACCTCCCAAACCCCATAATCTGGCCTCAGTCTCGCCCTTCCCTGTCCCCCACCCAGAAGCCCAGAATATAACAAAACATTTTTTTTTTTTTAATTTTTTTATTTATTGAATTTCAAATTTTTACAAATGAATATCAATTTGTAAGGTAATACAGAGAAACAGTTATAAGGCAAATACAAAATAAAAGATATATATATATCTAATCGTAATATTCTAACTCTTCCTTAGACCACAACAGTTATTGGGGGGGAGTGGATTTAGAAAACTAAAAGGAGATAACAAAACATTTTTTAACCTTGGTACTGCAGAGCCCACACCCACCCAGAAGTCCACCAGTATAATATAAAACATTTTTTAAAACTTGGAGTCTGTGGATGAGACCCTGATCAATATCCACGTGGTGCAGGGCTGGAGAGGCAGCCTAAGCTGGCTCCTAGAAGGATGTGTTGGCTGGGGAGGGAGGGGAGGGGGAGAAAGCTTCAGCCTAAGCTGGCTCCTAGAAGGATGTGTTGGCTGGGGAGGGAGGGGAGGGGGAGAAAGCTTCAGCCTAAGCTGGCTCCTAGAAGGATGTGTTGGCTGGGGAGGGAGGGGAGGGGGAGAAAGCTTCACTCCCAATTCTGTGGCAGCTGCTGACTCCTGGTGTTGGTGTGAGGCCGGGTGAGTATTCAGATTTCCCCTAGCGGCATGGGACGGGTCCATAGGCGTAGTTTGACTGTTTCATTTGGGGGGGGGGCAAAGGATGGGGCGGAGCATATTAGCATATTCATTTGCATATATACATATGCAAATGAATATGCTAATATGGAGGAAGGAATTGAAATTTACAGGCAAAATATCACAGATGCACATTTCAAAAAGCTGACATATTTCAATTAATATATTCTGAATAAAATACTTTTTTACCTTTGTTGATCATTTAGTTTTTCTATTCGCTTTGGTCCCAGTGTCTTCTGTTTTATGCAGTGTCTTCTTTCCAGTAGGCTTCCCTCTGCTCCCCACCCACCCCTCCCAGTCCCATCCATCTCTTGCTCCTTCCCTCTGCTTCCCACCCCTCCCAGTCCCATCCATCTCCTGCTCCTTCCCACTGCTTCCCACCCTCCCAGTCCCATCCATCTCCTGCTCCTTCCCTCTGCTTCCCACCCCTCCCAGTCCCATCCATCTCTTGCTCCTTCCCTCTGCTTCCCACCCCTCCCAGTCCCATCCATCTCCTGCTCCTTCCCACTGCTTCCCACCCTCCCAGTCCCATCCATCTCCTGCTCCTTCCCTCTGCTTCCCACCCTCCCAGTCCCATCCAATTCCTGGTCCTTCCCTCTGCTCCCCACCCACCCCTCCCAGTCCCATCCATCTCTTGCTCCTTCCCTCTGCTTCCCACCCTCCCAGTCCCATCCAATTCCTGGTCCTTCCCTCTGCTCCCCACCCACCCCTCCCAGTCCCATCCATCTCTTGCTCCTTCCCTCTGCTTCCCACCCCTCCCAGTCCCATCCATCTCCTGCTCCTTCCCTCTGCTTCCCACCCCTCCCAGTCCCATCCATCTCTTGCTCCTTCCCTCTGCTTCCCACCCCTCCCAGTCCCATCCATCTCCTGCTCCTTCCCTCTGACCTCCTTTCCCAGTCCAGGCAAATCCAATTCCTGGTCCTTCCCTCTGCTCCCCACCCACCCCTCCCAGTCCCATCCATCTCTTACTCCTTCCCTCTGCTCTCCACCCTCCCAGTCCCATTCATCTTCCCTCTGCTGCCCCCCCCCCCCCCCGCGAGGTCCAGGATCGTGACTCCGTTTACCCCCTCTCTTCCTCCCTCCCTCTGGTGCAGGCAGCAGTCTTCTTCAGCCTTTCTGTGTTCCTGGCAGCGGTAGCGACGTACACGCTGCCTTCGGTCTGCCCCGGAAGCCTTCTCTTCAAGTTCCTGTTCCCACCTATGCGGGAACAGGAACTTGAAGAGAAGGCTTCGGGGCAGAGCTGAAGGCAGCGTGTACGTCGCTACCGCTGCCAGGAACAAGAAAGACTTAGAGAAGATTGGTGCTGCCTGCGCCGGAGGGTAGGAAGAGAGGGGGTAGATAGACACGCTCGTCTCCGTCCGCTTCGCTGCTTCCCTGCCCTCTCTGTCTGCGTCCCGCCTTCCTCTGATGTCATTTCCTTTCGGGCGGGACGCAGACAGAGAGGGCAGGGAAGCAGCGAAGCGGACGGAGACGAGCGCGTGCCTGCTTGTTTTTTTTTTTTTTCCACTTCTAGCGCCAGTCCACGTCATCGTCGTTTGGGGGGGCATTGCCCCCCCTCGCCCCCCCCCCAGTCTACGCCTATGGACGGGTCCCACTTATTTGAAGGCAACACTGAGGCTCTGGACTTTGCTGCAGATTTCTCAGAGTCCTGGAGGGTCACTGATAGTAGACACCCAAGTGTTCTGTCCTCTGACAGCCTTGCATTCGTTTATAATGTGACCCTAAAATGTGTTTAATGCTTTTACTATTATTCTCACTTCTAAGGATTTTCATTGCTGCAGTTCTCACTGCAAAGATACGTGAGCAATGCATTGTGTATAATGTAGTTCACAGGCAATGCAGCCACACTTGCCTGTCTGTATAAGAATTGTTACTACTGGTTTGTGCTGCTGCCTAGACCTTCTCTCTTTCTCAGCCAAGCTTGGCTCCTTTGTATACCTGCTATCATTTCCTGGTCATTCTTACTATCTCTGTCCTGAGAGGTCAGCCAGGTACGACCTTTCCCTCCAATCGAGGGCTGTCCTCTAGGACCACCCCTTGCTACCCGATGGCAGGCTCTGTCCCCATTAGTCTATATACCCCTTCCTCCCTGGGCCTGTGTGAGCCCTTCTTAGCCTTTCCCTCTCCCTCACCATGAGGCATTCTCCATGTTGCTTCAGACAGCACTTGTCCTGCTAAACTCCCTGGAACAAACTTGGTTTTTTTTACCTAGAATATATCTTCCCAATGAGATATTGCACTCTCCAGTCACCCAGCTCTGAGCCACTTCTACACGTTCAACTATTTTCTCACCTCTGCAATAAAGCTGCCTCTTTTCAGATTCCTACATCCAACCACTGATACAGCTCTCAGAATTATGGAATATCTGTGCCCTGGGGCAACACTTCTGAACATCTGACTGTGTAGTAAATTATCTGTGCTTATTCAATAAAGGAAACTTCAGAAAATAAAGAGACTTCAGGTGTGCACTGGTGTGCCAAGGTTATACTTCAAGATATTCAAAGTCATTAAATCGCGGGAGGATTGTGAAAAATTACAAGAGGACCTTACGAGACTGGGAGACTGGGCGGCTAAATGGCAGATGACGTTTAATGTGAGCAAGTGCAAAGTGATGCATGTGGGAAACAGGAACCCAAATTATAACTACGTCATGCAAGGTTCCATGTTAGGAGTCACGGACCAAGAAAGGGATCTAGGTGTCGTCGTTGATGATACGTTGAACCCTTCTGCTCAGTGTGCTGCTGTGGCTAAGAAAGCAAATAGAATGTTAGGTATTTATAGGAAAGGAATGGAAAACAAAAATGAGCATGTTATAATGCCTTTGTATTGCTCCATGGTGCGACTGCACCTCGAATATTGTGTTCAATTCTGGTCGCCGCATCTCAAAAAAGATATAGTGGAATTAGAAAAGGTGCAGAGAAGGGCGACAAAAATGATAGAGAGGATGGGACGACTTCCCTATGAGGAAAGGCTAAACTGGCTAGGGCTTTTCAGCTTGGAGAAAAGGCGGCTGAGGGGAGATATGATACAGGTCTATAAAATAATGAGTGGAGTTCAACGGGTAGATGTGAAGCTCCTGTTCACGCTTTCCAAAAATACTAGGACTAGGGGGGGCATGCGATGAAGCTACAATGTAGTAAATTTAAAATGAATCGGAGAAAATGCTTCTTCACTCAACATGTAATTGAACTCTGGAATTCGTTGCCAGAGAATGTGGTAAAGGCAGTTAGCTTAGCGGAGTTTTAAAAAGGTTTGGACGGCTTCCTAAAGGAAAAGTCCATAGATTGTTATTAAATGGACTTGGGGAAAATCCACTATTTCTGGGATAAGCAGTATAAAATGTTTTGTACATTTTGGGGATCTTGTCGGGTATTTGTGACCTGGATTGGCCACTGTTGGAAACAGGATGCTGAGTTCGATGGACCTTTGGTCTTTCCCAGTATGGCAATACTTATGTACTTATGACTTTACAGTTAACAAGTCTTAACAGGCTTGACACCAAGATGTGCCAGACTAATTCGCTGGGGCAGGCAGTGAGAGCAGAGCTGCTACAGAAGCAGAGCATAGGAAAAACAGCCTAGCAGAGCAGAGCAGAGGCCCCCATACGCCCCAGCAGCAAATCAGGCAGGTGGAGGAATGGTCTAGTGGTTAGAGTGGTGGACTTTGGTCCTGGGGAACTGGGTTCGATTCCCACTGCAGGCACAGGCAGCTCCTTGTGACTCTGGGCAAGTCACTTAACCCTCCATTGCCCCAGGTACAAATAAGTACCAAAGCCGCATTGAGCCTGCTATGAGCGGGAAAGTGCAGGGTACAAATAAAAAAAAAAAAAAGACAAGAGGGCTGCTGCTTACTTGTTTACAAGGTGGTAGGTAAAAGAAAAACAAAAACAAAAAATCACTGGGGCTACAACTGCTCTCAATGAGGCACTTCCTGTTGCAGGTGGGTGAAGCTGAGCAAATGAGCACTCTACAGCTGTGTGCAGGATAAGTGATGCTTAGGAACCCGATTGGTGATCAGACTGAGAATGGGTGGGCCTGGGCCCATCCAGGCCCACCCATAGCTACGTCCCTGAGACACTGGCACCATGGACTTCATTATTGCCATTGGCGTGTGAGAATGTTGCATACTCTCACCACTTTCATTTCTTCTAACTACTGACGTCATCTTGCTGAACACACTGAACAAACTAAATGATGGGCATTCAGTAAAATGATCAGAACCGATTCACAGAGTTGGACTTTGCTGATGATACAGCACTGTTGGGAGAAATGAGAGAGCCTACCAGAACTGACCCCTAGGTTGGAGTAGTCTGCTGGGAAGACAGGACTGAAAATCAGCGATACAAAAAAAATCAAGATGGAAGTTTGTGGTCAAGCCTGTTCGCAAATTCATTAACCAACAAACTGTAAACGATGTGGACAACTTCCCTTATCATGGCAGCTTTCTGTTCAGTGTTGATTATAGGCCTGGCGATGAAGCAGATGCTTTGGTTATGGTCCACAACAATCAATACTATGATGAAAATTAAGCTCCATAAAGTCATTGTTCTTTCAACTATGATCTATGCTTGTGAAACACAGAAATTACTACAAATATAGCCTGCCTACAAAGAATTGATGGTGTCACCTATCATGACTATATTACCAATGAGAAGAAGTAACTCAAAGAGGCTCCAAGACATTTTATATGAGCAAAGGGTCCAGGTGGCTGGACATATTGACATAGTCTAAGACTGCATAATTATCAACATCCCACAACTGTAATGCAATGGATACCAATAGCTGGAAGGAGAAAGAGAGGGAGACCTGGTGTAGGACATTTGAAGAGATGAAAACTGTTGCAGTTGATTGATTGCAGTTGACCTAGCTCTGGGGGCCTTTCACTAAAGGGTTGGCGTGTTGCAGGAGTGGAATGCCATTTCCGGTGCTACAAAGAAATGTCTATTTTTGTAGTGCTGGAGCTAACCTGGAAGTAACTGGACAGTGCTGAGTTACTGTGGGAGCCCTTACCACCACCGCAATGGGTAGCAGTAAGTGCTCCCCCTCCAAAGTGACCGCAGAGCAAGTGCATGGCCAATTCTTTTCCCGAAAGATATCCTTTACATGCTATGGTAAAAGGGGGCCTGAGCACATGTCAAAAACGTGCTGACGCTACTGCAGGCCCCTTTTACCGCAGCTTAGTAAAAGGACCCCTGTAAGTCCTCAGATTCTGTATCCTTTCAACATGTACTTACTCCGCAAAACAGAGCAGTTGTGAAGATTCACTTTGAAATATGACAAAAAAAATAATCTTCACTATAAAGACACAATATGTAGAAAGGAGAAAAAGGCAATCAGCAAAGAGATTGAACTATGGTTTAATTTAATCACCAGTCTTACAAAAACCTGCTGAAAAGCTCAAGAAAATCATAAATGTCTTGAAAGAAAGCTTGGATTTTGTGCTTTGGCTCAATAAGTGTTTTTTTTTTTTTTAATACTTTGAGGTTTTGTTGTGTTTAGTTTGATGTTCTCCTGCAGTTTGATTTGAATGCTTGCTTTTCAATTATATATGTCCCTCCCCCCCAGATTCTATATATGGCGCGTGGAGCAGACAATTTATGCAGCTGGTCAATTAATGAACCTATTATTTTAGATAATTGGCCATAAATAACCAATTATCAACACTAATTGGCAATAAAGCGAAAGCTACATACCTGTAGAAAGTATTCTCCGAGGACAGCAGGCTGATTGTTCTCACTGATGGGTGACGTCCACGGCAGCCCCTCTGATCGGAGATCTTCACTAGCAACAACGTTTGCTAGCCCTCGTGTGCGCATGCACAGTGCGCATGCGCGACCGTCTTCCCGCCCGAACGCGAGCGTGCTCGCCAGTCCAGTAAATAGCAAAAGACAAGGGAAGACAACTCCAAAGGGGAGGCGGGCAGGTTGGTGAGAACAATCAGCCTGCTGTCCTCGGAGAATACCTTCTACAGGTATGTAGCTTTCGCTTTCTCCGAGGACAAGCAGGCTGCTTGTTCTCATTGATGGGGTATCCCTAGCCCCCAGGCTCACTCAAAACAATAAACATTGGTCAATTGGGCCTCGCAACGGCGAGGACATAACTGAGATTGACCTAAACATATCCAACTAACTGAGAGTGCAGCCTGGAACAGAATAAAAATGGGCCTAGGGGGGTGGAGTTGGATTCTAAACCCCGAACAGATTCTGTAGCACCGACTGCCCGAACCGACTGTCGCGTCGGGTATCCTGCTGAAGGCAGTAATGCGATGTGAATGTGTGGACAGAAGACCATGTCGCAGCCTTGCAAATCTCTTCGATAGTGGCCGACTTCAAATGGGCCACTGACGTCGCCATGGCTCGAACACTATGAGCCGTGACATGACCCTCAAGAGTCAGCTCAGCCAGTGTTGTAACGAGGGTGCCTGACACCCGGGGCGGGTCGCCGCTGCGCACCCCCCCCGGGTGCAGGGCACGGCGCCCCCCCTCCGGAGCGCACCCCCCCCCCCCCCGAAACGCACCCTACCTTTCAGCGGGGGACAGGCGGGAGGGCCGATCTGCCCCCAGTGCACATCACTGGGAGCTGCGTCGGCTCTGCTGCTTCCCTGCTTTCTCTGCCCCGGAACAGGAAGTAACCTGTTCCGGGGCAGAAAGAGCAGGGAACCAGCAAGCCGACACCCCCCAGCGCATGCACCTGGGGCGGACCGCCCCACCGCCCCCCCTTCCTACGCCACTGAGCCCAGCCTGGGCGTAAGCGAAGGAAATGCAATCTGCTAGCCAATTGGATATGGTGCGTTTCCCGACAGCCACTCCCCTTCTGTTGGGATCAAAAGAAACAAACATTTGGGCGGACTGTCTATGGGGCTGTGTCCGCTCCAGATAGAAGGCCAATGCTTGCTTGCAGTCCAATGTGTGCAGCTGACGTTCAGCAGGGCAGGAATGAGGATGGGGAAAGAATGTTGGCAGGACAATTGACTGGTTCAGATGGAACTCCGACACCACCTTCGGCAAAAACTTAGGGTGAGTGCGGAGGACTACTCTGTTATGATGAAATTTGGTATAAGGAGCATAAGCTACCAAGGCTTGAAGCTCACTGACTCTGCGAGCTGAAGTAACTGCCACCAAGAAAATGACCTTCCAGGTCAAGTACTTCAGATGGCAGGAATTCAGTGGCTCGAAAGGAGGTTTCATCAGCTGGGTGAGAACGACATTGAGATCCCATGACACTGTAGGAGGTTTGATGGGGGGCTTTGACAAAAGCAAACCTCTCATGAAACGAACAACTAAAGGCTGTCCCGAGATCGGCTTACCTTCCACACGGTAATGGTATGCACTAATCGCACTAAGATGAACTCTTACAGAGTTGGTCTTAAGACCCGACTTGGACAAGTGCAGAAGGTATTCAAGCAGGGTCTGTGTAGGACACGAACGAGGATCTAGGGCCTTGCTGTCACACTAGATGGCAAACCTCCGCCACAGAAAAAAGTAAATCTTTTCTGGAAGCAAGCAAGACTAGGAAAACACCCTCGGAGAGACCCAAGGAGGCAAAGTCTACGCTCTCAACATTCAGGCCGTGAGAGCCAGGCACTGAAGGTTGGGATGCAGAAGCACCCCCTCGATCTGAGTGATGAGGGATGGAAAACACTCCAATCTCCACGGTTCTTCGGAGGACAACTCCAGAAGAAGAGGGAACCAGATCTGACGAGGCCAAAAAGGAGCGATCAGAATCATGGTGCCTCGATCTTGCTTGAGTTTCAGCAAAGTCTTCCCCACCAAAGGTATGGGAGGATAACCATACAGGAGGCCCTCCCCCCAATCCAGGAGAAAGGCATCCGATGCTAGCCTGCCGTGGGCCCAGTCTGGAACAGAACTGAGGGACCTTGTGGTTGACTTGAGTAGCAAAGAGATCCAACCAGGGGGTGCCCCACACTTGGAAGATCTCGCGTACCACTCTCGAACTGAGCGACCACTCGTGAGGTTGCATTATCCTGCTCAACTTGTTGGCCAGACTGTTGTTTACGCCTGCCAGATATGTGGCCTGGAGAAACATGCCGTACCGGCGAGCCCAAAGCCACATTCTGACGGCCTCCTGACACAGGGGGCGAGATCCGGTGCCCCCCTGCTTGTTGATGTAGTACATAGCAACCTGATTGTCTGTCTGAATTTGAATAATTTGTCGGGTCAGCCGATCCCTGAAAGCCTTTAGAGCATTCCAGACTGCTCACAACTCCAGGAGATTGATCTGTAGACCTTGTTCCCAGAGGGACCAACTCCCTTGGGTGTGAAGCCCATCGACATGAGCTCCCTGCCCCAGGAGAGACGCATCCGTAGTCAGCACTTTTTGCGGCTGAGGAATTTGGAAGGGATGTCCCAGAGTCAGATTGGACCGAATTGTCCACCAATGTAGGGATTGAAGAAAACTCGTGGACAGCAGGACTACGTCCTCGAGATCCCCAGAAGATTGGTACCACTTGGAAGCTAGGGTCCATTGAGCTGATCTCATGTGAAGACGAGCCATGGGAGTCACATGCACTGTGGAGGCCATGTGGCCGAGCAATCTCAACATCTGCCGAGCTGTGATCTGCTGAGATGCTCGCACCCAGGAAACGAGAGACAGAAAATTGTCGGCCCTGGCTTCCGGAAGGTAGGCACGAG
Source organism: Microcaecilia unicolor (assembly GCF_901765095.1). Classification (NCBI taxonomy): domain Eukaryota; kingdom Metazoa; phylum Chordata; class Amphibia; order Gymnophiona; family Siphonopidae; genus Microcaecilia; species Microcaecilia unicolor. Next base: position 102,001,372 of record NC_044042.1, read on the forward strand.
CCGTCTGAGAGTTCAGCAGAGCTCCTATGAATTCGAGTTTCTGGACTGGAAGAAGGTGGGACTTTGGATAATTTATCACAAACCCCAGCAGCTCCAGGAGTCGAATAGTCATGTGCATGGACTGCTGAGCTCCTGCCTCGAGGTGTTCTTCACCAGCCAATCATCGGGATAAGGGAACACGTGCACTCCCAGTCTGCGTAGAGACGCCGCTACAACAGCCAGGCATTTTGTAAACACCCTGGGCACAGAGGCGAGACCAAAGGGTAGCACACAATACTGAAAATGCCGTGTTCCCAGACGGAATTGAAGATACTGTCTGTGAGCTGGCAGTATCAGGATGTGAGTGTAAGCATCCTTTAAGTCCAGAGAGCATAGCCAATCGTTTGCCTGAATCATGGGAAGAAGGGTGCCCAGGGAAAGCATCCTGAACTTTTCTGGGATCAGATATTTGTTCAGGGCCCTTAGGCCTAGGATGGGACGCATCCCCCCTGTTTTCTTTTCCACAAGGAAGTACCTGGAATAGAATCCCAACCCTTCCTGCCCCGGTGGCACGGGCTCGACCGCATTGGTGCTGAGAAGGGCGGAGAGTTCCTCTGCAAGTACCTGCTTGTGGTGGAAGCTGAAGGACTGAGCGCCCAGTGGACAATTTGGAGGTTTTGAGATCAAATTGAGGGAGTATCGTAGCTGGACTGTTTGAAGAACCTACTGGTCGGAGGTTATGAGAGGCCACCTTTGGTGAAAAATTTTAACCTCCCCCCAACCGGTAGATCATCCGGCACGGACACTTTGATTTCGGCTATGCTCTGCTGGAGCCAGTCAAAAGCCCGTCCCTTGCTTTTGCTGGGGAGCTGCAGGGGCCTGTTGAGGCGCACGCTGTTGACGGGAACGAGAGCGCTGGGGTTTGGCCTGGGCAGCAGGCTGGCGAGAGGGAGGATTATACCTACGTTTACTAGAATAGGGAACAGTCCTCCTTCCGCCATAAAAACGTCTACCAATTGAGGAAGAAGCCGAAGGCGTCCGGTGGGAGAACTTGTCGAAAGCGGTGTCCCGCTGGTGGAGTTGCTCTACCACCTGTTCGAACTTTTCTCCAAAAATATTATCCCCCCCGGCAAGTAGCATCCGCAATCCGCTGCTGGACTCTATTCTCCAGGTCAGAGGCACGCAGCCATGAGAGTCTGCGCATCACCACACCTTGAGCAGCGGCCCTGGACGCGACATCAAAAGTATCGTAAACACCCCTGGCCAGGAATTTACGACACGCCTTCAGCTGCCTGACCACCTGCTGAAAAGGCTTGGCTTGCTCAGAAGGGAGCTTGTCCACCAAGTCCGCCAACTGCTGCACATTGTTCTGCATATGAACGCTCGTGTAGAGCTGGTATGATTGGATTTTGTAAATGAGCATTGAAGAATGGTAAGCCTTCTTCCCAAAAGAATCCAAGGTTCTAGAGTCTTTGCCCGGGGGCGCCGAAGCATACTCTCTAGAACTCTTGACCTTCTTAAGGGCCAGATCCACCACACCAGAGTCGTGAGGCAACTGAGTCCGCATCAACTCTGGGTCGCCATGGATCCAATACTGGGATTCTATCTTCTTGGGAATGTGGGGATTAGTTAGCGGCTTCGCCCAGTTTGCCAGCAATGTCTATTTGAGGACATGATGCATGGGTACTGTGGACGATTCCTTAGGTGGTGAAGGATACTCCAAAAGCTCAAACATCTCGGCCCTTGGCTCATCCTCCGTAACCACAGGGAAGGGAATGGCTGTAGACATTTCCCTGACAAAGGCCGCGAAAGACAGACTCTCGGGAGAAGAAAGCTGTCTTTCAGGACAGGGAGTAGGTTCAGAAGGAAGACCTCTGCTTCCCACGAGGCATCACCATCGGTATCGGACACCAGTTCATGACCTTCGGTCCGAAGCCGGGCCCATCTCGACTCCGTGGAAACATGGCCACGGTGGGTATGCCGATAGGAAGACTCCCATACCAGCGGCGATGAAGCTCCCTCCATCGATGTCATCGGGGAGTCAGCCTGGGAGGCCGCCGATGCAGGTACCGGAGGCGGTACCGGTACCGGGGACCTCACCACGGGTGAGGGGCCAGCTGTCGCCTCACTCAATGGCACCGGCGGCGCAAGCACCCCCGGCACCGGAGGAGAAGGGCGCAACAGCTCTTCCAGGATCCCTGGAAGGATGGCTCGGAGGCTCTCATTCAGAGCAGCTGTCGAGGAAGGCAAGGAGTCCGGTACCAGCGACGAGCTCAGAATCTGCCCGGGACGCGGAGGCGGTACCGGGCTGTCCACAGTAGAGCGCATCGACTCCTCTTGTATGGAGGGGCGAGCGGTCCTCCCGGCGTCTACGCTTAGTAGGTGCCGGTTCCACCGGCGACCCCAAGCTCTCGGTACCGCATCTGGAAGGCGACCGATGACGATGCTTTTTTGCCTTCGCATGAAGCACATCACCAGTACCTCCCGGTACCGAAGAGGAAGACGTCGAATCCAAACGTCTCCTCTGGGCCGGGTCCGAAAGAGGTCGATCCTGGGGGGCATGTACTGCAGGAGGCCTCGAGACAGGCGGAGACCTACTCGAGGGCTCACCGCTACCAGCAGGGGAATGGACAGCCCTCACCTGCGCTCCTGAAGACGATGCACCCTCTGACGACATCGATACCACCGATGATCTCAGTACTGTCTTTCTTCTATGTTTGTGCAGCGCTGCGTAAGCCTTGTAGCGCTATAGAAGTGCTAAATAGTAGTAGTAGTAGTACTGCAGACGTTGACACACCGGTCGATGACCTCGGTACCGTAGACGTCAAAGCACCGGACAAGGCCCCGAACAAAAGGTTCCACTGGGTCAGTCTCGCCGCCTGAGTTCTCTTCTTTAACAGAAGACAGAGAGTGCAGGCCTGGGGACGATGCTTGGCCCCCAGACACTGAAGGCATGAAACGTGCTTATCAGTGAGCGAGATAGTCCAGCTGCACTGGGTGCACTTTTTGAAGCCGCTGGCAGGCTTCAAGGACATGGGCGGAAAAATCACGCCGGCAAAGTCAAAATTCGCAATGATGACAATGGGCACCAAAAACAAGGACAAAAACCCGTACGGGCGGCCGAAAAGGCCACTTACAATGACGAAAGAAAACTTAGCGGGAAAACCACTCGAAATAAAGGAAAAGGGTTTAAAAAAAAAAAAAAGACGAAGAACACGACAGAAAGGGAATTCCGGACATTTCTGAACAGAAGAACGCAGCGAAAAGGCACGAGGGGTCTCCTTGAAGTGCAAACCGACCGATAAACAGCCATCCTGAGCCACGGAAAAAAGAAGACTGGCGAGCACACTTGCGTTCGGGCGGGAAGACAGTCGCGCATGCGCACGCGAGGGCTAGCAAACGTTGTCGCTAGTGAAGATCTCCGATCAGAGGGGCTGCCGTGGACGTCACCCATCAGTGAGAACAAGCAGACTGCTTGTCCTCGGAGAATTGGAATTTACATGCACATGTTTTTAGGAGTATTCTAAAAAGAGGCGCACATAAATTCCAGTGTGTGTAGCTAAAAAGGGGGCACGGCAATGGATGGATTTGGGCGTGTTGAGGCAATCAGTCAAATCTATGCACTTGGTTATAGAATTTGGAGGATCGTACCTAGATTTAGGCGCAGGCATTTATATTAGCTTTCACTGGCGTATATGGCTGCGCCCACAGCCTACGCGGGGTCTGTCTTATTTGACCATGTATTTACGATTGTCTTTGCACTAAGAACATTTTTTTAATAATTTCTAAAGCCAAAAAGTCGAGCACTTATCTGTCACCCGACGGCGGCCAGATCCGTTTCACTTTGTTGGCTTCTTTAGGGGCTGTGCATCGACAATTACTACACAAAGGATAGTATCATTCTATTTATGATTACATTTTATCCCACTGGCGGTAAAATAAGACAGACCCCTTTTTCCTAAAATAAAGAAATGGTTATTTTAATAAAGGATAAATAAAGTTTGATGAAATATTTTAAATGGTGACAAAGTAAATAAAAAATAAACTACAAAGTTTTTGTGACCAGTGATGAATACCACGACCCCAGCTAAAGACGCTGAAAATCAAAAGTAAGCGTTTGGGTGTTTTGAGGTCATAAGTACATAAGTATTGCCATACTGGGAAAGACCAAAGGTCCATCAAGCCCACCATCCTGTTTCCAACAGTGGTCAATCCAGGTCACAAATACCTGGCAAGATCCCCAAAAAAGTGCCCACTCCCCAGGTGAACCAAACAGTATAACAGCAGGGCAGTACAACCTATAAGACATACTAATGGAAATGATAACAAAAGGCTTCACACTTACTCACAACTCTGGTGTCCTTAGGTCTCCTTTGTTGTAAGCGGTCATTCCTGGTCTCTTTATCTCCTCTTATTCTCCTTTGCTGGACTGGTCCTGAACCCTCCTCGTCTCTCTGCTCCTGTTAAATGCCTCCATTAGTCTTAATTCTCATCAATCTCTCAGAGGACAATTCAATAACAGAGCGCCTGGTAGGAGCCTTTTCTCTAAAGGAACATAGGTGTGTACTTTAGTGGTTTAAGATAGGCCGGAGTAGGCATCGACAGCAACTCCAGTAGTTGGACTATGAGAACAGTGCTGGGTGGACTTCTACAGTCTGTGTCGAGTAATTGGATAGGCTGGAGTGGGCTTTGCCTCGCCTCACCCCATGCCTGGAATAATCTCCCTGAGCCCATACGCCAGGCCCCCTCCCTGCCCATCTTCAAAGCCTTGCTCAAAACCCACCTCTTCAATGTCGCCTTCGTCACCTAACCATCATACCTCTATTCAGGAAACCTGGACTGCCCCTACTTGACATTTCGCCCTTTAGATTGTAAGCTCCTTGGAGCAGGGACTGTCCTTTATGTCAATTTATGTTGATCTGTACAGCGCTGCGTAACCCTAGTAGCGCTCTAGAAATGTTAAGTAGTAGTAGTTTGCCGGCAACTTCACTAGTTGGAATGTAAGGACAATGCCAGGTGGACAGCTATGGCCTATATCCCAAAAATGGCAAAGAAACACCAGGATCAAGTATTTTATATCACATTCATTGTTGGATTAATCATGAATTGATAATGAGTGTGACTGTTGGGCAGAGTGGATGGACCATTCACATCTTCATATGCTGTCATCTACTATGTTACAATGGAGCTTATTTTCAAAGCATATGGATGTCTCAAACAGTGGCGTAGCTAGGTGGGGCCACGGGGCCTGGGCACCTCCAAATTTTATCCGGGCCCCTCCCCTGGTTTTGCTGGTGGGGGTCCCCAACCCCCGCCACTACTACTACTACTATTTAGCATTTCTATAGCGCTACAAGGCATACACAGCGCTGCACAAACATAGAAGAAAGACAGTCCCTGTTCAAAGAGCTTACAATCTAATAGACAAAAAATAAATAAAGTAAGCAAATCAAATCAATTAATGTGAACGGGAAGGAAGAGAGGAGGGTAGGTGGAGGCGAGTGGTTACAAGTGGTTACGAGTCAAAAGCAATGTTAAAGAGGTGGGCTTTCAGTCTAGATTTAAAGGTGGCCAAGGATGGGGCAAGACGTAGGGGCTCAGGAAGTTTATTCCAAGCATAGGGTGCAGCGAGACAGAAGGCGCAAAGTCTGGAGTTGGCAGTAGTGGAGAAGGGAACAGATAAGAAGGATTTATCCATGGAGCGGAGTGCACGGGAAGGGGTGTAGGGAAGGACGAGTGTGAAGAGATACTGGGGAGCAGCAGAGTGAGTACATTTATAGGTTAGTAGAAGAAGTTTGAACAGGATGCGAAAACGAATAGGGAGCCAGTAAAGGGTCTTGAGGAGAGGGGTAGTATGAGTAAAGCCACCCTGGCGGAAGACGAGACGGGCAGCGGAGTTTTGAACCGACTGGAGAGGGGAGAGGTGACTAAGTGGGAGGCCAGCAAGAAGCAGATTGCAGTAGTCTAAACGAGAGGTGACAAGTGTGTGGATGAGGGTTTTGGTAGAGTGCTCGGAAAGAAAGAGGCGGATTTTACGGATGTTGTAAGGAAAGAAACGACAGGTCTTGGCAATCTGCTGGATATGAGCAGAGAAGGAGAGAGAAGAGTCAAAGATGACCCCAAGGTTTCGAGCTGAGGAGACAGGGAGAATGAGAGAGCCATCAACAGAAATAGAAAACGGGGGGAGCGGGGAGGTGGGTTTGGGGGGGAAAATGAGAAGCTCGGTTTTGGTCATATTTAATTTCAGGTGGCGTTGAGACATCCAGGCAGCAATGTCAGACAAGCACGCTGAAACTTTGGTTTGGATGCAAGGTGAGATATCAGGGGTAGAAAGGTAGATTTGGGAGTCATCAGCATAGAGATGGTAGGAAAAGCCGTGGGATGAGATTAATGAACCAAGGGAAGAAGTGTAGATAGCAAAGAGGAGGGGACCAAGAACAGAACCCTGAGGTACGCCGACAGGCAGAGGGATAGAAGTAGAAGAGGATCCACCAGAGTGAACACTGAAGGTGCGGAGGGAGAGGTAGGAAGAGAACCAGGAAAAGACAGAGCCCTGGAATCCAAGTGAGGACAGGGTATCGAGAAGTATGCTGTGATCGACAGTGTCAAAAGCAGCCAAAGCCTTCTTCATTGCCGGTCTCCGGCGTGCCGCGTTCCCTGCCTTGTGCTCTTTCTTCCTCCTGACGTCCTGCAAGCTCAGTTTCATGTAAAGGACCGTGCACAGGACATCAGCAAGATGCAGATGCCTAACTGTAGGTGCACTGATACCAGATTGAATTAGTTGGGGACCCCCGCCAGCAAAGGTATTTACTTTTTCACAGGGCTTTTTTTGTGCCGGTACGCAACGGTAAGGTGTATCGGCACCTTTTTTCCCGGCGAATCCTGCACCTACTGTCCAGCGTCAGCGATTCTCCTCTCTCCCCCTGTCCTCCCCTTACATCGATGTGGAGTGATTCTCCTCCCTCCCCTTCTATCGATTCATTTCCCAGCCCGTACTTTTTCTCCCCTGCCTGCCTACCTGCTATGAAGCAATAAAGAAAGGCTGCAGGCAGCGATTGAGAGAGGCTGACAGCGTCGGAGCTTCCCTCTGCGAGTTCCACCTATTTTGTTTCAACTTCCTGTTTCCTCATAGGCGGGACTCGCAGAGGGAAGCTCCGACACTATCAGCCTCTCGCTGGACATGGAGGAGAGGGTAGGGGAGAGAGGAGAAATGCTGGACATGGATGGGTGGAGGGGTTTGGGGGGAGAGAGGAGAAATGCTGGACTTGGATGGAGGAGAGGGGAGAAAGAATTATTGCTTTCTATGAATACAGGGGAGGGAAGAGAGAAGAAATGCTGGACATGGATGGAGGGAAGGAAAGGAAAAAAGAAGATGCACATGGGTGGAGATGAGGGAAAGGGGAGAAAAACTGCACATGGGTGGAGAAAATAGGCAAAAGCTGGATCCACGTTATACCTCCTCCAGTCAATTCCACGGAGGAGGTCACAGCTTTTACTTATGGATGTAGGGCAAGAAACGAAGAAGAAAGGAGGAAAGTAAAGAAATAAATGGAAAGGAGTTAAGAGAACAGATAGAGAGCAGCAGAATCAGAGACTGGGACAATATGGATAGAAAAACAAAGTCACCAGGCAACAAAGGTAGAAAAAATAATTTTATTTTCATTTTAGTGTTTGGAATATGTCCAATTTGAGAATTTACATCGGCGTCTTATTTTGCATTGGGTATACTGGAGCTTTAACAGCTGACAGAAATTATTTATAATGAAAAAAAAAATCAATTTTTTTTTCTCCTATACTAGTATAATATTCTCAATGATGTCTGTTTATATGTGCCATGGCTGGTGTAAGGGGTGTGGCTACTGTGGGTGTGGCTATCATAGGGGTGGAGCCATACGTGGTGACCCCGCCCATAATGAGTACCGGCACCTTTTTTTCTACAAAAAAAGCACTGCTTTTTCGGGGGGGGGGGGGGGGGGGGGGGGGGGGGGGGGGGGGGAGCGACAAGGCGGTGAGGAGGAGCGGTGAGGCAGCAGGGCGGGAGACTATAATTGGAGTCTGGCCCCCTCCCACTGCGAGGTCTGGCTATGCCCCTGGTCTCAAAATACCCAAATGGACGTCCGTGTGCTTCAAACATCCAAATCCCAATTTTTCAAAGGCAGAAAATGGATGTCCAAAACTGTAGTATGTCCAAATAGCAGGGGGGTAGACTGTGGGTGGCACTAGGGAGGGCCTAAAATCTGGATATCTAACAGCAATTACTGAATGGGAAAAAATGCTCAAATCTATAAAGAAGGAAGTCCTATATTAGACTAAGTTCAGTCTCATATGACTCCCATACGATCCCCTTCTTACTTCTACTGGCACACGGTTGAGGTTCAGACTTGGACTCTTTTCTCCTACTCCCCTATTAGGGGCAACAAGACCCACTCCTAGCCTTTTCCTTCTTTTCCTCTCCCTTAGTTTCCGCGGTAGAGGACCAAGGTCCCTAATGGGCCCCTGGGTCAGAAGCCTACTTTGCCATGTCCTACGTATTTGCTGCTATCACTGGACACCTTCCAACACCCACCTTTATAGTTCTCTGCCGTCCTGAAAAACATTTATTCCTGGAGTCTGTCATACTAGCCCACCCTTTTTTATATTTGAGATCCAGTGCTTGGGAGCAGGGACCCAAAGTGGAGGACGCAGAAGAAAAATTTCTGGGTTGGACAAACAAAACAACCTCCATCTCTTTCCAACAAGCTTTTCTTTAGTTCATTCAGTTTAATGTTTGCTTTACATTCAAGACAAAATGTTCATTGATGGTTTAAAAGAGACAAAACTCTAGCTTGGATTTGTGGTATAGAAATCTCCACAAATAGAGAGAGAGAGAGAGAGAGAGAGAGAGATGCTGATGTGTAGCCTGCAGATAACTGCTGCTGGTTTCATTCCTGTAGCCATTACCTGTAAAATTTCCCCGCTGTCTTCAGCTCATCAGTTGCATTTGAAGGTTACCCATGGCTTCAAAACAATTTTTCAGTAACACTTCTTTGTGCTGCAGCCAAAATTTGGCCTTGCTGTGCATAAAATAGCCTCTGGTCTCTTTGTTTTCTTTTAACATAAGTACCTCAGCCTCCAGGCCCAGTTCTTCACCTTTGAAGATATTCCTGCAACCTCAGCCTGCTGAAGCTCCTTCCCTGCATTCAGCTCCTCATCAGACAGAAAGCAGCTTCTTTGCTAGTCTTAAGAGACACCAGTGATGTCTGTCTGCTGCAGGGTGCTGACAGAGAGCAGAGCCCATATGCTGGTCTAGACTGAGCATCAGGCAGATGCTGGTACATTATGGGACCAGTGTTGGATTATTTGTAGTAAATAATTAGCAGATTTTAGTACACACAGCTTCAGCTTTAGAAATGTTAATTTCTTTCTTCATCTCTCTCTCTTTCACCCCTGAATAATTCACTGCTGAGTCACTTTAAAGTTGAAGTAACAAAACATCTGTTTACTCACAGTTTGTAGTTAGATTATAATCAGACAGGCTTATATATACATATTACTATACATTTGTATTATCAGCTCCTTCCATGTGCTTAGATGGTAATGGATGCTCACACCACCATAGATCCTCTCAGGTTAGGAGAGATCATGAGCTCCATGTGCTCCATGTGCTGCATGTGCTGCATCTATCCCCCACAGGAAGTTGCATAGCTGTGTGACCTCTCTAAGTAATTCACATCAGAGGTCACAGAGTAATCACAGAGAAATAATAGGTGACAGGCAATGCATGTAAAATACAAGTACATTCCAACAAACCCCTTCTCATGCATAACTGTCATGCAATTATTTATTCATACAAAGTCCAAGCTTTATACGCAGATTCACAAAATGTTCTCTGGGTAACGGTTTGGTCATGATGTCAGCTGTCATCTCACTGGTGTGACAATAGTGTAGACTGATGACCCCTTCTTTCGCCAACTCTCGCACGTTGTGGTATTTCGTTGCGATGTGCTTGGTGCGTGACTGAACCTTGTCATTCTGTGACAGTCGGATGCAGCTCTGATTATCTTCCATTATCTGGATTGGTCTCTGTTCAGCTATTCCGAAATCCAGCAAAAGTTTTTCAATCCACATCAGTTCTCTGCATGCTTCCGATACGGCCACGTATTCAGCTTCTGTAGAAGACAAACTCACAATACTTTGTTTATGACTGGCCCATGAAATTTGTACATTTCCATACATAAACACATATCCACTTGTGGATTTATAATCAGAATGATCCCCTGCCCAATCTGAATCACAGTAACATATTAGTTTTGGATTACTATTGGCTGAAATCTTTAATTTACAATCAATGGTACCCTTTAAATACCTTACCATCCTTTTAACTGCAGTCCAATCTGATTTGGTAGGTGAGCTGACCCTTCTGCTCAAAATTCCTACTGCATTTGCTATATCAGCCCTGTATGTGGTAGCTAGATATAAAAGCTTACCTATGGCTGATCTATATTGGATGTTATCTGGTAAAGGTTCTCTTACTGTTTCATCCTTCAGAAAATCAGTGATCATGGGAGTGCTTACAACTTGGGCATCTTGCATACCTAAACTTTCAATAAGCTCATTTATTTTCTGCTTCTGGCTTAGAAGATAAGAACCATCATTTTGTTTCTCAATTTCTATACCAAGATAGTATGACACATTACCAAGTTCTTTTATCTCAACATTGTGGTTTAAACACTTTACAATGTCCTTGTACTCTTGCTCACTTTCGCTTGCAATGAGCAGATCATCAACAAAAGCCAAAATGTATGCATATTGTCCATTTGTGCACCTAGTGTACAAGCATTTATCTGCTTCACCTTGCTTAAATCCTAAATTTGTCAATATTTCATGCAATTTTTCATTCCAACATTTTGCACTTTGCTTTAATCCATAAAGACCTTTGTTTAATTTACACACTAGCTGTCTTTGTTTTGTATTTATGAAACCTGTTGGCTGTTCCATGTACAAGTCTTCAGTTATATCTCCGTGAAGAAACGCTGTTTTCACATCAATGTGGTTGACTTGCATGCCTTTTGAGACTGCAATGCTCAGAAGTGTTCTGATTGTCGTGTGTTTCACTACAGGTGCAAACACTTCATCAAAATCTTCTCCATATTTTTGAAGATATCCCTTTGCGACTAATCTGGCTTTATACCTTTCCACTTTTCCTTGTGCATTCCTTTTTAACTTGAATACCCATTTGCATCCTATAGCTTTCTTGCCAGGAGGTAATTTTGTAAGAATCCAAGTATTATTTTTATCCAATGCATCAATTTCTTCTTGTGCAGCTTTATGCCATTCAGCAGCTTCTTCTGCTGGCATTTTCTCAATCTCATCCCATGTTAAGGGCTCTTGAGCTTCTGCTGACTTTGTTAGGTAAGACAGTCTTGGGGGTGGAACACCTTTGTTTTCCCTGGATGAGCGTCTGACAACAGGTTGGTCCGACCTTTCTGCATCCTCTAAATCTGAGAGTTCTTCTCCAATTGATTCCCCTTCTCCAACTGTACTGTCTTCTTCAATGATCCTTTCTGTGTCTGCTTCCTCTGCCTGTTCTTCGTTAGATACAGATGAGTTGCTTTCAGACATCTGCCTTGGTATGGCATTTATATACACTGGCATGTCTATTATGGTTCTAGTTTCATATTCTGGATGATAAGGCTCATCTGGGATAATCCAGCCTTTATCAACCCTTTTGTTTTCATCAAAATATGTAACATGTCTTATGCCAACAATGCCAGTTTTCAGATTCAAAATTCTATATCCTTTGTGTCCTGGAGCATAGCCAACTAAAATGCCCCTTTCTGTTGTGGAATCCAGCTTATGCCTTCTTTGCTTTGGTATATGAGCATATGCTGTACTTCCAAATGTTCTTATGTGTGACAGGTTTGGCTTCCTACCATGCCATGTCTCATGTGGTGTGCGCTCAGTGCCTTTAGTTGGCATTCTGTTTTGTAGGTACACTGCTGTGAGAATGGCTTCCCCCCATAGTCTTTTAGGGAGATTGCTATCTGACAGCATACATCTGGTTATTTCCACAATTGACCTAAATTTTCTCTCTGCAACAGAATTTTGCTCTGGTGTGTAAGCTACTGTTGTGATATGTTGAATGCCTTCTTGTTCTAGAAATGTGCGCATGCTTTGTGAAGTGAACTCACCACCATTGTCAGTCTGAAGAACCTTTGGTTTTCTTTCAAATTTATTGCTCACCATGGCTACGTATTTCTTCAGCATGTCTGTGACTTGACTTTTCTCTTTCAGCAAATAGGCCACACAATATCTAGAGAAATCATCCAAGAATATTAGCACAAATCTGTTATTTCCCAATGATGGGATATTAAACGGTCCACATAAGTCACTGTGTATTAAGTCCAGCACTTTATTACTCCTATTTCCTGTGTATGCAGGAAATGAGGGTCTCACACCTTTTTGAGTAACACAGTCTATGCATTTCTCCATTTACCAGCATCTGCACTTATCTGAATGCCGGTGGCCAGTTGCTTACTGTAAAGATCCTGGATCACCTTAGAATCACGATGTCCCAGGCGGCGGTGCCAGATTTCCAGACTACATTTACCATCATTCTTCCCCACTTGCGCCAGATGTGAGGCTTCACCTGAAATGCTCAGTTTATAAACATCATTATGCATAAAAGCTTCAGCATACACTTCATCATTTTAGAGATTGTGCACTTACTGTTTTCAAAATGAATCACAAATCCCTTCTTATCTAATGTAGATACACTAAGCATATTGCAAACTGCTTGGGGAATATACAAGACATCACTTACAGGAATTTCTTTAACTTCATTAGACACTTTGCATTTTAAGAATCCAATACCTTTTGCTTGGATCTTAGCAGTCCCTGCGTTTGCAGTTTTAAGAATACCTTCCTCTGGACACATTTCCTGAAAGAAATCTTTACAATTGGTTAAATGGCATGTGCTCCCTGAATCCAAAATCCAAGTACTTTCATTTGAATTATTATTTACCATAGTCAAAGATTTTTCTGCCATTAGAAAGCCCTTGTGTTTATCTTTGTCCTTCATACATTTCCTGGTTTGAAAATTCTTTAGTTCCATTGGCTTAGGTGAGCTAGAGGGGGTGTTTTGTGTTTCCTTACACCATTTAGATACATGTCCCTCCTTTCCACATGAGTAGCAAATCAGCTTGCCCTTGGGTGGAGTTTTCCCATAGCTCCGCCTTCCTCTGTTCTTTGCCAAGAAATTTGTTTCATTTCTCTCTGACTTGCTTTGAGAACACATCTCCTCAGAATCATTTATTATGCATTCCTGCCTTAGTTTTGATGTTGCCTGTTCAAAAGATTGCCCTTCAATGGCCTCATTTACAGACCTAAAAACATCAAACTTCTTTGATAGTGAGGTAAAAAGAAATGCTCTTTTCAATGCATCACACATGGGAATTCCTGAAAGTTCTAGCTTTTGAAATGAAGACATAAGATGCATAATGTGATCATTACATTTACTTTTATCCCTTAATTTGGTTTCATTCAACTCTGCCAGCCAAATTGGTTGCTGCTTTGCATATGTAGTTGCATACATAGTTCTCAGTTTATATAAAATGTCCTTTGGTGTATCTTTTCCCTCCACTAATATGGCTTGTTTCTCTGAGAGAGCTTCCAAAAGCATGCACTTCACATAATAGTTTGCATTGTCCCATTCAGCCATATTTTCAGCTGTTCTGTCTTGATCTAAGCATATTTTTAATCCATTTGCTCGAAGGAGACATATGAATCTTAGTTCCCACTGCTGATAATTAAACTCAGTTAATCTAGGCACCTTGAGAGAATAGAACAATGGTGAATTTCTTCCCTCAGCCATTTTCTTAGCCTTCTGTCTGCTGTGTGGGGGGAGAGAGAGACAGACTGAATCTTTCCTTTAAAACTTAAGAGAAAAATGTGGCCTTTTTTTCTGCCTGGTAATATTTCTCTTCTTTTTCAATTTCTGGACCCTGGGCCCATAACCCTTTTGTTGGATTATTTGTAGTAAATAATTAGCAGATTTTAGTACACACAGCTTCAGCTTTAGAAATGTTAATTTCTTTCTTCATCTCTCTCTCTTTCACCCCTGAATAATTCACTGCTGAGTCACTTTAAAGTTGAAGTAACAAAACATCTGTTTACTCACAGTTTGTAGTTAGATTATAATCAGACAGGCTTATATATACATATTACTATACATTTGTATTATCAGCTCCTTCCATGTGCTTAGATGGTAATGGATGCTCACACCACCATAGATCCTCTCAGGTTAGGAGAGATCATGAGCTCCATGTGCTCCATGTGCTGCATGTGCTGCATCTATCCCCCACAGGAAGTTGCATAGCTGTGTGACCTCTCTAAGTAATTCACATCAGAGGTCACAGAGTAATCACAGAGAAATAATAGGTGACAGGCAATGCATGTAAAATACAAGTACATTCCAACAACCAGCAGCAGTGACGTCAATGAGTGGAATCTATTTATACTTTAATATACCCTTAACCAAAACAAAGAATGTCTAAGCTGTCTACAAAACTAGTTAAATGGAGGGGATAGGGAAGACACAGAGGGGCATTTTCGATATGAGGTCTAAGTCTGATTTTGGATATTTTGCACAAAGCGTCCACAATCTGAATAGGAAAGGAGGTCATTTTCGGGGAAAAAAAACGTCATTTTTTTCCTAGAATATTGTTAGGAAAAAGGTTTTGCTCATTGTGTTTTGGCCCATTTTTGGGAAAAAAATGAGTAAGTGCAAAACGTAAAGATTCATGGCATTGAGATATAGGAGGAGACAACATTTTTAGCAGACTGGTCCCCCCCAGACATCACAGGAGAGCAATGGGGCAGCCTAGAGGGCACTTCTCTACACTTTATAAAAATGTTCCCAGGCACATAAGTAAGATCAAAGGTCCATCAAGCCCAGCATCCTGTTTCTAACAGTGGCCAATCCAGGTCACAAATACCTGGCAAGATCCCCAAAAAGTATAAAACATTTTATACTGCTTATCCCAGAAATAGTGAATTTTCCCCAAGTCCATTTAATAATGGTCTATGGACTTTCCCTTTAGGAAGCCGTCCAAACCTTTTTAAAACTCCGCTAAGCTAACCGCCTTTACCACATTCTCCGGCACCAAATTCCAGAGTTTAATTACACGTTGAGTGAAGAAAAATGTTCTCTGATTTGTTTTAAAAAATTACTACATTGTAGCTTCAGCGCATACCCCCTAGTCCTAGTATTTTTGGAAAGTGTAAACAGACGCTTCACATCTACCCATTCATTATTTTATAGACCTCTATCATATCTCCACTTAGCCGCCTTTTCTCCAAGCTGAAGAGCCCTAGCCGCTTTAGCTTTTCCTCATAGGGAAGTCATCCAATCCCCTTTATCACTTTCATCACCCTTCTCTGCACCTTTTCTAATTCCACTATATCTTTTTTGAGATGCAGCGACCAGAATTGAACACAATATTCGAGGTGTGGTCGCACCATGGAGCGATACAAAGCACACTGAGCAGAAGGTTTCAACGTATCATCAATGACGACATCTAGATCCCTTTCTTGGTCTGTGACTTCTAACGTGGAACCTTGCATGATGTAGCTATAATTCGGGTTCCTCTTTCCCACATGCATCATTTTACACTTGCTCACATAAATGTCATCTGCCATTTAGACGCCCAGTCTTCCAGTCTCGTAAGGTCCTCTTGTAATTTTTCACAATCCTCCCGCGATTTAAAGACTTTGAATAACTTTGTGTCATCAGCAAATTTAATGACCTCACTAGTTACTCCCATCTCTAGGTCATTTATAAATATGTTAAAAAGCAGCTGTCCCAGCACAGACCCCTGGAGAACCCCACTAACTACCCTTCTCCATTGAGAATACTGACCATTTAACCCTACTCTCTGTTTTCTATCTTTTAACCAGTTTTTAATCCACAATAGAACACTACCTCCTATCCCATGACTCCAATTTCCTCTGGAGACTTTCAAGAGGTACTTTGTCAAATGCCTTCTGAAAATCCAGATACACAATATCAACCGGCTCCCCTTTATCCACATGTTTGTTCACCTCTTCAAAGAAATTTAGTAGATTGGTGAGGCAAGATTTCCCTTCATTAAATCCATGCTGACTTTGTCTCATTAATCCATGCTTTTGAATATGCTCTGTAATTTTGTTCTTAATAATAGTCTCTACCATTTTGCCCGGCACTGACGTCAGACTCACTGGTCTATAATTTCCCGGATCTCCCCTGGAACCTTTTTTACATTGGCCACCCTCCAATCTTCCGGTACCAGGCTCGATTTTAAGGATAAATTACATATTTCTAACAATAGCTCCGCAAGCTCATTTTTCAGTTCTATCAGTACTCTGGGATGAATACCATCCAGTCCAGGAGATTTGCTACTCTTCAGTTTGTAGAACTGCCCCATTACATCTTCCAGGTTTACAGAGAATTCATTTTCTCCAATTCGTCAGCTTCGAATACCATTTCCGGCACTGGTATCT
The DNA here is from genome assembly GCF_901765095.1 of Microcaecilia unicolor. Taxonomy (NCBI): domain Eukaryota; kingdom Metazoa; phylum Chordata; class Amphibia; order Gymnophiona; family Siphonopidae; genus Microcaecilia; species Microcaecilia unicolor. The sequence goes on from NC_044042.1 coordinate 102,017,869, forward strand.
CACCCAAAACTTCCTCGGTGAAGACCGAAGCAAAGAATTCATTTAATCTCTCCACTACGGCTTTGTCTTCCCTGATCACCCCTTTTACTCCCTCGGTCATCTAGCGGTCCAACCGATTCTTTTGCCGGTTTCCTGCTTTTAATTTTTACTATGTGTTTTTCCCTCCAACGCAATCTTTTTTTCGAAGTCCCTCTTAGCTTTCCTTATCAGCGCTTTGCATTTGACTTGACATTCCTTATGCTGTTTCTTATTATTTTCTGTCGGTCCCTTCTTCCATTTTCTGAAGGATTTTCTTTTAGCTCTAATAGCTTCCTTCACCTCATTCTTTAACCACGCTGGCTGTCGTTTGGTCTTCTGTCCTCCTTTTTTAATACGCAGAATATATTTGGACTGGGCTTCCAGGATGGTGTTTTTGAACAGCATCCACACCTGATGTAAATTTTTGACCCTCACAGTCGCTCCTCTTTTTCTATTCACTGTTCTTCTCATTTTATCATAGTCTTCTTTTTTAAAGTTAAACGCTAACGTATTTGATTTCCTATGTGAGCATTATAACATCCTCACACCTGTTTTCCATACCTTTCCTAATAATATCCAACATTCTATTCGCTTTCTGAACCGCAGCAGCACACTGAGCAGAAGGTTTCAGTGTATTATCGACGACGACACCCAGATCCCTTTCTTGGTCCGTAGCTCCTAACGTGGAACCTTGCATGACGTAGCTATAATTCGGGTTCTTTTTTCCCACATGCATTATCTACAAATTTAATTACCTCACTAGTTATTCCCATTTCTAGGTCATTTATAAATATGTTAAAAAGCAATGGTCCCAGCACAGACCCCTACGGGACCCCAGTAACTACCCTTCTCCACTGAGAATACTGACCATTCAACCGTACTCTCTGCTTCCTATCTTTCAACCAGTTCTTAATCCATAGTTTCCTCTGGAGTCTTTCATGAGGCACTTTGTCAAACGCCTTTTAAAATCCAGATACACAATATCCACCGGCTCCCCACTGTCCACATGTTTATTCAGAAGGTCCTACTTTTACAGTAAAACTGCACTAAACAATCAGAAAAAAAAGAACAGATTTTGCTCACACAGCTTTTTAATTAAAAGACGGGTACATTAAAGTCCTTTTAGAACTGTGATTTCAGAACACAGTGTTCAGGGCCTTTATGAGTAAATTAAAGATGTTTTCATTTAAATGGATCCCCTTCCAGCATCAGCATTAAAAAAAGAGATAGAGCAGCTTTTAAACTAGATATGGGGGAAAGGCTGACAGTCGCACAACAGCGCATGGTTTGGGATAAGGTATCTTGCAAGGATACCTCACAAACAGGGAAGATAGGGTTTCTGGATAGTGAGGTTGCACAAGAGACCGTGGTAGGCCACGCACCCTTAAATACAACTAAAGATCAGACAAAAGATGGCAAATCAATAGTGTCAAGTACTAAGCATCATGCAAATAGGAACAAACATACTCTGAAATGTCTATACGCAAATGCTAGGAGTCTAAGAAATAAGATGGGAGAGTTGGAATATATTGCACTAAATGAAAAATTGGATATAATAGGCATTATTGAGACCTGGTGGAAGGAGGATAACCAGTGGGACATAGTCATACCGGGGTACAAAGTATATCGTAGTGATAGGGTGGACCGGACTGGTGGAGGGGTAGCATTGTATATTAATGAGAGCCTTGACTTAGATAGATTACAAATTCAGCAGGACACAAATCACATCTTGGAATCATTGTGGGTTGAAATTCCATGTAGAAAAGGGAAAAGGACAGCAATAGGAGCGTACTACTGTCTGCCTCACCAGGATGAGCAGGTAGACGAAGAAATGATAAAAGAAATCAGAGACGCAAACAAAATGGGCAATGCGATAATAATGGGTGACTTCAATTACCCAAATATAGACTGGGCAAATGTGACATCGGGACACACTAAAGAGGTACAATTCAGGACAGCTTTATGGAGCAGCTGGTGCAGGAGCCGACGAGAGAAGGAAAAATTCTAGACTTAGTCCTTAGTGGAGTGCATGATCTGGTGAGGGACGTTATGGTACTGGGGCCGCTTGATAACAGTGATCATAATATGATCAGTTTTGATATCAACCATGAAGTAACTATACACAGGAAGTCAAATACGTTAGCGTTTAACTTTAAAAAAGGAGACTATGATAAAATGAGAAAAACAGTTTAAAAAAAACCTTGTGTGGCAACTGAGAGGGTAAAAACTGCACAACAGGCATGGATGCTGTTCAAAAATACCATCCTGGAGGCCCAGGCCAAACATATTCTGTGAATTAGAAAAGAAAGACGGAAGTCCAAAAGACAGCCGGCGTGGTTAAAAAGTGAGGCGAAGGAGGCTATTAGGGCTAAAAGAAAATGGAAGAAGGAACTGTCTGAAAATAACAAGAACAAGCATAAAGAGTGTCAAAGCAAATGCAAGGCACAGATAAAGAAGGCCAAGAGGGATTACGAAAAAAAGATAGCAGTAGAGGCAAAAAAACATAGTAAAAACCTTTTTCGGTATATTAAAAGCAGGAAGCCGGCAAAAGAATCGGTTGGGCTGCTGGATGACATAGGGATAAAAGGGGCGATCAAGGAAGACAAAGGTAGCGGAGAGATTAAATGAATTCTTTGCTTCAGTCTTCGCCAAGGAAGATTTGGGTGGGATACCGGTGTCGGAAATAGTATTTCAAGCGGACGAGTCGGAGAAACTTACTGAATTCACGGTAAACCTGGAGGACGTAATGGGGCAGTTCAGCAAACTGAAGAGTAGCAAATCATCTGGACCGGATGGTATTCATCCCAGAGTACTGATAGAACTGAAAAGTGAACTTACGGAGCTACTGTTAGTGATATGCAATTTATCCTTAAAATCGAGCGTGGTACCGGAAGATTGGAGGGTGGCCAATGTAACGCCCATTTTTAAAAAAGGTTCCAGGGGAGATCCGGGAAATTATAGACCGGTGAGTCTGACGTCGTGCCCGGGAAAATGGTAGAGGCTATTATTAAAAACAAAATTACAGAGCACATCCAAGGACATGGATTACTGAGACCAAGTCAGCACGACTTTAGTGTGGGGAAATCTTGCCTGACCAATTTACTTCAATTCTTTGAAGGAGTAAACAAACATGTGGACAAATGGGAGCTGGTTGATATTGTGTAGCTGGATTTTCAAAAGGCGTTTGACAAGGTGCCTCATGAAAGGCTACAGAGGAAATTGGAGGGTCATGGGATAGGAGGTAATGTCCTATTGTGGATTAAAAACTGGTTGAAGGATAGGAAACAGAGAGTGGGGTTAAATGGGCAGTATTCACAATGGAGAAGGGTAGTTAGTGGGGTTCCTCAGGGGTCAGTGCTAGGACCACTACGTTTTAACATATTTATAAATGATTTAGAGATGAGAGTAACTAGCGAGGTAATTAAATTTGCTGATGACACAAAGTTATTCAAAGTCGTTAACTCATGAGAGGATTGTGAAAAATTACAGAAGGACCTTACGAGACTGGGAGAATGGGCGGCTAAATGGCAGATGACGTTTAATGTGAGCAAGTATAAGGTGATGCATGTGAGGAAAAAGAACCCGAATTATAGCTACGTCATGCAAGGTTCCACGTTAGGAGTTACGGACCAAGAAAGGGATCTGGGTGTCGTCGTTATACAATATGGGTGATATGCGCCTAAATTAGGCATGTACATTTGCACCATGTTTCAGTTTGTAGAGATGGCTTTGACTAAAGTTAGGTTCAATTTCCTGGGCGTTGGTGCCTAACTTTTTTTTTTTTAATTTGCATTAAGTCTTTATTAATTGTTCAGACATGAAAGGAAACATACATGGAATCTCCAATATCATTCTCGTATCTTACATATACAAGTATATAGTAGCAATATAAACAAATGTACAAATAAGAACACCTTTCCACCAGTCTAAATGCCCGTAATACAACTTAGTGACATTTCAAGTCTTTTTAGGGTATTTCGTATCCCACCACCCCTCCTCCCTCCTCAACCCTCCCACTCTCCGGAACAAGAAGATACATCCATTATTTTACCCAGTTCACACATTGTTCAAACAGAACACTGGGAGATGAAAGGCTCCCAGATGGTCTCCCATTTACATCTCTGGTGTCAACGCTCTGCTAACAGACGCTCCAGTTCACAAATATACCACATCTTATTGAGCCATTTCACCAATGAAGGCACAGTAGACTGTTTCCAATGCCAGGACCTATCCAGGTTTGACACAGCCAGTGATGTCCAATATTCAGCATTTGCATAAAGATAGAACAGCTTTTTATGTGGGCCCATTTGTGTAGTTAACTTGGCAGGGTAAGTGCTGAATTTTCGGCATGTAACCAGCCAAATGCTGAATCCGTCCCACAGAATGCCTCCAAAATTGCTAGTTTGCAGTTCGGCGCTAACCGTTTCTTTTCAGCAGCACTAACTGGTTAAGTGCCGCTGAAAATGAGGGTTAGCCCCAAACAGGTGATTTAAGTGGCAAGGAACCATTTCTGGCTGGTTAAATTGCTTTGAATACCGATCTGTACATGGCAAAGGGCAGTTTTCCTAAACTGGCCATATAAAAATGCATTCTAAGCCTCAAATTGTGTTTGTTAGTCACAGGTCATTATTTTGCAAGCTATTCTAGCACAGAACAATAGTTATTTCTGCTTTTCATCATGTGATATGTGGTGACCTAATTGAAGTTCTTTTGAAAACTTCCAGCCCCAAAAATGACTATATTACATTTGTGCTCATGAACCTTAATTTTGTGTTTGTCCAATGTGGCAGTAAAACAAAAAAATCTCTCTATTTCAGGTACAAATTGGCTGTCATTATACAAAGGTTTCCAGTGAACCAGGAGAAGGTGGTTATCTCTAGTCTGTGGGGAGGTCTTCTGTACATCATAGTACCCGCTGAGTGTCAGCTTAGCAAAGTCACCATAATGGTGGAAGGGGTAGTGCAAGCTCCTTATTTTATACATGGTACGTGTAGTACAGTTTTGAAAGGTTTTTAAGTTCCTGTCAGAGCTGGCTCTGAAATTGGCCTCTTGGAGAAGTGGATGTCAAGAGTGGTGGATTTAGGGTGGGGAAAAATTAGGAGCTTAGTACTGATTTAGGCACAAAAATCTAAGGAAATGAATGGCGGGCATAAATTGAATTTTCAATTGCAAAGCAGAATTCATAAGTTTGGTTGATAATAATGATATGAGAGTGAAGGGGGGCAGACTCAAGAAAAATGTCAGGAAGTATTTTTTCACGGAGAGAGTGGTAGATGCTTGGAATGCCCTCCCGCTGGAGGTGGTGGAGATGAAAACGGTAGCGGAATTCAAGCATGCGTGGGATAAACATAAAGGAATCCTGTGCAGAAGGAATGGATCCTCAGAAGCTTAGCCGAGATTGGGAGGCGGGGCTGGTGTTTGGGTGGTGGGGCTAGTTCTGGGCAAGACTTCTACGGTCTGTGTCCAGATACAAATCAAGGTAAGGTATACACAAGAAGTAGCACATATGAGTTTATCTTGTTGGGCAGACTAGATGGACCATGCAGGTCTTTTTCTGCCGTCATCTACTATGTTACTATGTTACACTAACCTTCTGCTCAGTGTGCTGCTGCGGCTCGGAAAGCGAATAGAATGTTGGGTATTATTAGGAAAGGTATGGAAAACAGGTGTGAGGATGTTATAATGCTGTTATATCGCTCCATGGTGCGACCGCATCTTGAGTATTGTGTTCAATTCTGGTTGCTGCATCTCAAGAAAGATATAGTGGAATTGGAAAAGAAGCAGCGAAGGGTGACTAAAATGATAGCGGGGATGGGACGACTTCCCTATGAAGAAAGACTAAGGAGGCTATGGCTTTTCAGCTTGGAGAAGAAACGGCTGAGGGGAGACATGATAGAGGTGTATAAAATAATGAGCGGAATGGAACAGGTGGATGTGAAGCGTCTGTTCACGCTTTCCAAAAATACTAGGACTAGGGGGCATGCGATGAAACTACAGTGTAGTAAATTGAAAACAAATTGGAGAAAATTGTTCTTCACCTAACGCGTAATTAAACTCTGGAATTCGTTGCTGGAGAACGTGGTGAAGGCGGTTAGCTTGGCAGAGTTTAAAAAGGGGTTAGACGGTTTCCTAAAGGACAAGTCCATAAACCACTACTAAATGGACTTGGGAAAAATCCACAATTCCGGGAATAACATGTATAGAATGTTTGTACATTTGGGAAGCTTGCCAGGTGCCCTTGGCCTGGATTGGCCGCTGTCGAGGACAGGATGCTGGGCTTGATGGGCCTTTGGTCTTTTCCCAGTATGGCATTATTATGTACTGATGTGGTATCCCAGTGCATTACTTTAAAGTACTACTACTACTACTACTATTTAGCATTTCTATAGCACTACAAGGCGTACGCAGCGCTGCACAAACATAGAAGAAAGACAGTCCCTGCTCAAAGAGCTTACAATCTAATAGACAAAAAATAAAGTAAGCAAATCAAATCAATGAATGTGTACAGGAAGGAGGAGAGGAGGGTAGGTGGAGGCGAGTGGTTACAAGTGGTTACGAGTCAAAAGCAATGTTAAAGAAGTGGGCTTTCAGTCTAGATTTAAAGGTGGCCAAGGATGGGGCAAGACGTAGGGGCTCAGGAAGTTTATTCCAGGCGTAGGGTGCAGCGAGACAGAAGGCGCAAAGTCTGGAGTTGGCAGTAGTGGAGAAGGGAACAGATAAGAAGGATTTATCCATGGAGCGGAGTGCACGGGAAGGGGTGTAGGGAAGGACGAGTGTGGAGAGATACTGGGGAGCAGCAGAGTGAGTACATTTATAGGTTAGTAGAAGAAGTTTGAACAGGATGCAAAAACGGATAGGGAGCCAGTGAAGCAACTTGAGGAGAGGGGTAGTATGAATAAAGCGACCCTGGCGGAAGACGAAACGGGCAGCAGAGTTTTGAACCGATTGGAGAGGGGAGAGGTGACAAAGTGGGAGGCCAGCAAGAAGCAGATTGCAGTAGTCTAAACGAGAGGTGACAAGGGTGTGGATGAGGGTTTTGGTAGAGTGCTCGGAAAGAAAGGGGCGGATTTTACGGATGTTGTAAAGAAAGAAACAACAGATCTTGGCGATCTGCTGGATATGAGCAGAGAAGGAGAGAGAAGAGTCAAAGATGACCCCAAGGTTTCGAGCTGAGGAGACAGGGAGAATGAGCGAGCCATCAACAGAAATAGAAAATGGGGGGAGTACCTATCAAAGGCCTGTGTTTCCTTCTACAATGAGCAGGATTGATCCAAGGTTGGTCAAAAGCACACACAGCCTGCAGGAAAAGCCCCACCAAGAAGAACAGGAAGAGTACAGCAGGGGAGAAGTTACTGACATATCACTCAGCTGTTAGAGTATCCACATCAAGTCTGTTTTTCTGGGGTATCCCTAACAAATAGGCATGAAGTATATTTACACACATCAACCTGAGTTGGAGATCCAAGATATGCAAGTATCTCATAATTAATGAAACTCATTGTGGTTGTACAACAAACAAAACTGAATGTAGAGGTTGGGAATGGATGGCTTGAACTAGTGATATGTTGCCAGTTCTTTGTAAGATCGGAGTCCAGACCTGGTTTACAAATCCAAGCCCCCAGCAGCCTGATTGTATATTTATGAGCTTGATTTTTCCATGCTGCACCATCAAAATGTAAAGTATCACAGGTAAATGATATACGGAAGTGTTGGGCTGGGGCAACCAAGCTCCTGCCCCTTGGAGTCATATCAGACAGGAGAACAGTGAATTCTCAAGGCCCTGCCTATATGCAGTGTGTCCTCCTTCTTACGCTGCAGCATCCTCTGCCTTTCAGGCACTCACTGTAGCGTGATGTTATGAATTCACAAAATTATAAATTTTGCTGGATACAGAAATATAAAAATGGCTTGCAAAACTTTGTGACTAACTCGCCCACTTCTGAGAAAGCAGATATGCTCCCTCTTCTTTCAGAAAAGTGAAAGTCTGGACAAAAAGAACTATTAGGTGGTCAAGCACTGCCTGACAATAAGAGGCTGAGATGGTACAAAAGAACAAAGGGCAAGATGCACTAAACTTTAACGACCCTTTAACGAAGAAATTTTCAACCGTAGCATGCATTAAAGGCCTTTTTCCGAAGAAGATAGCAGCTAACGAAAACGGAATGCAAACGAGTAACTACCATTGAAATGTGGGCAATTCGGAATGCACTAACCATACCGACGATTGCACCGAGTCATTTACCACAAAATATTTAACGTGAGGTCAGAGCTGTCATTAAGGCCTGAGCTGTCACTCCCCGCTTCCCCCTGCAGAATAAAAATCCAAGTTGGCATGTTTAAAAGTGAGATTAAATAAAAACGCTACCAGTAAAGAACGACAAGGTGGATGCAGTACTTCCTAGGCTTCCCCCTGCATTAAGAAAAGCAAAACAAAAATCGAACGGGAGGGGGCAAAGGCGCTCGTCAGGAGCGTCCTGTATGGACGGCCTTGCCCTCCCGCCTGCTCCCCACTTCCCCCCACACGAAAACTCCAAATTTTAGCAGCCCCGGCCCCCTCCCTTTCTGTTCCTTTCTCTCTACTCTCCCACAGCTCCACCTCCTGCCATCCTCCACCCCCGTGCCACGCCCCCGCTGCCCCCCCTCCACCGGGCCCCCCCTCCGCATTACCGGGCCCGCGCAGCGCCTCTCACCTCTGTGTGAAGGCGCTGCACGGGCAAGAGGAACATCAGATCGCTGCCAGTCTTCAGGACGTCTCTCTCCTTCCCTGACCTGGGCCCGCCCCCATCTGACATAAGTAACCTACATCAGACGGGGGCGGGCCCAGGTCAGGAAAGGAGAGAGACGTCCTGAAGACTGGCGGCGATCTGATGTTCCTCTTGCCCGTGCAGCGCCTTCACACTGCGCGGGCCCAGTAATGCGGAGGAGGGGGCCAGTGGAGGGGGGGAGCGGTGGCGACGACCTCAGGGGGGGGCGGTGGGGCAGGGCACGGGGGCGGAGGATGGTGGGAGGCGGAGCTGTGGGAGAGTAGAGAGAAAGGAACAGGAAGGGAAGGGGGCCGGGGCTGCTAAAATTTGGAGTTTTCGTGCAGGGGGAAGCGGGAAGCAGCGGGGGGGGGGGGGGGCAAGACCGTCCATATAGGACGCTCCTGACGAACGCCTTTGCCCCCTCCCGATCCTTTTTTGATTTATGTTTTTAGTTTTCTATTTAATGCAGGGGGAAGCGGGGAGCTACGTGTTTTGTGTTTTTTTGTTCTTGTTGTTTTGACGTTTGTGGCATGCGCAGAGCAGCCAGCATAACGCTTGGCTGCTCTGTGCATGCTTTAGGGGCTGATTACCGACGGGGATTACGAATCTTTGATACATTGTACTTTTCAATACCGTACCGAACATGGGCGGCTTGTTTTATTGGTGCATTCTTCGTTTTTTCAAATTTGTTAAGGACTTTAACGTTTTAGATTCTTTTATGTTTGGTTGATGCATCTTGCCCTAATTACCATCATTCCCCAGGTACAGGATATGGCATCTCTAGATAATAGGTCTCCTTAAATACTCTCTTAATCTTATTAACTACCACCCTGAATCTAAGTACCTGGCCATCCAGGAAACATTGGTTCAAACAGACTTCCTCCAGTGGCATAGCTATTGGGGGGGGGGGGGGGGGAGGGCTGGGCTCCCTCCAAACCTCCAGCATCCCCTTTAATGGCTGGTGGGGATTATTAAACATACCTTTGCTGGCAGAGATGCCGAGGCCCTGCCAGCCAAAGAAATGCAGTGCCTGAGATGCTTCCATGTTCCTTGCACTGCTTCTGTAATGCAGAGGTCTGCAGCATTCCTGCTGCTGCTGCTGCCGCCGCTGGGACTTCTTGTGTATGCTCAGTTCATGCAAGAACCGAGCATGCTCGGGGACAGTTCATTCACGCAAGAACTACTACTACTACTTATTTCTAAAGCGCTACTAGACGTATGCAGCGCTGTACACTTGAACATGAAGAGACAGTCCCTGCTCGACAGAGCTTACAATCTAATTAGGACAAACAAGACAAACAAGAGATAAGGGAATGTTAAAGTGAGGATGATAAAATAAGGGTTCTGAACAAGTGAGTAAGGGTTAGAGTTAAAAGCTGAATCAAAAAGGTGGGCTTTTAGCTTAGATTTGAAGACTGCCAAAGATGGAGCTTGACGTACCGGCTAAGGAAGTCTATTCCAGGCATAAGGTGCAGCAAGATAAAAGGAACGGAGTCTAGAGTTAGCGGTGGAGGAGAAGGGTGCAGATAAGAGAGATTTACCCAGTGAACAGAGTTCCCGGGGAGGAGTGTAGGGAGAGATGAGAGTGGAGAGATACTGAGGAGCTGCAGAGTGAATGCACTTATAGGTCAATAAGAGGAGTTTGAACTGTATGCGGAAACAGATAGGAAGCCAGTGAAGTGACTTGAGGAGAGGGTTAATATGAGCATAACGACACTGGCGGAATATTAGTCGTGCAGCAGAATTTTGAACAGATTGAAGAGGAGAGAGATGGCTAAGTGGGAGACCTGTGAGAAGCAAGTTGCAATAGTCTAAGCGAGAGGTGATAAGAGCGTGGATGAGGGTTCTGGTAGTGTGCTCAGAAAGGAAAGGGTGAATTTTGGTGATATTATAGAGAAAGAAATGACAGGTTTTAGCAGTCTGCTGAATATGTGCAGAGAAGGAGAGAGAGGAGTTGAAGATGACCCCAAGGTTACGAGCTGATGAGATAGGAAGGATGAGAGTGTTATCCACAGAAATAGAGAATGGGGGGAAGAGGAGAGGTTGGTTTAGGGCAGTGATGGCAAACCTTTCAGAGACCTAGTGCCCAAACAGCAACCCCAAATCTAATTATTTATCACAAAGTGCCAACAGGGCAATTTAACCTGAATAACAGAACTTTAAAAGCATTTGGCATGCTTTTGAATAATTAATGTGATTTTTGCTGTTGCAAATTAAATGATCCCAGGTTCCAATCTAATTCATGTTTAATGTGGGATAAAATGCTATAAATAAGTAAATAAATAAATATAAACTTTTAATGTTGAGCACCTGATTCTCAAAGTGGACATATTCCAAACACTATAATGAAAATAAAATGATCTTTTCTACCTTTGTTGTCTGGTGACTTTGTTTTTCTGATCATGCTGGCCCAGTATCCGATTCTGCTACTATCTGTCCTCTTAACTCCGTTTCCAGGGCTTCCTTTCCATTTATTTCTTTACTTTCTGCCTTTCTTCTTCATTTCTTGCCCTACATCCATACGTAAAAGCTGGGTCCTCCGCAGACTTGACTGTCCAGTGGATCCAGCTTGATGTACACACAATAGGGAAACACTTTTAATTTCTGTTTTAGACTGCATCCGATGTGGTTTTCACAATGGCACTGATTATTTGATGCTGGCGTTAGACATTTCAGTTGCCTTTGATACAGTGAATTGTGATTTATTGTATTTCGATTTAAGCTCTTGGGATTTCAAGATTAGTTTTAAGTCATTTTTGAATGAGAGGCAGTTTCAAGTTTTATCGAAGTCTGACGTTTTCCTGTGGACAGATATTTCTTCAGGGGTACAAAGGTCTATCACTTTCTTCTTTATTATTCAATATTTACATTGCGCCACTTGTTTAAGGGTTCATTGCAGACAACACACAAGTTTTCTTCCCTGTTAAGGAAAAGATGGCTAATACATTATTTTCTGGGTCTGTGTTTGAGATCAGTAAATACTTGGCTGAAAGGTAATAAACTTAGTCTTAATTTGAGCAGAACTCAAATATTGTTTCTCTCTGGAAAATTGAAAACTGATTTCCCTGACGTGTTTACTTTTGATGGTTATGATCTTGGCATTTTGTCAAAGAGATGAAATATCGAGGGGTTATATTAGACTCTGCCTTGACATTAAAATCTCATTTAAAGCATGTATGTCGCAAGATATTTTTTAAACTGAAATGTTTGAGAAGTCTGCATGATATTTTAAACGCTGATAACTTTCGTACAGTTGTTCAGACATATGTCTTTCCACTGTTTGACTATTGTAACATGCTATTTTTGGGACTCCCTAGTAGATCTCTTCGAGCTCAGAATGCTACAACTCAGTTGTTCATACACAGTTTGCCCTTTCTGAAGCAATTACATTGCCTTCCTATTGTTTGGTGGATTAACTTTGAAGTTGCCTTGTTGATCTTTAAGTTGTTGCACGATCAGTCACCAGATTGTCTTGCAAGTACCTTCAAGGTTTATACTCCTACATGTGTAATGGGATCACAGAATCAGAACCTGCTTGACATGGCCTAACGTATGTTACAATCCAACTTATTACTTAGGAACCTTCACACAATACCATAATTTATTCTTCCTTACCATGTATGTATGCACATGATGTATATACACACCATGATTTATTCCATGTACCATATGTTATGTTACATGTTTGTTACCATGTATGTATACACCTTAACGCAATACTATTTGTAATCCTGCTACCCGGAAATGGCAACCGCCATTACGGCAAATGTAAGCCACATTGAGCCTGCAAATTGGTGGGAAAATGTGGGATACAAATGCTACAAATAATAATAAATAATAATAATACCATCTTTTCATCTAGTGAGACTAGACATGCATAGAGAAAAGATAGTTATGGCTGTGGCATTCAAATTGTGGAATAGCTTCCTGCAGCAATTGCGTGATGCTCAGTTGATACTCCCTAAAAGCTTTTTTCTTTCAACAGGATTCTGCTTTTGTATGATTTTTTTTTCTAATTTATATATATATTCAGCTAGTGTGATGGTTTTATTGTGAATGTTATTTTTGAATATTATTGCTATTATGACTGTTATTCTGTAAACTGCCCAGTATAGTAGCCGGTGCGGGTTATAAATGTTATAAATAAATAATTGTTTTTTCAAAATTCCTTTGTTCTATAATTGTATCTAAAGTACATAAAATTCTACAAAAGTCCCCTGAATGACTTATTGTGTCCACTTGTGACTCTTTATTGGAACGCCATTTATATCCGGGATTAAGTCATATATTAAGGACACTAATTTGTTATTGCTACAAGGGCTGTGCTAAAGCTTTTTCGCCTCTCTCTGTATACTAACAGATGTGTTCTGAATGATATTTCGCACCACTGCTCATCCTTACTTTTGAACAGATTTACTGAAATTGCTTTGACTCACAACTGTTTTATGATTGACGATGGCATATATTTGCAGGACTTACAAGTGATGATGGGAGCTTCAGTCATGCTTTCCATTGCTAACTTATTCAAGTCTGTTTTGGAGGATCGCTGGGTTTATTCTTCCCCTTTGTTTCATCGTGTGGCCTGTTGATGGTATCGCATTGACGTCATCTTTTTGATTTGGGAAAACACAGAAACCACTCTATCATGTATATTAAGTAGAGGAGTGTGGTAGCCGTGTTAGTCCACTCTTAAGTTTATCAATAGAAATCAAACAAAAGAAAACATGGAAAAGAAAATAAGATGATACCTTTTTTATTGGAAAGTTTGAACTCTTTCTGGTCGATATTCATCATTATTTTACCAGTGAGGAATGGCTCCTGGCTGGTTAAACAGCATTTAGCCAGTTAACCACTAATATAGATGGAGATAGATGGTTATCGCCACTGAATATTTGCTGCTAGAGCATAGTGGCTAATCGGCTGTATCACATGATATAGCCAGCTATCCACAAATATTCATGTGCTGGCCGGCTAAGTTTAGTGGTCAAATCAGACCACCTAAATCGCACCCTATGTTTGGCTGCTATAAACTTAACTGGCCAGTGTTGAATATTCACTTAGCCAGATAAGTTTGAGCCAGCCAAATAAACCCAGATATTCAATGCCGGTCACCAGAAGTGGCTCAGCATTGAATATCTAGGGTCAGTGCCGATTGCAGCACTTATGCGTGGTCTGAATATCGGTCCCTTTATGTTTATATTTATGTTTAATTATGGTTTTGATGAACTGCCAAATTTTGGACAAGGCAAGTCTTAACGATATACAATCTTTTTATTATTGTTATTTATTATTTTATTGCATTTGTATCCCACATTTTCCCACCTATTTGCGGGCTCAGTGTGGCTTACAATACATTGTAATAATGGAAATACAATTTGTTATAACACAATTATGGTTGCATTGTGAGGAGTTAAGTTAAAACAAAGTTCAAGTATCGTTAAGGGGAATAAAACAATGGAGAAGAACGACTCAACAATAGAAGAACAACGGATACTGATAGGGCAACAGAACAATAGCAAGAGAACGTTCGGTTCGGGTATAATATTTTTTACCTGTAAATTAAGGTTTAAATATGTTAAAGTTACGGGGGATAATAGTACAGAAGAGAATGTATTGATGCATTGCTAACAGTGTGTGTGGACTTCATGTGTTTTGATCTTTTCGATAGTTTTTTTCAAAGACATGAGTCTTTAATAGTTTGCGTTAGTTCGTAGATCGTTTTCAGGTTTCATGGTAGTTTGTTCCAGAATTGCGTGCTCATATAAGAAAAGGTTGATGCGTGCAGCACTTTGTATTTTATGCCTTTGCAATTAGGGAAGTGGAGGTTGAGGAAAGTTCGGGATGCTCTTTTAGCATTTCTGGGTGGTAGGTCTATTAAGTCAGACATGTAGGCAGGGGCTTCACCGTGAATGATTTTGTGGACTAGTGTGCATACTTTAAAAGTGATGCATTCCTTGAGTGGGAGCCAGTGTAACTTCTCTCGTAAGGGTTTCGCACTTTCGTATTTTGGTTTCCCGAAGATGAGTCTGGCTGCCATGTTCTGGGCTGTCTGAAGTTTCCTCAGTATTTGCTCTTTACAACCTGCATATAGTGAGTTGCAGTAGTCCAGATGGCTGAGTACGAGTGATTGCACTAGGCTGCGGAAGACGGATCTTGGGAAGAATGGTCTTATTCTTTTCAGTTTCCACATGCAGTAGAACATCTTTTTGGCTGTGTTGTTTGTGTGAGTTTCAAGTGTTAGGTGGTAGTCAATAGTGACTCCAAGGATTTTTAAAGTTTCTGAAATTGGAAGATTTAGTTTTGGTGTGTTTATAGCGGTAAATTCTTTCGTGTTGTATTGGGAGGTAAGTATCAGTCATTGAGTTTTTTCTGCATTCAGTTTCAATCGAAATGCATCTGCCCAGGTGTTCATGATGTGTAAGCTTTGGTTGATTTCATTGAAGATTTCTTTAATGTCTTGTTTGAAAGGGATATATATTGTTACATCATCGGCGTATATATATGGGTTGAGGTTATGGTTTGATAACCATATATATATATATATATATTGATATATATGGGTTGAGGTTATGGTTTGTTACATTTGTATCCCACATTTTCCCACCTTTTTGCAGGCTCAATTTTGCTTACATATAACCGTTAACGGCGTTAGCCAATTCCGGTCTGAACAAATACATGGTATGAATGAATACAAATTGATATTGTGGTAGAATGAGGTACATGCATGGTAGGTACAATCTTAACGTCCAAAGAGAGAAAGGAACTCCAATAAATGATAGGAAACTCTTGTCATCCCACCATTAATTAATTAATGTACAATAGCCTGATATACCGCTAGTTGCAAAATTGCTGCAAAGTGGTTAACAATTTTTAGAAAGCTGACACGAAGGACTATTAGTTTCATGTCTCTGAGCTAACATTTCTTGATGTGAAAATTAGATAGGATCAAGATGGATTCCATAATAAAGAAACAGATCGTAATACATGTTACATTTGCAAAGTAGGAATTTTGTTCATTTTAAACCCAGCCTCCCATTCTCTCTGTTCATTTGATATCATAGAATTTATGATTCTGATAGAGACTATCTTATAATTTCAAAAAGGTTACATGATAAATTTTATGAGCGAGGTTACTCTGATAAATTAGTTCAGCAAGCTTGAAAAAGACCTCTGTATAATCCAAGGGACACAAAGGTGAGTCAGTTGATATTGTGTATCTAGATTTTCAGAAGGCATTTGATAGAGTCCCTCATGAAAGACTACAGAGGAAATTAGAAGGATTTGGGATCGGAGGTAGTGTCTTACTGTGGATTAAAAACTGGTTGAAATATAGGAAACAGACAGTAGGACTAAAAGGTCAATATTCGCAATGGAGAAGGGCAGTTAGCGGGGTCCCTCAGGGATCGGTGCTGGGACCTCTGCTTTTTAACATATTCATAAATGACCTAGAGATGGGGGTAACTAGTGAGGTAATCAAATTTGCCGATGACACAAAGTTATTCAAAGTAGTCAAATCGCGGGAAGATTGTGAAAAACTACAAGAGGACCTTACGAGACTGGGAGACTGGGCATCTAAATGGCAGATGACGTTTAATGTGAACAAGTGCAAAGTGATGCATGTGGGAAAGAGGAACCCAAACTATAACTAGGAGTAAGGAGTGGCCTAGTGGTTAGGGTGGTGGACTTTGGTCCTGGGGAACTGAGTTCGATTCCCGGCACAGGCAGCTCCTTGTGACTCTGGGCAAGTCACTTAACCCTCCATTGCCTGCTGCATTGAGCCTGCCATGAGTGGGAAAAAGTGCGGGGTACAAATGTAACAAAAAATAAAAAATAACTACGTCATGCAAGGTTCAGCGTTGGGAGTCACGGACCGAGAAAAGGATGTAGTCGATGATATGTTGAAAACTTCTGCTCAATGTGCTGCTGCGGCTAGGAAAGCAAATAGAATGTTGGGTATCATTAGGAAAGGGATTGAAAACAAAAATAAGGATATTATTCTGCCATTGTATCGCTCCATGGTGCGACCGCACCTCGAGTATTGTGCTCAATTCTGGTCGCTGCACCTCAAAAAAGACAGTGGAATTGGAAAAGGTGCAGAGAAGGGTGACAAAGATGATACAGGGGGTGGGACGGCTTCCCTATCAGGATAGGCTGAAGAGGCTGGGGCTCTTCAGCTTGGAGAAAAGGCAGCTGAGGGGAGATATGATAGAGGTCTATAAGATAATGAGTGGACTGGAATGGGTCGATGTGGAGCGTCTATTTACGCTTTCCAAAAATTCTAGGACAAGGGGGCATGTGATGAAGCTGCAGTGTGGTAAATTTAAAACGAATTGGAGGGAATTTTTCTTCACTCAATACATAGTTATACTCTGGAATTCGCTGCCGGAAAAGGTGGTTAAGGTGGTTAACAGCGGAGTTTAAAAAAGGGTTGGACGCTCTCGTCTCTCCCTACACTCCTCCCCGTGAACTCCGTTCGCTGGGTAAATGTCTCCTGTCGTCCCCCTTCTCCCCCACTGCTAACTCCCGGCTCCGTTCCTTCTGTCTCGCTGCTCCCTATGCCTGGAATAGACTCCCTGAGCCAGTACGTCAGGCTCAGTCTCTGGCTGTCTTCAAATCTAGGCTTAAAGCCCACCTCTTTGCTACTGCTTTTGACTCCTAACCATGACTCTCTTACTCAACACCCTCACTTATCACCCCTACCACTGCAATTTCCCTACCCCTAGCTGTCTGTTCGTCTGTTGAGCAGGGACTGTCTTTTCATGTTAATTTGTACAGCGCTGCGTAAGTCTAGTAGCGCTATAGAAATGTTTAATAGTAGTAGTAGTAGTAGTAGTAGTAGTGGAGGAAAAAGCCATAGAATGTTATTGAATGGACGAGGGAATACAGTATTTCTAGGACGGGCGGGACAAATTGCTTGTTCTTTTGGCTGCTGTCGGTGACAGGGTGCTGGGCTCGATGGACCCTTGGTCTGTCCCAGCATGGCGATGCTTATGTACTTAGTAGAATACAAACAAAAACCAATTGATAGCAATGTTTTGACATTTGTGTCTGTGTAATTCCTCCTCTGTGCAAATTGTTAAAAGAATTAAAAGTCATTTGCCTTTATTACAAGTTCATCCCTGCTTCAAAGATGTGAAATATATTTTTGCTTATGAAAGAAACTGTAATGTAAATATTATATGCAATGCTGATGTGTGGTCTGTTAATCAGAGCCTTACTGCACAGGGTAGACAGGGGGTAGAGTAGAAAAGACCTGAAAGGAGGAAATGGAATGTAGGAGGCAGGCCCAAAATTTAAACATAAACAAC
Organism: Microcaecilia unicolor; assembly: GCF_901765095.1. Classification (NCBI taxonomy): domain Eukaryota; kingdom Metazoa; phylum Chordata; class Amphibia; order Gymnophiona; family Siphonopidae; genus Microcaecilia; species Microcaecilia unicolor. The sequence continues at coordinate 102,035,939 of NC_044042.1, forward strand.
TTAGACATCTAACTGAGGACCAAACATCAAACACCCAGTCCAGAGAGGAGCCTGCTTCTTCTTCCTTGTGTTAATTCAAAAGGGCAGCACTGTGGCCTTCCTCCGATTCTCTTTTGGATCTCCAACCTTTATAGGGTTTCTGACACTATCCCCCCCCCTACTCCCCCTCTCCCCCCACAAACTCTCTGGGACCTGCTCTCTGGTCTTGCTTTTGGGAGCAAAAATTTTAAATCTGGCCATGGTAAAGGGAGAAGATCGAGGAAGGAGCCATGTTGGTTGGAGGTAGAACTGGGCAGCAGCCTCCGAGGATAATAAGAGGCAGAGTCAAGAAAGGGAAGGGAGAGGGAGTAGGAGGGGAAAGACTGAGGAAGGATCCATGGAGGTGGGGGAGGGGAGGGGGGAGAGGCTCCAGGAAAGGGATGATGAATATTGATTTGGGAAGGGACAGAAGGGGGTATACAAGGCAAACAAAACAGAGGAAGGAGCTTGGAGAGATCTAATTTTGTACCTGAGGCAATGGAGGGTTAAGGGACTTGCCCAAAACCACAAGGAGCAGCAGTGGGATTTGAACCAACCACCTCTGGATGTCAGGACTGGTACTCTAACCAATAGGATACTCCTCCACTCTTGTTTTTTCAAAGAATGTTGAATCAAAAAGGTTGCCAAAACCTATGAACAATGACTTTCAGTCATGCTGTCAAAATGCTATTTTTGGAACTCTGTGAGCAAAACAAACTGGACCCAGAGTAGCTGCTCTGAAAAGATTTGCACTATCAGTGTGCCAAGATACACAGTTTTAGTAATCTCAGGACTCACTGCCAGAAAAGCACATTATCACGGCTCGCTGGGTTATTTCTTCCAGAACATAGTGTTCATAGGTGCCCCTGGCGACTAGGGGACGGTTTTCATCTCAATGAAACAGCTTGTTAGCAGACAGCAAATTAACACAGCAAATTAAACACGCTGTAATGATTAGTTCATGGGAGCGTTAAGAGGTGCTCGCAGGAATCATTCCCATTCAGTTGCTAAGGACCAACAAAGGTATCTAGTCAGATTTCTACATATGTATTCACGGGCAGTTCCTTTTTATTTAAGTAATAATTCCTAATAGAAAAGGCAGGTGTATAAAGGGAGGGACTGAAAAACACAGGGGCAGTAATTAAGGTAAAAGGAGGTTGAAGTGTTACATTCGAAACGTAGAAATATAAAAAATGTAGGCAGATAAAGACCATCCAGTCTGACAATCGATGCCATCTACTCTTCCTATCACGCCCTTAGAGATCCTATGCACTTGTCCCAAGCTCTCTTGAATTCAGATACCATTTTCATCTCCACCACTTCCACTGGGAGGCCTTTCCATGAATTCACTATCCTTTCTGTGAAGACGAATTTCTTCAGGTTACTTATGAAACTTTTTCCTTTCCCTTCAATTGAAAGAGACTCACCTCCTTTGCCATGTAGGTATTTAAATGCCTTTCTATCATATCTCCTCTCTTCCGTCTTTCTTCCAAAGTCTGCATATTGAGATCTTTAAGTCTGTCCTCGTATGCTTTATGATGAAGACCACTGACCGTTTTAGTAGCCACACTCTGGACCAATTCCATCTTGTTTATATCTTTTTGAAGGTGTGGTCTCCAGAATTGTACACAATATTCTAAAAGAGGTCCTCACCAGAGTCTTATACAAGGGCATCATCACCTCCTTTTTCCTTCTGGCCATTCCTCTTCCTATGTTTCCAAGTATCTTTCTAGCTTTTACTGTCAGCTTTTCTATCTGTTTGGCCACCTTAAGGTCATCAGATACGAGAACACCCGTCCCGCTCCTCCTTCACGCACAAAGGTTCTTCACCCCCTAAACTGTTTGCTCGGAGGAGGGAAAGGTGAGTAGTGGAGTGCCTCAGGGATCGGTGCTGGGGCCGATTCTGTTCAATATATTTGTGAGTGACATTGCCGAAGGGTTACGAGGTAAAGTTTGCCTTTTTGCGGATGACACCAAGATTTGCAACAGAGTGGACACCCCGGAGGGAGTGGAAAACATGAAAAAAGATCTGAAGAAGCTAGAAGAATGGTCTAACGTTTGGCAATTAAAATTCAATGCGAAAAAATGCAAAGTGATGCACTTAGGGAGTAGAAATCCAAGGGAGACGTATGTGTTAGGCGGGGAGAGTCTGATTGGCACGGACGGGGAGAGGGATCTTGGGGTGATAGTATCCGAGGACCTGAAGGCGACGAAACAGTGTGACAAGGCGGTGGCCGTAGCTAGAAGATTGCTAGGCTGTATAGGGAGAGGTGTGACCAGCAGAAGAAGGGAGGTTTTAATGCCCCTGTATAAGACGTTGGTGAGGCCCCACCTGGAGTACTGTGTTCAGTTTTGGAGGCCGTACCTTGCGAAGGATGTCAAAAAAATGGAAGCGGTGCAAAGAAAAGCTACGAGGATGGTATGGGATTTGCGTTCCAAAACGTATGAAGAGAGACTTGCTGACCTGAACATGTATACCCTGGAGGAAAGGAGGAACAGGGGTGATATGATACAGACGTTCAAATATTTGAAAGGTATTAATCCGCAAACTAATCTTTTCCGGAGATGGGAAGGCGGTAGAACGAGAGGACATGAAATGAGATTGAAGGGGGGCAGACTCAGAAAAGATGTCAGGAAGTATTTTTTCACGGAGAGGGTGGTGGATGCTTGGAATGCCCTCCCGCGGGAGGTGGTGGCGATGAAAACAGTAACGGAATTCAAACATGCATGGGATGTGCATAAAGGAATCCTGTGCAGAAGGAATGGATCCTCAGAAGCTTAGCTACAATTGGGTGGTAGAGCAGTTGGGGGGAAGAGGGGTTGGTGGTTGGGAGGCGAGGATAGGGGAGGGCAGACTTTTATACAGTCTGTGCCAGAGCCGGTGATGGAAGGCGGGACAGGTGGTTGGGAGGCAGGAAAAACTGCTGGGCAGACTTATACGGTCTGTGCCCTGAGAAAGATAGGTACAAATCAAGGTAAGGTATACACATGAGTTTATCTTGGGCAGACTGGATGGACCGTGCAGGTCTTTTTCTGCCGTCATCTACTATGTTACTATGTTACTGTTCCCTTAGGTTTTTGCAGCCCAAAAGCATGACCCTGCATTTTCTAGCATTAAATCTAAGCTGCCATTCCTCGAGGTTTGCTAAGTCCTTCCTCATATAAGCACATAGGCACTGCCACGCTGGAAAAGACCAAAGGTCCATCAAGCCCAGCACTCTGTCTCTGACAGCGGCCAATCCAGGCCCCAAGAACCTGGCAATACCCCCAAATTTAATAATGATCAATGGACTTCCTTCAGGAATCTGTCCAGACCCCCTTTAAAGTTAGCAAGGCCAGCTGCCATCACTATCTTCTCCGGCAAAGAGTTCCAGAATCTAACTACGCGCTGAGTAAAGAAATACTTTCTCTGATTTGTTTTGAAAATACCAGTTTCTAGTTTCATCTTGTGTCCCCTGGTTCTATTATTGTTAGAAAGTGTAAGCAAATGCTTCATGTCTGTCCGCTCTACCCCACTCATTATTTTGTAGACCTCTATCATATCACCCCTCAGCCACCTTTCTCTGAAAGTGGCCAGAACTCCCTTTTACCAAACTTGGCAGGCAGCAGCAACATCCATAAGCCACTGATGCTAGCACCCTATGCGTGCTTAGCTGTCGATGACTCAAGCATGCTGTCACCAACTGCAGAGCTTGGTAGAAGGAAGTTCTGGCCATCTTTGGAGGAAGTCCTCAGCTGGGGAGGCTTAGGATCCCTATCAGCTATACAGCAAGGGTCAGAACTGGTGTTAGACATGCTAGGGCTCCCTCCCTGATCCCCTCTCCTCCCTGCCTTCCCTCAATTTCCCCACCTGCCATTACTGTCACACCAACAGACCCTCACCAAATACAGAACAGGTGATCACATATCAGAAATAAAAATATTTAGACAAAAATTGAACTCAGAACCCCAAAAAGTTAAACTTAGCATGCACTTCAACACTGGAGAAATAAAAATAGAAATGGATTTCCTTTCTCCTCAACACGATACAAACACATTTGCTATGTAGATTTCCCAAAGCCAACATATTCCATTTAAAACATTCAAAATACATTGCTTTTTTCTACCTTTGTGGTCTGGACATTGTATTTTCCCATCATGTTGGTTGCAGTTTCTTTTCTGCTTTCTTGTCTGTCGTCTTCTAATTCTCTTTCAAGCGGCTGCTGTCCATTTGTCGTCTTTTACCTTCACTACACCTGCTTCTGACATATTGACTTCTTATTTTTAGCTCTTTCCTCTCTTTTTTTCTTCTTTCTGCCTTGCTGTCAACTCAAATTTCACCCTCTCACTGTTCTCCTCCTTTTTAGTTTACAGCTACCTATCAGATTTTCATCTTTTTCTCTCACTCACTAGCTTTTCCATTTCTCCATCTCATTCCTTCCTCAGCCCTCCATTCCCTTTCATTACCATGTTTCTATCCTCTGTCATCACTATCTTTTTATTTATTTATTTGCTTGCCACCCTCTTCCTCTCCCTCCTGGTCTCTCCCACATGGTTCCACCATGTTCCTTCCCTCCACCCTTCTTGCCCAGCATCTGCTCCCTTTCTCCCCACCCTACTCTTGTAGCCTTACATCTCGCTGCCCCTTCTCTCTTCCCTCCTGCCCTCTCCCCCATGTTCCAACATTTCTCCCTCTCTCTTCCCTCACTCCCACTGTCCGGCATCTCTCCATCAATTCTGGTCGCCGCATCTCAAGAAAGATATAGTGGAATTGGAAAAGGTGCTGCGAAGGGCGACTAAAATGATAGCGGGGATGAGATGACTTTCCTATGAAGAAAGACTAAGGAGGCTAGGGCTATACAGCTTGGAGAAGAGACGGCTGAGGGGAGACATGATAGAGGTATATAAAATAATGAGTGGAGTGGAACAGGTGGATGTGAAGCGTCTGTTCACGCTTTCCAAAAATACTAGGACTAGGGGGCATGCGATGAAACTACAGTGTAGTAAATTTAAAACAGATCGGAGAAACTTTTTCTTCACCCAACGCGTAATTAAACTCTGGAATTCATTGCCGGAGAACGTGGGGAAGGCGGTTAGCTTGGCAGAGTTTAAAAAGGGGGTTAGACGGTTTCCTAAAGGACAAGTCCATAAACCGCTACTAAATGGACTTGGGAAAAATCCACAATTCCAGGAATAACATGTATAGAATGTTTGTACGTTTGGGAAGCTCGCAAGGTGCCCTTGACCTGGATTGGCTGCTGTCGTGGACAGGATGCTGGGCTCGATGGACCCTTGGTCTTTTCCCAGTGTGGCATTACTTATGTACTTATGTACTTATCACCCTTTTGCTCCTGAACCCAACATCTCCTTCTTTCTCCCCTCTCCACCTCCTGTGTTTCTCTCTCCCTCTCATTCACCCCCAGGTCCAATATATCTCTCTCTCTCCCACTTTCTATCAGTTCTCCCTCTCTTGTGCCACGGGTCCAACACTTCTCTTCCCCCCTCCCCCCATGCAGCATTTTCTCTCTTCTTCCCTTCCACTGCCATGTCCAACATTTCTGCCTTTCCCCCTCCCCTGTGCCCCATCCAACATCTCTCATTCCCCCTACAGCATCTCTTCCTGCCCTCCATCATCATGTCCAAGTTTTCACTATCTTCCCCTCCCCACCACCCCCTGTCCAACATTTACCATCTCTCCCTCCCACTACCCCTATGTCCAACATTTCTCCCTCTCTTGTCCCTCTCCCCTCTCTCTGCAACATGTCCCTCTCCCCTCCCCATGCAAGATTTTTTCCTTTCTTACCTCTCTCTACCCTATGTCCCACAATTCTCTCTCTCTTGCCCCTCTCCACCTCATAGCCCCCCATGTAGCATCTATCTTTTGGAAGGAGACCTCCCCTCAACTCTCCCTCTCGATTCAATGGGGCACCACCCTTAACAGCCCCGGTACTGGAGGAAGCAGGCAGGCTGAGCTCCGATCCTGCATCTGCCTCCCTCTCTCTCACGGCAGCGCTTCCCAGATGCTGCCTACCACCGCCACGATCCTGCACCTACCTCCCTCTGTCTCAGCAGCAGCGGTAGCGATTCATACATGCTGCCTCCTGCTTCTAACCCGGAAGCGTCTCCTCTGCCGCGTCCTGCCCCAGCAGAAACAGGAAGTTGTGATAATGGGGGTGAGACGCGGCAGAGGAGACGCTTCTGGGTTAGAAGCAGGAGGCAGCAGCATGTATGAATCACTACCGCTGCTGCTGAGACAGAAGGAGGTAGATACAGGATTGTGGCGGCAGTAGGCAGTGTCTGGGAAGCGCTGCTGTGAGAGAGAGGGAGGCAGATGCAGGATCGGAGCTCAGCCTGCTCCCTCCGCTGCCGTGCTGATGAAGGTGCTCCACTGCTGGGTGGGCCTGAACCCAAACTGGGTGGGCCTAGGCCCACCCAGACCCACCCGTGGCTACGCCCCTGCTCTGGAGAGAAGAAGGTTGGACACTGAACAGGCAGGGTGTATGTCTGACAGTCTGGGAGGTTAGAGTGTGAGCTGAAAAGATAACTAATTTCATTAACAAGTGAAGAAGTTTGGTGAGTGGTAGTGAGAGCTAAAGCGTGAATATATTTTAGATAGACTAACAATTTTGTGAGCATTTGGTGAGAGCAGTGGTGTACCTAGGGTAGTTGACACCCGGGGCCGGTCATTTTTTAACACCCCCCCCCCCCCAAAATCCAGTACTAGGCATACCGAGAATACAAAACACTCAGGACCTGTAGAGCAATTCTACCATACCATAAGCGGTAATTTGTACGAGTCACACAAGGGAAAGGAAAGCATCTTACACACTACAGTGAGCACTAGAACATCAATTCACCTATTATAAATCGAAACCAGACAGAATAGTACAGATCGTCGATCCTGCACAGTCAATGCCAACTGAAAGCCATGTCTTTTTCACAAACACAGAAACACCCTAATCCACTATAGAATAAGTAATCATAAACTTTCTATTTAGACAAAAATTAAACTGAACCCCCGATGCCAGACTCTGCATACAATGCAACACCACAGAAACAGAAAATGTCCCCTAGTACTGTGCAAAATATAAAGACAGCAGATGTAAATTTGAAAAAACTAACAAATACCAATCACCACTTTACAAATTAACAAATAGAAATAAAACAAATTCAGAAAATAAAATAATACCATTTTATTGGACTAATACATTTAGCTTCCAGAGGCCAAAATCTCCTTCCTCAGGTCAATACAGTGAGAGGAAATACTGTACTAGAGTCAATGTGAAAAATTGTTCGGATGCTTATTAGAGTTAACTAGTAGTGATTTACATCCAGCTGAAACGTTTTGAGATCTTAAAGGGAGGTGGGAGAATTAAAATAATTTAAAGTTCTGTGAGAAACCTGAAAAAAGTGTGTAGTTTGAGGAGCACTTTATTTAAATTTCATTATTAATTTCATTTTAAACAAAGGTAACACTCTTTGAATAGATACATCCATTTTAAAAAGGAAACATTTATATTAAGAAAATTAACTATACAAAAAGTCATTACTAAAATGGATTATATAGTCCACAAATAAATGGTAGATTCAAGATTAATATAAACCAAAGGAAGTTGGTATAATAGGAAATAGTTTAAAGAAAGCAAGCAGTGGTTCCCTAATTATATTCAGGACTCATGTTTGGGTTAGGGTCTGGTTTCTCTTCATGTCAAGGAAAGACCGCAATTGTTCAGGTTCAAAGAATACATATTTTTTTCCCTTGAATACTAAAATACATTTGCAAGGAAATCGTAATTGGAAAACTGCCCCAGTATTTAGCGATTCCTATTTCATATCCAGGAATTTCTTCCGTCTCTGCTGTGTCCATCACGCAATATCTGGAAACACAGAGACCTTGCTACCTTTGAAATCAGGATGAATATTTTTAAAATAAAGTCTCATTAAAGATTCTTTATCTTGCAAAAACACAAATGTTACAATCAAAGTCGCTCTAGTCTCTGTATTATCCATTGATTGTTCAAGAAAATTTGTTAAATCCAGTGTTTCAGGCGGAATAGTCTGTTGTGGGTTAGGTTTCTTTTCCAAATAATAAGTTTTTTGAAGTGGGGGAAGTGATTGTTCAGGATATTTTTATACCTCTTTCAAAAATTTAGCAAACATATCCTTAGGAGCAACAATCTGAAAACGGTAACAGAATTCAAACATGCGTGGGATAAGCATAAAGGAATCCTGTGCCGAAGGAATGGATCCTCAGGAGCTTAGTCAAGATCGGGAGGCGGGGCTGGTGGTTGGGAGGCGGGGATAGGGCTGGGCAGACTTATACGGTCTGTGCCAGAGCCGGTGGTGGGAAGCGGGACTGGTGGTTGGGAGGCAGGGATAGCACTACGGTCTGTGCCAGAGCCGGGGTTGGGAGGCAGGGCTGGGGAGGTGAGGATAGTGCGGGGCAGACTTATACGGTCTGTGCCCTGAAGAGCACAGGTACAAATCAAAGTAGGGTATACACAAAAAGCAGCAAATATGAGTTATCTTGTTGGGCAGACTGGATGGACCGTGCAGGTCTTTTTCTGCCGTCATCTATGTTACTATGTTAAATTGGGATCTTGGAAAATTTAATATTCTTAAATTCAGGCTTCTTGCTTGATTTTCCAGGTTCTCTAATTTTCTATGAGTTAGTATACGATCTCCTGACATCAATGATTGTTGCTGAGTTGTTTTTCCAATTTGTCCTTCCAGGACAGTTTGCTTTTTTGATAACCCCTCAATCTAAGTTTTTAAAGAATTTATCTGCGAAGAGTTATTCAAAGAAACAGTAATGAATGAGGTACAGACCTTGTGAAGGGATTCCAGGGCCGTCCAAATCGTTTCCAGCGACACCACCTGGGGTTTGACCAGAGGCTGAATCGCCAACGCACAAGAAACAACTTCTTCTCGCGCTGCTGTTACCGGCGATTCCTCTATGGCTTCCCCCAATGATATTCCTGATGTTCGCTGGACTCCCTGTGCCAGCCCTAAGTTCGTATCAGGCATTGCAATTGCCTCCGGAGCGCGCCACTCCTTCGATTCTACCCTGCCTTCGGGGATCGGTATCATGCTTCCGGGTGCATGCGGTGGCGTCGGGGTCAGAGGTCCCAGCGGACTGAGCGAGAGTTCGCTCTCCTGAGCAGGGCTCTTCCTTGCCCCGCTAACGGACATGTCCGTATTAGGTGTGGAAACCAGAAATACTGACAGAGACTGCTGCCCAGGTAAGGAAGGAATCTGCTTCGGGAGGGGTGGTCCCCTCGGCTTTCCTTTCCTTTTTGGCATAGGTTCGAAAGGAAAAGTTGCTTATTGAAAAGAACTTTCAGGAGCATCCTTGCCACACGTCGTGCTTGGGCGCCATCTTGAATCAAGTAAGTTGTTTGAGGAGCACTTTAATTTTGTATTCAATAGGGAAGAGTTATTGGTGTTAGGTCTTTATTTCATACAGAAATAACTCAACTGTGGAAGATTTGAGATATGCCTCAGTTACTTTTTTAAATTCAGAAAGTGTTTGAATTTTCTGAGAAGGATCTTGAATTGAAGGAGAGGGTTTTTTCTTCAGTGACTTCATTGCCACTGGGAACATAAATTGTAGTAGATACTACAATAGCAATTTTTTCTGAAAGGCATTAATCTTTCTAAAGAATTGTTGCTGTGTGTGAAGTGAACAGTATCTCCGAAGAGAGTCAACCAAGAAGAGGAGAAACAAAATCTGAGATAATTAGATATTATCAGAACAAGACAATAAATTATTTTTATTTAAAAAAATAGACAAGATGAGAAGATGGTAGAACTAGAGGACATGAATTGGGGTTGAAGGGGGGGGGGGGGGGGGCAGACTCAGGAATAATGTCAGGAAGTATTTTTTCACCAAGAGGGTGATAGATGCTTGGAATACCCTCCCAAAGGGAATGGTAGAAATGAAAACTGTAATGGAATTCAAAAATGCATGGGATAAGCATAAAGGAATCCTGTTTAGAAGGAATGGATCTACAGAATCTTAGCGGATATTGGGTGGTGACGCCGGTAACTGGGAAGCAAAACCAGTGCTGGGCAGACTTTTACAGTCTATGCCCTAAAATGGCAAGGACAGATCAAGACAGATATACATATGAAGTATCACATACTTCAGTTTATCATGTTGGGCAGACTGGATGGACCACACAGGTCTTTATCTGCTGCCATAGACTATGTACTATCCAGGTTCTTAAAATATTTTATTTTTAGGAACACATCCTGAGGGACAGATTGCACACACACTCTTGATAAGGAGGTAGTTTTCTCTCCATTTTGTTTTGCTTTTAGTAACAGTCAGTAGGTTCCACTGTAGCTGTTACATAAGTATTGCCATACTGGGACAGACCGAAGGTCCATCAAGCCCAGGACAGTGGCCAATCCAGGTCTCAAGTACCTGCAAGATCCCAAAAAAGTACAATCAGTGGCGTAGCAAGGGCGGGGCGGTGGGGGCGGTCCGCCCCGGGTGTCATCGGGTGGGGGGGTGCTCCGCTTCTGCTGCTCCGCCTTTTAAATTTTTGTTTTTCCGAAGCGCCGGACTCGAAGAGTTGCAGGCAGCGCGCCTCGCGTCTGCCTGCTAGCAAAGAAGATCTCATGACGTTGACGTCGTCGCCCTTCCCACATTGAGTCCCGCCCCCCTCTAAGGCAACTTCCTATTACCGCGAGGGCGGGCGGGACTCAGTGTGGGAAGGACGACGACGTCAGCGAGATCTTCTTTACTAGCAGGCAGTGCCTGCAACTCTTCGAGTGGAAAAAAAAATAAAGGCAGGACAGGTAGGAGAACCTGTCGGGTGGGTGGGGGGGGGGGGAGCATCAAGGAGGGGAGAAGGGGATTGGGGACGGGTGGGGGAGCTCAGAGGGGTGCTTAAAGGGGATTAGGGAGGGTGGGAGAGCATCAAGAAGGGGATTGGGGAGGGGTGCTTAAAGGATGGATGGTAGAGGGAGGGCAGACGGATTGAAGGGGCAGAGAGAAAGGGCAGATGTTGATGGAAGGTGAGAGAGAGGGCAGACTGGAGCAAATGGTGGATGGAAGGGGCAGAGATAAAGGGCAGATGTTGATGCAAGGTGAGAGAGAGGGCAGACTGGGGCAGATGGTGCATGGAAGGGGCAGAAGTGGATAGAAGGGAGAGAGGGCAGACAGTGGATGGAAGGGGCAGAGAGAGAGGGCAGACACTGGATAGCAGAGAGAGAGCGCGAAGACAGATGCTGGATAGAAGGAAGACAGTGAAAAGATGAAAGCAGAAACCAGAGACAACGAACTGTAAATATATATTTTTATTTTTTTGCTTTAGGATAAAGTAGTATTGTAGCTGTGTTAATAAATGTTTATAATAGAACATGTAAATAAGGTAATCTTTTTATTGGACTAATTTTAATACATTTTACTTTCGGAGAACAAAACCCCCTTCCTCAGGTCAGGATAGGACACTGTAACAGTACTATACTGAATTGGCCTGAGGAAGGTGGTTTTGGCCTCTGAAAGCTAAATGTATTAGTCCAATAAAATGATATTATTTGTTTTATTTCTATTTGTTAATTTGTAAAGTGGTGATTGGTATTTGTTAGTTTTTTCAAATTTACATCTGCTGTCTTTATATTTTGCACAGTATTAGAGGACATTTTCTGTTTCTGTGGTGTTGCATTGTATGCAGAGTCTGGCATCGGGGGTTCAGTTTAATTTTTGTCTAAATAGAAAGTTTATGATTACTTATTCTATAGTGCATTAGGGTGTATCTGTATTTGTGAAAAAGACATGGCTTTCGGTTGTCATTGACTGTGCAGGATTGACGATCTGTACTAATCTGCCTGGTTTCGTTTTACAGTAGGTGAATTGATGTTCTAGTGCTCACTGTAGTGTTTAAGATGCTTTCCTTTTCCTTGTGTGACTCGTACAAATTACTGCTTATGGTATGGTAGAATTGCTCTACAGGTCCTGAGTGTTTTGTATTCTCGGTATGCCTAGTACTGGATTTCGAGGGGGGGGGGGGTGTTAAAAAATGACCGGCCCCGGGTGTCAACTACCCTAGCTACGCCACTGAGTACAATACAACATTTTATGCTGCTTATCTTCAAAATAAGCAGTGGATTTTCCCCAAGTCCATAATGGTCCATGTTCTTCATCGTCCTATGCGGAAGGAGGAAAGAGAGAGAAGCAGGGCCCCACCGTTTTCACGCAAGAAGAGAGAAGATTCAAGAAAGCTTGAAAATCATCAGGTAAGTCTTCAGCAACTGCACCTATAACACTCAGAAATTAGAAATAATTTTGGTCTACATTCTCAGTGAGATTTGAGACTCTGACACACGGAGTGTAAAAGGAAGGGAATAGGGAAAAACTACTTACCTGGTGGATTCATAGACCTGGGGAAGGGTTACCTGTGCACAGAAAACCAAGATAGGGACATGAATCAACTCCTAAATAATATGCTTATTTTTAGGAGAAAGATTTGGCTGTTACAGAAAATAAAATGCATAATTTTCTGCAGAATTCACTTATCCGATATAGTAGTAGGAAAATTTTGGTTGTGGTTACTGTTAAGTGAGGAGGGAAGAATCATTTGCGTTGTAAAATTCAGTTGAATTTATATATGCATTTATTAATTAAGGTGTGCATTTTTTCTGCAGTGTACCTCTGTTAAAACCAAGATTCCAGTCCAAATAAGTAAACCATTTCAAGTAGAATAAACATATTCACTTAAACCCTCATTGTTCATCTTTTCATTGTCCTATACCTGAAATCCTTACATACCTTCCTTTTGAAAGTAACATCTTTCCTCTTCAAAAGAATATTTTACCTATTTTCCCCCTCAAGTTTTTAAAAAAAATTCGAGATGAAGTTAGTGTGTTAATGAAGCCTTCCCCTTGTCTTTAAATGAACACTCTTGAGGTAACGTTATTATTCAAATCCTATCCAGGCACATGCAGGACACAGCCTTTTCCTGGGGCTGGGGGGCTTACAGTAAGGCAGTGGCGTAGCTAGGGTAGTTGACACCCGGGGCCGGTCATTTTTTAACACCCCCCCCCCCCTCGAAATCCAGTACTAGGCATACCGAGAATACAAAACACTCAGGACCTGTAGAGCAATTCTACCATACCATAAGCAGTAATTTGTACGAGTCACACAAGGAAAAGGAAAGCATCTTAAACACTACAGTGAGCACTAGAACATCAATTCACCTACTGTAAAACGAAACCAGGCAGATTAGTACAGATCGTCAATCCTGCACAGTCAATGACAACCGAAAGCCATGTCTTTTTCACAAATACAGATACACCCCAATGCACTATAGAATAAGTAATCATAAACTTTCTATTTAGACAAAAATTAAACTGAACCCCCGATGCCAGACTCTGCATACAATGCAACACCACAGAAACAGAAAATGTTCTCTAATACTGTGCAAAATATAAAGACAGCAGATGTAAATTTGAAAAAACTAACAAATACCAATCACCACTTTACAAATTAACAAATAGAAATAAAACAAATAATATCATTTTATTGGACTAATACATTTAGCTTTCAGAGGCCAAAACCACCTTCCTCAGGCCAATTCAGTATAGTACTGTTACAGTGTCCTATCCTGACCTGAGGAAGGGGGTTTTGTTCTCCGAAAGTAAAATGTATTAAAATTAGTCCAATAAAAAGATTACCTTATTTACATGTTCTATTATAAACATTTATTAACACAGCTACAATACTACTTTATCCTAAAGCAAAAAAATAAAAATATATATTTACAGTTCGTTGTCTCTGGTTTCTGCTTTCATCTTTTCACTGTCTTCCTTCTATCCAGCATCTGTCTTCGCGCTCTCTCTCTGCTATCCAGTGTCTGCCCTCTCTCTCTGCTCCTTCCATCCACTGTCTGCCCTCTCTCCCTTCTATCCACTTCTGCCCCTTCCATGCACCATCTGCCCCAGTCTGCCCTCTCTCTCACCTTGCATCAACATCTGCCCTTTATCTCTGCCCCTTCCATCCACCATTTGCTCCAGTCTGCCCTCTCTCTCACCTTCCATCAACATCTGCCCTTTCTCTCTGCCCCTTCAATCCGTCTGCCCTCCCTCTACCATCCATCCTTTAAGCACCCCTCCCCAATCCCCTTCTTGATGCTCTCCCACCCTCCCTAATCCCCTTTAAGCACCCCTCTGAGCTCCCCCACCCGTCCCCAATCCCCTTCTCCCCTCCTTGATGCTCTCCCACCCTCCCTAATCCCCTTTAAGCACCCCTCTGAGCTCCCCCACCCGTCCCCAATCCCCTTCTCCCCTCCCTGAGCTCCCCCCCCCCCACCCACCCGACAGGTTCTCCTACCTGTCCTGCCTTTATTTTTTTTTCCACTCGAAGAGTTGCAGGCACTGCCTGCTAGTAAAGAAGATCTCGCTGACGTCGTCGTCCTTCCCACACTGAGTCCCGCCCGCCCTCGCGGTAATAGGAAGTTGCCTTAGAGGGGGGCGGGACTCAATGTGGGAAGGGCGACGACGTCAACGTCATGAGATCTTCTTTGCTAGCAGGCAGACGCGAGGCGCGCTGCCTGCAACTCTTCGAGTCCGGCGCTTCGGAAAAACAAAAATTTAAAAGGCGGAGCAGCGGAAGCGGAGCACCCTCCCACCCGATGATACCCGGGGCGGACCGCCCCCACCGCCCCGCCCTTGCTACGCCACTGCAGTAAGGGACAGTGAGAGGGTTCTGTGGGTGATTTATCATGCTGTCAAATTCACTTTCTCTGTAGACAAGCAGGATAAAATTAAGAGATTAAGAAGTAAGAGATTAAGAAGACTGAATAACTCCCCCTCCCTCTTTTGTATTTCCTTCTCCAAGAGCAATAAAGAGAACCAGTATCTATGAGCAACTTATAGCGTACCAAGCCCCCAGAATCTGCAAGGACTTGAACTTAAACCCAATCTACTTACTCGACTATGGACAATTCAGAAAATAAGATTCCTAGGTTAGCCGCTCCACTGTAATTCATATCCATAAGTACATAAGTAATGCCACACTGGGAAAAGAACAAGGGTCCATCGAGTCCAGCATCCTGTCCACGACAGCGGCCAATCCAGGCCAAGGGCACCTGGCAAGCTTCCCAAATGTACAAACACTCTATACATGTTATACCTGGAATTGTGGATTTTTCCCAAGTCCATTTAGTAGCGGTTTATGGACTTGTCCTTTAGGAAACCGTCTAACACCTTTTTAAACTCTGCCAAGCTAACCGCCTTCACCATGTTCTCCAGCAATGAATTCCAGAGTTTAATTACATGTTGGGTGAAGAAAACGTTTCTTGGTTTCTTTTAAATTTACTACACGATAGCTTCATCGTATGCCCCCTAGTCCTAGTATTTTTGGAAAGCATGAACAGACGTTTCACATCCACCTGTTCCATTCCACTCATTATTTTATATACCTCTATCATGTCTCCCCTCAGTCGTCTCTTCTCCAAGCTGAAAAGCCCTAGCCTCATTAGTCTTTCTTCATAGGGAAGTCATCCCATCCCCACTATCATTTTAGTCGCCCTTCGCTGCACCTTTTCCAATTCTGCTATATCTTTCTTGAGATGCGGCGACCAGAATTCAACACAATACTCAAGGTGCGGTCGCACCACGGAGCGATATAACGACATAACATCCTCACACCTGTTTTCCATACCTTTCCTAATAATACCCAACATTCTATTCGCTTTCCGAGCCGCAGCAGCACACTGAGCACAAGGTTTCGGTGTATTATCGACGACGACGACACCCAGATCCCTTTCTTGGTCCGTAACTCCTAACGTGGAACCTTGCATGACGTAGCTATAATTCGGGTTCTTTTATCCCACATGCATCACCTTGCACTTGCTCACATTAAACGTCATCTGCCATTTAGCCTCCCAGGCTCCCAGTCTCGTAAGGTCCCTTGTAATTTTTCACAATCCTGTCGCGAGTTAACAACTTTGAATAACTTTGTGTCATCAGCAAATTTAATTACCTCGCTAGTTACTCCCATCTCTAAATCATTTATAAATATATTAAAAAGCAGCGGTCCTAGCACAGACCCCTGAGGAACCCCACTAACTACCCTTCTCCATTGTGAATACTGCCCATTTAACCCCACTCTCTGTTTCCTATCCTTCAACCAGTTTTTAATCCACAATAGGACTTTTCCTCCTATCCCATGACCCTCCAATTTCCTCTGTAGCCTTTCATGAGGTACCTTGTCAAACGCCTTTTGAAAATCCAGATACACAATATCAACCGGCTCCCCTTTGTCCACATGTTTGTTTACTCCTTGAAAGAATTGAAGTAAATTGGTCAGGCAAGATTTCCCCACACAAAAGCTGTGCTGGCTTGGTCTCAGTAATCCATGTCCTTGGAAGTGCTCTGTAATTTTGTTTTTAATAATAGCGTCTACCATTTTCCCCGGCACCGATGTCAGACTCACCGATCTATAATTTCCCGGATCTGCCCTAGAACCTTTTTTTAAAAATGGACGTTACATTGGCCACCCTCCAATCTTCCGGTACCACGCTTGATTTTAAGGATAAATTGCATATCACTAGCAGTAGCTCCGCAAGCTCATTTTTCAGTTCTATCAGTACTCTAGGATGAATACCATCCGGTCCAGGAGATTTGCTACTCTTCAGTTTGCTGAACTGCCCCATTACATCCTCCAGGTTTATTGTGAAGTCAGTTAGTTTCTCCGACTCTTGCGCTTGAAATATTGTTTCCGACGCCGGTATCCTACCCAAATCTTCCTCGGTGAAGACCGAAGCAAATTCATTCATTCAATCTCTCCGCTACGTCTTTGTCTTCCTTGATCGCCCCTTTTACCCCTCGGTCAATCAGCGGCCCAACCGATTCTTTTGCCGGCTTCCTGCTTTTAATATACCGAAAAAAAATTTTGCCACGTTTTTTTGCCTCTAATGCTATCTTTTTTTCGTAATCCCTCTTAGCCTTCTTTATCTGCACCTTACATTTGCTTTGACACTCCTTATGCTGCTTCTTGTTATTTTCAGACAGTTCCTTCTTCCATTTTCGGAAGGCATTTCTTTTAGCCCTAATAGCTTCCTTCACCTCACTTTTCAACCACGCCGGCTGTCTTTTGGACTTCCGTCTTTCTTTTCTAATTCACGGAATATGTTTGGCCTGGGCCTCCAGGATGGTATTTTTGAACAGCGCCCATGCCTGTTTACCCTCTCAGTTGCCCCCCTAAGTTTTTTTTTAATCGTTCCATGACAATATGTACTGTAAAGTCCTGAGGTATTGGGAACTTGCCAGGTATTTGTGACCTGGATTGGCCACTGTTGGAAACAGGATGCTGGGCTTGATGAACCTTTGGTCTGTCCCAGTATGGCAATATTTATGTACTTATGTCTCTGTCCCACCCTTGTACCCAGTTCCCACTTTGTAAAACCACTTAGAACTTACCATCTAGAAATACCAAATAAATTAAAGGATAGAATCAGCCACACACACATGGGTGATTCCCAAGTTGAGGGTGGAAAGGTGGTTGTTATGTTGGATTAGATAGTTAACTCTTACAGCCCTGGGCTACTGCTATGGTATGTTGAAGTCCTCAAAGTAAACAGATGTGACCATGACTGGTCATAATATTATTCCCACAGATAAAGTCATAAAGTAATAAAGCAAAAACTCTGGAAAAAAAGGAGAGTGATCGAACTCTTTGTTGCCCTGTAATGGGGGGGGGGGGGGGGCAGAACAAATTTTTCTATTAACTTTCTTGTTGCATTTGGGCTGTGGTAAATTAAGTGTAAAGAAAATCACATGGATGATGCCTTGTTAAAGTCTATCAGAGACATGATTTAACCCTAGAGGCTTCCAGTACATGCAGGTTCAATATGAGGAGTACATCATCTTACCATTGGATGTGTCATATCCTTAAACCCAAGTTTGACATCAAGCATTACACAAATTGTTCCTGATTAAACTGCTAAACCAGTACTTGACAGCTTGGCTCTGCATTGCAGACCCCCTGTGGTTACTGACAGGTGTTAATTTAGATCTTAGATGATGGGTAGTTGTAAGAACCGGAGAAAAAATAGATAGGATCCAAAACGCGGTTAAAAGTAAATGGGTTTTGAAGTGTGAAATTTAATGGAGAAGAAAAGTTGTGGCTATTTTCCTATTGGTAGGGTTTCCGCATTTAGTGCTCCATTTACTAAAGTGCGGTAAAGTTTGCAGTAATCGCAGATAAAACATGAGACTTTATCACACGGTAGCTGAAAAGTTTATGCAGCATGTGGGGGAGTGGGGGGGGTGGAAGAGGCGGAGCCAGCATTTTCCTGTTTAGATTCTGTGTTCCTGTTCCCATTAGCACGTGGTACCTGCTGGTAGTTAACGTGGAATTGCTTAGCATCTCCTATTCTCTGTGTTAACTGTGTGTTACAATCATATCATGCCACTTCTCTGGTTGCCCCTTATATTTATGTATTTATTTATTTATTTGTAACACTTATACCCCGTGCTTTCCCACTTATTAGCAGGTTCAATGCGGCTTACATAATATAACAGGTTTACAAGATAACATAGAATGGATAACAGCTGTAATATACTATATAATAAAAAGCACCTCCAACAATCTGAAGCTGACTCCGTGGCACTGTGGCAGTGTAGGGCTCGTAAGTCTGTCATTCAGCGTTTCATTGGCTCTCACTGTCCCCGCCCTCACGTCAAGGAAATGGAATGCTGCATAGTTGCCAAGCAAACAATTGCGACGTCACAGGAACGAAGAACCAATCAGGCAGAACGGAACTTGGAGGAGGGAAGTGGAGTGGATTGAATCTCTAACAACCAATCATATACAGGGAGGTACGAACATCAGTGGAGGCAAATGCACAGAACGGAAGGAAAGACAAACATTTAATCACTTTGTCACTCACACACATCACACACACACACACACAGACATCACATCGCATCACACACACACACAGATGCATCACACACAGACATCACACACAGACACATCACACACACACACACAGTCACTCTGTGTATCTCTCTCTTACACTGTCTGTAAAACACACTGTCACTCTCAGTCTCTCACATGGGCAACTGTATGTTGCATTCTCACGAGTAAGGAGCTCTTCTGATGTGATTGTTAAACTGATCGAAGGGCCTGAACAAGGAAAACTTTTACCACATTGTAACACAGTTTACACAAAAAATATTGTATATAAAGAAATCTTACACATGTAAACAACAATTATATTCAGAATACAACCGTGGAAACATTAATGGCAGGAACTCATTACATTGCTAGCGCCCGTTTCATTGCGTTAAGAAACGGGCCTTTTTACTAGTATTGTATAAAGAGGTGGACAATTAGATGTGGGTAAGTAAGATCGGTAAGGGAGGAGGATGGTAGAGGTAGGGAATGGGAGGGGGAGTATATTGGAATAGTGTGTTGTTAATTAAAAAAATGTATAATGAGGGTTGGAAGGGGGATAAATTCAGAAAGGATTAAGTAGGGAAGCATATTTCAAGCTCTATCTTATAGTCTAATCCGGGTAGTGCAGACTACAGTGTCTAGCATATAAAATGGTCCTTTTAGTATTTAAAATCCTTCAGACTAAACTCCCGGTGCTTCTCCAAGTGCTCTCTTTGATCCCAACACCACCATCTACTTACTGTGCCCACATTCAAATGAATTCACTATGATTATATCTGGAAAATAATCTTTACAGTAATGGCCCTCTTCACCTTTACATCTGTCTACTAGATTCCTACTTAAAACTGACATGAAGACCTTCCTCTTTGAGGCTGCATTTTCCTGATTTATTTGTGCTGGGGGGGGGGGGGGGGTGGATCAACAGTATGGATATTGTGTATCTGGATTTTCAAAAGGCGTTTGACAAGGTACCTCATGAAAGGCTACAGAGGAAATTGGAGGGTCATGGGATAGGAGGAAATGCCCTATTGTGGATTAAAAACTGGTTGAAGGATAGGAAACAGAGAGTGGGGTTAAATGGGCAGTATTTACAATGGAGAAGGGTAGTTAGTGGGGTTCCTCAGGGGTCTGTGCTAGGACCGCTGCTTTTTAATATATTTATAAATGATTTAGAGATGGGAGTAACTAGCGAGGTAATTAAATTTGCTGATGACACAAAGTTATTCAAAGTCGTTAACTCGCGACAGGATTGTGAAAAATTACAAGAGGACCTTACGAGACTGGGAGACTGGGCGGCTAAATGGCAGATGACGTTTAATGTGAGCAAGTGCAAGGTGGGAAAAAAGAACCCGAATTATAGCTACGTCATGCAAAGTTCCACGTTAGGAGTTACGGACCAAGAAAGGGATCTGGGTGTCGTCGTCGATAACACGCTGAAACCTTCTGCTCAGTGTGCTGCTGCGGCTAGGAAAGCGAATAGAATGTTGGGTATTATTAGGAAAGGTATGGAAAACAGGTGTGAGGATGTTATAATGCCGTTGTATTGCTCCATTGTGTTCAATTCTGGTCGCCGCATCTCAAGAAAGATATAGTAGAATTGGAAAAGGTGCAGCGAAGGGCGACTAAAATGATAGCGGGGATGGGACGACTTCCCTATGAAGAAAGACTAAGGAGGCTAGGGCTATTCAGCTTGGAGAAGAGACGGCTGAGGGGAAACATGATAGAGGTATATAAAATAATGAGTGGAGTGGAACAGGTGGATGTGAAGCGTCTGTTCACGCTTTCCAAAAATACTAGGACTAGGGGGCATGCGATGAAACTACAGTGTAGTAAATTTAAAACAAATCGGAGAAAATGTTTCTTCACCCAACGTGTAATTAAACTCTGGAATTCATTGCCGGAAAATGTGGTGAAGGCGGTTAGCTTAGCAGAGTTTAAAAAGGGGTTGGACGGTTTCCTAAAGGACAAGTCCATAAACCGCTACTAAACGGACTTGGAAAAATCCAAAATCCCAGGAATAACATGTATAGAATGTTTGTACGTTTGGGAAGCTTGCCAGGTGCCCTTGGCCTGGATTGGCCGCTGTCGTGGACAAGATGCTGGGCTCGATGGACCCTTGGTCTTTTCCCAGTATGGCATTACTTATGTACTTATGACCTGGGTGGCCTAGGAAGTAGCACTGTGATTTGCTACTGAACTTTGCTTATCGTTTCTATCCATATGCAATTCTTTTCACCATTATGTTTTATTGAAATATTCTTTTCACCATTATGTTTTATTGAAATATATTTGTATGTGCAAACCGCTTAGACAGTTTTTGATGGCCGATATAGCAAAGAAATAAAGAAACCTGGGACATGTTAGCCAGTTGTGCACTTCCAAGCCAATTCTCTGTCCTTGCCTTAGGTGAAATCTCCTGACAAGGCAATTAATCAATCCCCATAAAAAAAATATAACAGACTGAGAGTCAGTCAAAGGGTGTGAGAGATATTTCACTGGAAGAATTTCTGGAGCTAGATATAAATGCACCACTATCCATTCAAAGGAGAGATGGTTTGGGCACTGTAACAATTCCTAGGGCAAAGGAATTTTATTCAAAATCCACCGGCCATTGCAATTGAGTTTGGATTTTGGATTCTTAGGCTCTACTTTCTCACTAGTTCAAGGAGAGGTACATCCAGGCAGAAGTAACACCAACCTGTCCCCAGAGGACTTATAATTTAGAGATCATATGTGAGGCAGTGGTTGAGAATCTTTGTTTTTTAAGTGAGTGACTGAGAGGGTGTTAACCACCCTAGCGTTTTTAGCTTATGGTAAAAATCAGCTACCAGTATATGCTGAGAAACCCGTCATATTCATAGAAAGAGAGAAACATGCCCATCCAGTCTGCCCATCCTCTGCAAACCTTCCTCTTCCTTTTCCTAAGGGATCCCATGTGCTTAAATTCTGACAAAGTACTCAACTCCACAACCTCCACCGTGAGGCCGTTCCACACTTCCTGTGAAATGATACTTTTTTAGATTACTCCTAAGCCTATATTCCCTCTTAACTTCATAGTATGCCCCGTCGTTCCAGAGCTTTCCTTCAGTTTAAAAAGGCTCACTTCCTGTACATTAACACCCTTGAGATATTTAAACATCTCTCCTCTCTCCCGCTTCTCTTCCAGTCTATACATGTTGAGGGTTCATAAGTGCCTCAGGGATCGGTGCTGGGGCTGATTCTGTTCAATATATTTGTGAGTGACATTGCCGAAGGGTTAGAAGGTAAAGTTTGCCTATTTGCGGATGATACTAAGATTTGTAACAGAGTGGACACCCCGGAGGGAGTGGAAAACATGAAAAAGGATCTGAAAAAGCTAGAAGAATGGTCTAAGGTTTCGCAATTAAAATTCAATGCGAAGAAATGCAAAGTACTTAGGGAGTAGAAATCCAAGAGAGGCGTATGTGTTAGGCGGTGAGAGTCTGCTAGGTACGGATGGGGAGAGGGATCTTGGGGTGATAGTATCTGAGGATCTGAAGGCGATGAAACAGTGTGACAAGGCAGTGGCCGTAGCTAGAAGGTTACTAGGCTGTATAGAGAGAGGTGTGACCAGCAGAAGAAAAGAGGTGTTGATGCCCCTGTACAAGTCGTTGGTGAGGCCCTACCTGGAGTATTGTGTTCAGTTTTGGAGGCCGTACCTTGCTAAGGATGTAAAAAGAATTGAAGCGGTGCAAAGAAAAGCTACGAGGATGGTATGGGATTTGTGTTACAAGACGTATGAGGAGAGACTTGCGGACCTGAACATGTATACCCTGGAGGAAAGGAGAAACAGGGGTGATATGATACAGACGTTCAAATATATGAAAGGTATTAATCCGCAAACAAACCTTTTCCGGAGATGGGAAGGTGGTAGAACAAGAGGGCATGAAATAAGATTGAAGGGGGGCAGACTCAAGAAGAATGTCAGGAAGTATTTTTTCACGGAGAGGGTGGTGGATGCTTGGAATGCCCTCCCACGGGAGGTGGTGGAGATGAAAACAGTAACGGAATTCAAACATGCGTGGGATAAACATAAAGGAATCCTGTGCAGAAGGAAGAGATCCTCAGGAGCTTAGCCTAGAATGGGTGGCAGAGCTGTTGGTTGGGAGGCGGGGCTAGTGCTGGGCAGACTTATACGGTCTGTGCCGGGGCTGGTGGTTGGGAGGCGGGGCTAATGCTGGGCAGACTTATACGGTCTGTGCACTGAAGAGGACAGTACAAATAAAAAAGTAGCACATACGAATTTATCTTCTTGGGCAGACTGCACGGTCCACCGTGCAGGTCTTTTTCTGCCATCATCTACTATGTTTACTATGTATAAGCCTGTTCTTCTATTTTTTTTTTTGTGTTCAAGACCGCTTACTAATTTTGTAGCTGCCCTCTGGACCGACTCCATCCGGGTTATATGTTTCCATAGGTGCGGTCTCCAGCACTACACGCAGTACTCCAAATGGGGTCTCACCAGAGACTTATACAAGGACACGGTCACCTCTTTTTTCCTGCTGGTCATCCCTCTCTCTATGCACCCAAGCATCCTTCTGGCTTTGACCACTTTTCATATTCCTACAGCCATCTCAGCGTTTACAGCCAACTGATTTTTACCATGAGATAAAAACATTAGCCTGGCTTTGTAAAAGGCCCTCTTAGTGAGCAAAGCAGGGCTGCAGATGGGAAATGAGCGTTATGCTGGCTCAATGTGCCTGCAATGGAAGACAGAAAGAGAGAAATATCTATGAATAGATTTCTGCTTATATGAGCATATATATAGGGTGAGACTAAAAAAGTAACCCCCTAGAGATTGTTGCTGTTTTCTCAGCAACCACCTGGGAATTTGGTTTTAAAAATTGCTCCCCAGATCTGCTGTCTTCGATTTCCACTTTAATAACCCCGTTCTTGGTTTCTACGTGCTGAGCAGTCTCTCAGAAGTACACACAGCAATTAACAGCAATTTCTTTGAGCAGAGATTTTTAACTGCTAAGTCACTGCTATATAATTATGCTAATATGGCATTACAGCCTCAGTCAGGATTTACATATTCTCTCATCTTGGCATTTTTTTGTGGTTCTGAACTTTTTGATTAATTTAATTATTGTTATCTTTTGTTCATATTGAAATCAACTTATTCCAAAGAATGAACCAGAGAAACTGGGGGGACCTAATCCATCATTTATACAAAGGATTTACTATTTTATTTATTTGGATTTTGCTCACACCTTTCAGTAGTAGCTCATTTGACATGGGGCAGAGAGGAGGAGCGTTTTACCTAATTCTGTAAGGGAGCCACAGGAGTGTTCCTTGCTAAATACATCAGTGTCATTGATAGATACTGGGTTGATGTGGTCAGAGAGAAGTACCTTGTACTTCACAGATTTCCCAATCAGAGATGTCTTCCACACTGATGTACCTATAGCCTACTTAACACCCGGAGGGGGTAGGAACAAGCACCTTGCCCCTTTCTGCCTAGCATCTCTTCCCCTCCCCCCCCCCCCACTTCAGTTCTTTGCGACCAGCGACTCGTACACACTTTTCACACCAGGACCAAAACCTTCCCTCTTTCACAACTCCCTGTTTCTGGACCACATTAGAGAGAAGTCTCAGTGCAAGTAGTGTCTACGAGTTGCTGCTGGTGAAGAGCTGAAGTGTTTAAAAGATACATGGGGGGGGGGGGGGGGGGGAGGGGTTGATGTGAAATTGCCTGTGAGGAGGGGAGGAAGAGATGATGGGAGTTTTCAGCTGGCAGGGCTTGGGGGTTCCTACCAGCCGCATCACAATATACTCCCTTATAGCCTGCACCCAGGGCAGACACCCATCCCTCCCCCCCCCCCCCCCCCCCCCCGCCTTGCCCTTGGTTCACCAAGAGGCATATTTTCAAAGCACTTAGACTTACAAAGTTCTATAGGTTATTATGGAACTTTGTAAGTCTAAGTGCTTTGAAAATGAGCCACCAAGTCTTCCAAGCACTGTGTTTTTAGAAAATTCAGGAGTACACTATGGAACTCCAAGTTTCTTCCTTGCTTTTTCCCTAGCTCCAGTTCCCCCCATCAGGCCCCCGCACGCCGCACCCAAAGGTGACTTGCAGTCAAGAGAAGTGTTGAATTTGGAGTTTTGTTTCAGAGCTCTACTGCAGATCCAGAGGTAGAAGAGCCAAAGGGAGATACATTTTTAAAGGAGAGTCAATCTCATTTTCTTCTAGGGCTGGTGCAAGTATATTAGTTACCACATAAGAATAGCCATATTGGGTCAGACCAATGGTCTATCTAGCCCAGTATCCTGCTTCCAACAGTGGCCAATACAGGTCACAAGTACCTGGCAGAAACCCAAAGAGTAACAACATTTCAAACTCCCAAACAGTGAGAGGAAATCCGCCAAAAGAGCGGAGAACTCAAACGCCCCACGGTAAAAACAATAGTGTAAAAAAAGTGGGAGAGCGACCAAGGATACCAGAAACTGGAGGATGTTCGTTAGTAAACAACTTTATTAATAATTTGAAGACTCGACACAACGTCGTGTTTCGGCTGTCAGGCCTGCATCAGGAGTCTGCTTTGCACAGTCCTGCGGAGCAATAATGATGACAAACCTTTGGAGATCTCACAGCAGACTCTAGGGCAAAGTATTGTAGAATAACGTTGAAGATGATCCTTCAGGCGTAACGTAGTAGTCTTTAGGAAGACTGTTTTAAAAAAAAGATGCCATCAGAAGCACTGCACTACTACGTTACGCCTTGATCATCTTCAACGTTATTCTACAATACTTTGCCCTAGAGTCTGCTGTGAGATCTCCAAAGGTTTGTCATCATTATTGCTCCGCAGGACTGTGCAAAGCAGACTCCTGATGCAGGCCTGACGGCCGAAACACAACATTGTGTCGAGTCTTCAAATTATTAATAAAGTTGTTTACTAACGAACATCCTCCAGTTTCTGGTATCCTTGGTCGCTCTCCCACTTTTTTTACACTAAACTCCCAAACAGTAGCAAGATTCCATGCTACCAATTCCAGCGGCTTCCCCCATGTCTATTTCAATAGGCAGACATGGGAACTTTTCCTCCAGGAACTTGTCCGATCCTTTTTTAATACCAGAAACACTAACTGCTGTTACCACATCCTCCAGTAATGAGTTCCAGAGTTTCACTATTCATCGAGTGAAAAAGTATTTCCATGTAACTTCCTTGAGTGTCCCCTAGTGTCATGTCCCCTACCTCAACGTAAGCGTCGTCCTCGGGCTGCGTGGGGTCCCGTCAACACGAACACTTGACTGGCACAGCCCTGAGCCATGTGTGTGTAGTTCTTCTCTGGCTGCAGGCTCCTTGATTGCTTTGCTTCCACTCACCTGGGTCTGCTCTCCCTCTGCCTGGCTTCCCTTGCTTCTCTCCTATTGGTCTTCCAGTTCCTCCTCCCCCTGCTCTTGTCCCATGGCTCTGCTCCTTCTCCCTGCTGGTTCCTGCTGATATCAGACACCAGCACTTTATCAGCTGAGCTCTTCCTGGACTCCATGTTCGGCTTCTACTTTGGTAGGTGTTACTTGCTCAGTAGTTTGCTTCTTCTTTACTTTGTCCCTCGTTGCTGACTTTGCCTGTGCCTGGATTACTCTCTTGACCTGCTGCCTATTGACTTTTCCTGTGCCTAGATTACTCTCTTGCCTGATGCCTGCCTGGTTCACCACCCCACTTCCAGCTCCGTCTCGTAAATCCTGCAGGCTGCCCGCACCTAGGGGTTCAACCTCTGGGGAACGGCGGTCAGCGCAGGTGAAACCCAGGGTTGTCCAACCGCCAAGCATAACCAGGTCTGAGTACCGGGCGCAGCAGCACTCTACTTGGTAGAAGAACTCACAAGTCTGACACCTAGTCTTTCTACTTTTTGAAAGAGTAAAAAATCAATTCCCTTCTACTCGTTCTACACCACTCAGGATTTTGTAGACCTCAATCATATCTCCCCTCAGCCATCTCTATTCCAAGCTGAAGAGCTCTAATCTCTTTAGCCTTTCCTCATACAAGAGGAGTTCCATCCCCTTTATTGTTTTAGTGGCTCTTCTTTAAACCTTTTTTAATTCTGCTATATATTTTTTGAGATACGGCGACCAGAACTGAATGCAATACGCAAGGTAAGGTGGTCGCACCATGGAGCAAAACAGAGGCATTATAATATTCTTGGTCTTATTTTCCACCCTTTCTAATAATTCCTAGCATCCTGCTTGCTTTTTTGGCCACTGCTACACACTGGGCAGAAGATTTCAGCGTACTGTCTCCTAAGGTGGACCCTAGAATCAGGTAACTATGATTCAGATTATTCTTCCAAATTTGCATTTCTCCACATTAAATGTCATCTGCCATTTGAATGCCCGGTCTTTCTTCCGAAGTGTACATATTGAGATCTTTACATCTTCCGCCATACACTTTATAACAAAGACTGCTGACCGTTTTAGAAGCCGCCCTCTGGACCGACTCCATCCTGTTTATATATCTTTTATATATGTGAATGTCTTTATAACCCAACTGAAAGTGCACACAGTGTTGAAGCCCACATATACTTTCAACCAGAGTAATCTTCCCGGGTGTAAGATACTCATGGTCTCTTAAATCCAGAGAGACTCGCATGGAGCCACACAGAGAAACCGAGGCACAGAGATGGTAGAATCCAGACCTGTACACTCCTGTATTAATGTCAGAGCCTTAGAGAGGAGTGGCACACCTCCAGGAATTGTTTGGTAGACGTAAGCCAAAAAAGAACTCAACTAACTCGTTTTAGCGGTTTTTATAAGGTTTAACATATCAGAACTCTTCTATTGCTTCTGTTGCACAAAGGTGTAAACTTACTTGCAAAAATAGCAGGTGAAGTTCTTTTATTTAAAAGGATCATTTGGATGTCATATTCTTGGACTACCTGTATAAGAAAACCGCTTTTATTTCACCAGAGAAAACCAGTACATCAAATCCCATCCCCTTTCCCACCCTAATTATGGCCATGGGTTTCCAAGAAGGCCGGAGTAACTGCACAGACTGACCCTGTTTAAAATTACAATATCAATGAACATAAAGAAGTGAGTTGTTTTGGTGGTGTGATTACCCTGTGAACCTTATCTTCCCCAATAAAGATTAACTACGTTTTTTTTAATTACATTTGTACCCTGCACTTTCCCACTCATGGCAGGCTCAATGCAGCTTACATGGGGCAATGGAAGGTTAAGTGACTTGCCCAGAGTCACAAGGAGCTGCCTGTGCCTGAAGTGGGAATCAAACTCAGTTCCTCAGGACCAAAGTCCACCACCCTAACCACTAGGTCACTCCTCCACTGTTGCTACTATTTGAGATTCTACATGGAATGTTGCTATTCTACTATCAACATTCCATGTAGAAGTCGGCCCTTGCAGATCATCAATGTGGCCGCGCAGGCTTCTGCTTCTGTGAGTCTGACGTCAGACTCACAGAAACAGAAGCCTGCGCAGCCTTCTACATGGAATGTTGCTAGTGGAATAGCAACATTCCATGTTAGAATCTCCAATAGTAGCAACATTCCAGGTAGAATCTCCAATAGTATCTATTTTATTTTTGTTACATTTGTACCCTGCGCTTTCCCACTCATGGCAGGCTCAATGCAGCTTACATGGGGCAATGGAGGGTTAAGTGATTTGCCCAGAGTCACAAGGAGCTGCCTGTGCCTGAAGTGGGAATCGAACTCAGTTCCTCAGGACCAAAGTCCACCACCCTAACCACTAGGCCACTCATCCCAATGACTTCCATTTACTGGGACCGTTGCCTCTCTCCTCCACTGCCAACTCTTGACTAAGTCCTATCTACTCACTGTGCAATATGCTGGATTGGAGATGCATGTACATCCCTCTTCATACTAAAAACCCACCTTTAAGACTGCTTTTAAAACACAATTTCTAGCCTTCTTGATTGTAACCATATTTTCTATAATGAACATAATTTCCTGAAAGCTGTTGTTTTTCTTATGTGTATTCTGGAGCCATCTCTCGTATCTACTGGTCCATCTAATAGAAATAGTCTGGCAAACGTTCAGAGCTATTTAACCGGCCAGAAATAGCTGCTAACTGGTTAAATGACTTGTTTATAGCTAACTGCAAATATTCAGCAGGACTTAACTGGTTATGTCTGCTAATGTTCACGGTTAGCACCTACTGCAAAACTGGCTAACTAAACTGGCTAACTCAGGGGACTTATGCAGTTAGTCACTGATATTCAATCGCACAAGGTAACCAGTTAAATCAGGCTGCATAAATAGCATTCCTTTGACCAGTTTTTTTTTTTGTTACATTTGTACCCCACGCTTTCCCACTCATGGCAGGCTCAATGCAGCTGACATGGGGCAATGGAGGGTTAAGTGACTTGCCCAGAGTCACAAGGAGCTGCCTGTGCCTGAAGTGGGAATCAAACTCAGTTCCTCAGGACCAAAGTCCACCACCCTAAGCACTAGGCCACTCCTCCACACACATAAAGTTATGGTCACAGACTCTGCTCTCCCGCTCGCCCTATAAGCTTCCCTCTCCCCTTCACCAACACCCCTACCCTCCCATAACCCACCTTCCCACCTACTGTACTTCCACTTTTGTTCTGTCTCTACAACATGTATTATCATAAATGCTATGTAAGCCGCATTGAACCAGGGCCGTGCCAATACGGTAAGCGAGGTAAGCATGGCAGGGGGGCGCTTCCCTCTGGGGGGCGCCGCCGCACCATTCTCACCTCGCTCGCCTTCCCCCCAACATCCCTTTTCTTTTTTTTTCCTTTTTAAATGTACCTCCGTAGCGGTTCCGGCAGCGCAGCGTCAGTGAAGGAGGCGTCGCTCGCGACGTCGCTAGCCTTCCCTTCGCTGTGTTCCGCCTTCTTCTGACGTCATTTCAATTCCCACTTCAGGCACAGGCAGCTCCTTGTGACTCTGGGCAAGTCACTTAACCCTCCATTGCCCCATGTCAGCTGCATTGAGCCTGCCATGAGTGGGAAAGCGTGGGGTACAAATGTAACAAAAAAAAAAACTGGTCAAAGATAGGAATGCTATTTATGCAGCCTGATTTAACTGGTTACCTTGTGCGATTGAATATCAGTGACTAACTGCATAAGTCCCCTGAGTTAGCCAGTTTTGCAGTAGGTGCTAACCGTGAACATTAGCAGACATAACCAGTTAAGTCCTGCTGAATATTTGCATGAACATGGATGAAGAAAATAGGCAGAAGCTGAGGACCAGAAATGAAGAAGAAAGGAGGAAAGGAAAGAAATAAATGGAAAGGAAGCCCTGGAAACGGAGTTAAGAGGACAGATAGCAGCAGAATCAGATACTGGGCCAGCATGATCAGAAAAAGAAAGTCACCAGACAACAAAGGTAGAAAAAAAATCATTTTATTTTCATTTTAGTGTTTGGAATATGTCCACTTTGAGAATTTACATCTGCTATCTTATTTTGCAATGTATAGCAATTTGTTTCTAAGAATATTGCTGACAATTCCTGTCAGTGTGGCAAGTGGTGAGCGATCATTTTCACGGGGGGGGGGGGGGGGGGGGGGAGGCGCCGCCGCCGCCAACTGATAGTCTGCAGGGGGGGCGCCAGAGACCCTAGGCATGGCCCTGCATTGAACCTGCCGAGGAGTGGGAAAATGCGGGATATAAATGTAACAAATAAATTTCAGACTTGATTACAAATGCTGGGGAGCAGTTTCCTGGAGTTCAGAGCAGAAACTGAGATGCACTCGGGGACTGCATGCAAGTAGTTTCTTTTTGATCAGAATCACTGTTGACAAGGAGTGGAAAGTCTTCACTGGCATATTAAGTTTACATTTCTTCCATCGGCGAGAACTGGAACAATAATAACTAACTACAGCAGCCAGAACTGTTTAAGTTGGATTTTTCTCTGCAAATTGTTCAGAGACACTATTGGAAGATTATGCCGTCAGTGATAAAGCACGAATTCAACAACCTCTGGCTGTACCTACTGCTACGTAATTGCTAATGTGAGAGTAATGAAATCAATGAGATCATGCAGAGATAATTTTACAACTGTGCAGATGCATGAATGTACATTCATACTTTCTGTGGGTGAATATTGGAGAATTTTCAAACAAAGGGAATCAATTGTAGCAGCACCTAGGCAGATAAATAGTGGTATTTATTTATTTATTTGGATTTATTTACTGCCTTTTTGAAAGAATTCACTCAAGGCAGTTAAACATCTTCGTTGCATACTTACTTATCTAAATAGCAGTTGTGAAAAATTGGCATTTGGACACACATAACTCCTGGGTGACAGAGATTTGAAGGGGCAGTGGCATGCACAATTATACTAGGGATAGTTTCTGCTCCCAGCAGACACCAGGGTGAGCCCTAGTAAAAACTGGAGGTGGAGGCTTGGAGGAACATGGAGGGGGTCATTGTTAGGTCAGGGGATGTACAAAGTGCTGTCTGGGGCTCCAGAGGAGAGAGAGTGAGTGAGGTGGAGATATGGTGCATGTTTGGGTAGTCCGAGGGGGGGGGGGGGGGGGATGATCCCACCTACCAGACAGTGAGCCTGAGTTGGGAGCAATGTTTCCTCTAAGGAGTGGTCTGGTCTGTGGACATTTTTTTTGTGTGAGCAACAAGTTTTAAAACCCAACAATTTTTGAGCCTCAGTATTAGCAATGCATTTCTGTATATAGCACAAAAAAACCCCAATTTTGTGAGTAACCATGTAAAATCTGCAAGTGATGCACCTAAAATGTATGAGCAATTGCTCTTGCGCTCCACTTAGAGGGAACACTGCTCGGGGGGGGGGGGGGGGGGGGGGGGGCTGTTATCTGGGTTGCTGTAGCCAGGAACTTCCAAAAGTGTAAGATGAGGCTGCTCCTTTACTGTCTCAGTTTCTACAATCACTGCTCCCACTGGATGTGCTGGCAAATACACATTCACTCCTGCACAGCCTTCTAAATATTTTACAAAAACTTCCACGTTCAGCAGAGCCTTTGTATAATAGGAGGTGAAATTGAGCATAACCTTAATTTCCTCTCAATGATTTATCTAACACAGGGCTTAAAATTATACATGCACTTCTGTTTCGAACTCCACTTCAAAGCATTTATGTGCATATATTTACATCTGCTCTTTGAACACATGCATTTTCCTGTGTAATTTTGCCACATGTATGCATAGTCCATAAAGTGCCCTTAGACATTTGCAAGCCCCTCACCAAACCCTGCCCTGGAAACACCTCCACTCGGCTGTATGCCAATGGCAAGACTATAAGGGATCCTTTGCCCCCTCCCAGAATAACCTAATCTACATGTTTATATTCCTCCCAAGTCCTCAGAACCCAAAGTAGATTACAATAATATAACCAGTAAATACAGCAGGGATTTACAGATCTAGGTATAATTATAGACTAACATTTAACATTTGATACTCAAGTTTCCTCAGTCATCACAAAATATTTCAGGTCTCTTTGGAAACTAAAAAAGGATCAGACCCTATTTCTCAGCAGAAACATTCAGGGGGTCTTTTACTAAAGCTATGGACCTCGCTGCACATAACTCGAGCTAAGCTTTAGTAAAAGACCCCCCCCCGCAGACTATTGGTACAATCATTAACATTATCCCAATTCTATTATTGTAATGCCATATATGCAGTGGCGTTCCTAGGGGGGCGGACACCCGGGGCGGCGCCCCCCTCGGGTGCAGCACCCCCCCCCCACGATGCAGCACGGACCCCCCCCCCGGGTGCACACCGCTGGGGGGGGTGTGCCGCAGCGCGCCTGCTCAGAGTTCCCTGACTTTGCGCGTTCACTGCAGCTCCCTCTGACCCGGAACAGGAAGTAACCTGTTCCAGGGCACAGCAGAGGGAGCTGCAGCGAACGCGTGAAATCAGCGATCTCAGAGCAGGCGCGCGCCGCGGCACCCCCCAGCGGCGTGCACCCGGGGCGGACCGCCCCCACCTTGGTATGCCACTGCATATATGCTGCATGTAAGGAATTCCTGTTGAAAAAACTGCAAACAGCTCAAAACACTGCAGCCAGGTTCATATACAAAATCTCTCGTTTTGAAAGTGCCTCCCCTTTATTAATCAAATTACACTGGCTTCCCATCAAAGCGAGAATCACCTTCAAATTATGTACCTTTATCTTTCAAATCCTAAATGGCAAAGCTCCAGACTATATGGTACCATTAATCAACTTACCTCAAAGAAACACTAAATATGAGGCAAGAAACTATCTCAGACTACAACTCCCAAATTGAAAAAAAGTGATCTACAAAACTGTCCACTCTGCAGACTTCACTTACCTAGGAACCAAATGGTGGAACTCCTTACAACCCAAAATAAGAAATATATACAGGAATATACTAGGTTCCACAAAATCCTCAAATCGTTCCTATTCAAACAAACCCACGCAAAGAACGACTATATCTCAAGCAATTATTACCTAAATTGGTTATTACTCTAGTTTCCATTAGCTTTCTCTTTGCTTCATGTACAATTTCTCATTCATAATAGATTTTCTAACATGTATAGAATGTTTGTACGTTTGGGAAGCTTGCCCGGTGCCCTTGGCTTGGATTGGCTGCTGTCGTGGACAGGATGCTGGGCTCGATGGACCCTTGGTCTTTTCCCAGTGTGGCATTACTTATGTACTTCTATATGCATCCATAGTTATCCCAGTGTGTTTATGATATTGTATTGTAAAATTGGATTCTTACAACAAATTACTTTCTTATGCATTATTCTTTGTTATGTATCCTATACTGTTTATTGTAAGCCACATTGAACTCAAACTTGTTTTGGGATAATGTGGGATATAAACATCACAAATAAATAAATAAATAAATCTCACTCATAATTATAATTTGATAACATATAAACAGTAAAAAAAAATCCCATATAATTAAAAATAAAATTTTTGAATTAAAAAAGCTTTCAATTGATGTTGAAAAACCAAGTTAAATGGTTGATTACATAGCAGAATTGGTAAAACTATTCCATACCAAAGAAGCTTGGTACGGAAATGAACTGTCCAATAATGAATGATAAACCCTGTACTGTGTCGAGTGAAAAAGTATTTCCATGTAACTTCCTTGAGTGTCCCCTAGTGTCATGTCCCCTACCTCAACGTAAGCGGCGTCCTCGGGCTGCGTGGGGTCCCGTCAACATGCACACTTGACTGGCACAGCCCTGAGCCATGTGAGTGTAGTTCTTCTCTGGCTGCAGGCTCCTTGATTGCTTTGCTTCCACTCACCTGGGTCTGCTCTCCCTCTGCCTGGCTTCCCTTGCTTCTCTCCTATTGGTCTTCCAGTTCCTCCTCCCCCTGCTCTTGTCCCGTGGCTCTGCTCCTTCTCCCTGCTGGTTCCTGCTGATATCAGACACCAGCACTTTATCAGCTGAGGTCTTCCTGGACTCCATGCTTCGGCTTCTACTTTGGTAGGTGTTACTTGTTCAGTAGTTTGCTTCTTCTTTACTTTGTCCCTCGTTGCTGACTTTGCCTGTGCCTGGATTACTCTCTTGCCTGCTGCCTGCCTATTGACTTTACCTGTGCCTGGATTACTCTCTTGCTTGCTGCCTGCCTACTGACTTTGCCTGTACCTGGCTTACTCTTTTGACCTGCTACCTATTGACTACTACTACTATTTAGCATTTCTATAGCGCTACAAAGTGTACACAGCGCTACACAAACATAGAAGAAAGACAGTCCCTGCTCAAAGAGCTTACAATCTAGTAGACAAAAAATAAAGCAAACAAATCAATTAATGTGTAGAGGAAAGAGGAGAGGAGGGTAAGTGGAGGCGAGTGGATACAAGTGGTTACGAGTCAAAATCAATGTTAAAGAGGTGGGCTTTCAATCTAGATTTAAAGATGGTCAAGGATGGGGCAAGACATAGGGGCTCAGGAAGTCTATTCCAGGCATAGGACACAGCAAGACAGAAGGAGCGAAGTCTGGAGTTGGCAGTAGCGGAGAAGGGAACAGATAAGAAGGATTTATCCAGGGAACGGAGTGTACAGGAAGGGGTGTAGGGAAGGACGAGTGTGGAGAGATACTGGGGAGCAGCAGAGTGAGTACATTTATAGGTTAGTAGAAGAAGTTTGAACAGGATGCAAAAACGGATAGGGAGCCAGTGAAGCGACTTGAGGAGAGGGGTAGTATGACTTTTCCTGTGCCTAGATTACTCTCTTGCCTGCTGCCTGCCTGTTGACTCTGCCTGTACCTGGATTACTCTCTTGACCTGCTGCCTGCCTATTGACTTTACCTGTGCCTGGATTACTCTCTTGCCTGCTGCCTGTCTGGCTGTTACGTTCACCACCCTGCTTCCTGCTCCGTCTCGTAAGCCCTGCAGGCCGCCCGCACCTAGGGGCTCAACCTCTGGGGAACGGCGGTTAGCGCAGGTGAAACCCGGGGTTGTCCGGCTGCCGAGCAGAACCTGGTCCGAGTACCAGGCTCAGCAGCGCTCTACTTGGTACAAGAACTCACAAGTCTGACAGACTGTTGGAAAATTTAAGAGTACTGCAATTTTTGCTCTCATTGATTTAGAAGGTCTGGGAAAGAACAATCCAAACTGTTTGGACTAGTACATTTGAAAACCTTATAAATCAGACAGGCCAATTTAAAACATAACTCTTGCCTGTACAGGTAGCCAGTGAAGATGAATCAACAACGAAAATGCATAGTGACACTTACGAAATGTCACCATAGTGTTGTGTAATAACTAAAGCTTAGAGCGTAGTCGGACTGCTAACCCAGTATATAAAGAGTTGCAATAATCCAAATGAGATAAAATCTACAACTACTACTAATCATTTCTATAGCGCTAGTAGACATACGCAACACTGTATATGTTATATGCAGGTACTTTTTCTGTCCCTAGAGTACTCACAGTCTAAGATTTTGTACCTGTGATATTGTGCTTGACCTAAGACTTGAAAATGTTGCATTCTGAAAAAAACTTTTTCGACAACCGTGCTGGCCTGTAGATCCATGCTTAACATGGTGTCAAGAAAAACACCCAATACATTGATGGATTTCTCAATCGAAAGAGAAATACCAGAGAGCAATTGAACAGTTAGGAACGGAATTTAAGGAAGTTCTTTGCCAAAGTAATTTAGGGCCCTGTTTACTACAACGCCCTAGTGTTTTTTGCCTACACTAAAATTTGCATGCTCTAAACGCTAGAGACACCCACCAAATGCTAACACGCCTATAGTGCAGCTTAGTAAACAGGGCCCTTATTTTTTTTTCCTTATTAGGTTTCAGTTTATATTGACTATAATTTTCTCCCTCTTTTATACATTTACTGTATCAATGGAAACGTTTTGAACAAAATCACTTGCTGCAGGGAGTAAGATCAATATATCATCTGCATAACAGTAAAAATATAGATTCATAAGGCTACTCATATAAATATTATAATTAGAATAATCTGGTAAATAGGCATTTGAAAATTTTCCACCCTCCCTCCTGTTCTTTTTTTGAGTTTGTGTAATTGTCAGGATTTATCTGTTCTTTGACACCCCATATAAGCTGCTGCCCTAGGCTATCATTTAGTTTTGCCTAATGTTTGGGATGACCTTACTAACCAGCTTATTTTCGAAAGAGAAAGACGCCCATATTTCGACCCACATCGGGAGATGGGCGCCTTTCTCTCATGGGCGCCCAAATCAGTATAATTGAAAGCCGATTTTGGGCACCTCCAACTGCAGTCTGTCGTGGGAATGAACAAAGTTGACGGGGCGTGTCAGAGGCGTGGTGAAGGCGGGACTGGGGCGTGTTTATCGGCTGAGGCGAGATGGGCGCCCTCGGCCGATAATGGAAAAAAGAAGGGCGGCAGAAGCGAGAATTTGGGCTGCCTTTTGTGGACCCTTTTTTCTCACGAACAAGTCCCCAAAAAGTGCCTCAACTGCCCAGATGACCACCGGAGGGAATTGGGGATGACCTCCCCTGGCTTAGCAAACAGAAGCGTTAGTAACTTACACAGATAGATATCCATTTGCTTCTGTAAGCAAGAACAGCAGCTGTCAAGTGTATTATGATTAATAAAAACAAAAAAAGAAAAAATGAAATTAGGTATTCCTAATGCATCTCTCTGTATATTTAAAACAATGTTATTTCAATTTGCCTCAGATAGGTAAGTGTAAATCAAATATTTCCTACACCTGTGCATTCAGGCCTACACTTTGCACAAAATCAAAGAGAAATTACCAAGTGCAGTATTGCCACAGTAACTTGGTCTATCTAATTCTCTTCAGGCCTCATTCATTCTTCCAATGATTGAGAAAGCAGAATTTAATCAAGATTTATATTCACACAAACGTCTCTAACAATAGAACTAATTTCCATATTGCCTGTTGGAACAGCACATGCCAAAAAACAAACTCTGTCCTTTGTCAGGTCCCCACGGTATGACACATATCTATCTATGCTTCTAAAATGAATGGAAATTGTATATTACCCAATGAAACTGGTTTCTACCATCATATTGAACATCCTGTTTCTGGAAACGCAGCTTAAATTCTATTAACTCATAGGATGAAGCTGGATCTAATCCTTTTGAATCAACAAACAAGTCAAATTGAGTCCCTCTGTATTAGGGACATGATTGCCAGCTTGCAGGACACAAGAGGCAGGCAGAACTCCGTAGTCTCAATGCATGGATAAAGCAATGATGCAGGGGATTTAGATTCGTTAGGAAATGGGCAACGTTCTGGGGAAGGGGCAGCCTGTACCAAAAAGAGGGGTGGAACCAAACTACTGGCACTAATGTTTAAAAAGGAGATGGAGAACTTTTTATAGTCCACTGCACTGACCACTGGGCCGCTCCTCAGACCTTAGAGAAGTTTTTAAACTGGGGGAAAGAAGACTGTTGCTAGTTTCGATTCCGGAGAATCCAAGCGTTTGTACAACTTTTTTTTGTCAGCAAACAAGCAGCAAAGTATTAGACATCACGTGTATTTCATTAAGGCTAGCTAAGAATCCCAAAACACAGCCAACAGAAGACTCCTGAGGAAGGCCCTTTTAGGCCGAAACACGACTCATGTCGAGTCTCGGATGTTGCATAAAACCACAATTTTTTGGATATCGTCTGCTGCTCTTTCTTTTCTCACCCTCGCTGTGTTTGACTTGCTTGCGTGTCTGCAAGGGTTACTGCTCTTCTGTATTTTTGCCGTGTCCCACTTTAGAGAAGCACTGACAGAGAGTAAAGACTGCAAATTATCCCTTGTCAACAGTCAAGTAGGTTGTAGATACAAATTTTGAAAAAACACGCACACACACACACTTTGAAATGTCTGTATACAAATGCTAGAAGCCTAAAAAATAAGATGGAAGAGATAGAATATAAAACACTAAGGGGCTAAAAGGACCCCTAAATGAAAAGGTAGATATAATAGGCATTTCAGAAGCATGGTGGAAGGAGGATAATTATTGTGACACTGTGATACCAGGGTACAAATTATATCATAATGAAAGGGGGATCAAATTAGAGTTGGGGGGGGGGGGGTGATGGTATTATGCGTTAGAGAGGGAATGGAGTCAAACAGAATAAGAATTCAGCAGGAAACAGACTGCAACAAGGAATCACGTATAGGAAGGGAAAGAGAATATTGGTTGAGCAATACCACTGTCTGGCTAACCAGAATGAACAGAGATGACAAAATGTTACCAGAAATTAGGAAAGCTAATCTGGCTACACCATAATAATGGGTGATTTCAAGTTATCCCAATATTAACTGGATGAATGTCACATCAAGACATTCTGACCACCCTATGGTACCCCAATATTGCAGATTATCACTCCCAAAGTACAAGAAAAATGCAACTTCCAAACAACCTCACAGGCTTTGCTATTCATACTGCCCGGGAACTACCTACCCCATAATGCCCCCACATATCAATCCCCCTCCTGATGCCCTCCAATATCCTACTACTACTTATCACTTCTATAGCGCTACAAGGCATACACACCACTGTACACCAAACAAAGAGCTCACAATCTAAATAGGACAGACAAAACAGGCACAGAATTAAGAGGTAAGGGAATTAAAAAGGTGGGGATAAAAGGGTACAGGGCAAGTGAGTAGTGGTTAGAAGTCAAAAGCAGCGTTAAAGAGGTGGGCTTTTAGCCCGGATTTGAAAACGGCCAAGGACGGGGCTAGATGTACAAGCTTGGGAATTCTATTCCAGGCGTGAGGTGCAGCGAGATAAAAGGAATGGAGTCTGGAATTAGCAGTAGAGGAGAAGGGGACAGACAAGAGAGACTTATCCACAGAACGGAGTACCCGAGGGGGGACGTAGGGAGAGACGAGTGGAGAGGTACTGGGGAGCGGAAGAGTGAATGCATTTATAGGTCAGTAAGAGAAGTTTGAATTGAATGCAGAAACGGATAGGGAGCCAGTGAAGTGACTTGAGGAGAGGGCTAATGTGAGCATAGCGACTCTGGCGGAAAATGAGTCACGCAGCAGAGTTTTGGATTGATTGAAGAGGAGAGAGATGGCTAAGTGGGAGGCCGGTGAGAAGCAGGTTGCAATAATGTAGGTGAGAGGTAATAAGAGTGTGGATAAGGATTCTGGTAGAGTGCTCAGAGAGGAAGGGAAGGATTTTGCTGATGTTATAGAGAAAGAAACGACAGGTTTTGGCAATCTGCTGAATGTGAGCAGAGAAGGAGAGAGAGGAGTCAAAGATAAGTACATAAGTACATAAGTAATGCCACACTGGGAAAAGACCAAGGGTCCATCGAGCCCAGCATCCTGTCCACGACAGCGGCCAATCCAGGACAAGGGCACCTGGCAAGCTTCCCAAACGTACAAACATTCTATACATGTTATTCCTGGAATTGTGGATTTTTCCCAAGTCCATTTAGTAGCGGTTTATGGACTTGTCCTTTAGGAATCCGTCTAACCCCTTTTTAAACTCTGCTTCACCACGTTCTCCGGCAACGAATTCCAGAGTTTAATTACGCGTTGGGTGAAGAAACATTTTCTCCAATTTGTTTTAAATTTACCACACTGTAGTTTCATCGCATGCCCCCTAGTTCTAGTATTTTTGGAAAGTGTGAACCGACGCTTCACATCCACCTGTTCCACTCCACTTATTATTTTATATACCTCTATCATGTCTCCCCTCAGCCGTCTCTTCTTCAAGCTGAAAAGCCCTAGCCTCCTTAATCTTTCTTCATAGGGAAGTCGTCCCATCCCCGCTATCATTTTAGTCGCCCTTCGCTGCACCATTTCCAATTCCACTATATCTTTCTTGAGATGCGGCAACCAGAATTGGACACAATACTCAAGGTGCGGTCGCACCATGGAGCGATATAACGGCATTATAACATCCTATTCGCTTTCCGAGCCGCAGCAGCACACTGAGCAGAAGGTTTCAGTGTATTATCGATGACGACACCCAGATCCCTTTCTTGGTCCGTAACTCCTAACGTGGAACCTTGCATGACGTAGCTATAATTCGGGTTCTTTTTTCCCACATGCATCACCTTGCACTTGCTCACATTAAACGTCATCTGCCATTTAGCCGCCCAGTCTCCCAGTATCGTAAGGTCCTTCTGTAATTTTTCACAATCCTGTTGCGAGTTAACGACTTTGAATAATTTTGTGTCATCAGCAAATTTAATTACCTTGCTAGTTACTCCCATCTCTAAATCATTTATAAATATATTAAAAAGCAGCCGTCCTAGCACAGATCATGAGGAACCCCACTAACTACCCTTCTCCATTGTGAATACTGCCCATTTAACCCCACTCTCTGTTTCCTATCTTTCAACCAGTTTTTAATCCACAATAGGACATTTCCTCCTATCCCATGACCCTCCAATTTCCTCTGTAGCCTTTCATGAAGTACCTTGTCAAACCCTTTTGAAAATCCAGATACACAATATCAACCGGCTCCCCTTTGTCCAAATGTTTGTTTACTCTTTCAAAGAAATGAAGTAAATTGGTCAGGCAAGATTTCCCCACACAAAAGCCGTGCTGGCTTGGTCTCAGTAATCCATGTCCTGGGATGTGCTCTGTAATTTTGTTTTTAATAATAGCCTCTACCATTTTCCCCGGCACTGACGTCAGACTCACCGGTCTATAATTTCCAGGATCTCCCCTGGAACCTTTTTAAAAAATGGGCGTTACATTGGCCACCCTCCAATCTTCCGGTACCACGCTCAATTTTAAGGATAAAGATGATCCCAAGGTTACGAGCTGATGAGACAGGGAGAATGAGTCTACCATCAACAGAAATAGAGAAAGGGGAGAGAGGAGAGGTGGGTTTAGGGGGAAAGACGAGAAGCTCGGGTTTGGCCATGTTAAATTTCAGATGACGTTGAGACATCCAGGCAGCGATATCAGATAGGCAGGCTGATACATTGGTGTGGATGCTGGATATCCAATATCCAATCCCTCTTGGTGCCCCATCTCCTCCCAGGTCCCCCCGCCCCATCCTCTCAAAGGTTCCTCCCCCTCCCATGGGCCTGGAGTCTAGTGCATACATGAAAAGAGCAGTCTCCTATGAAATCTATTCAAAAAATGAATTCATTTAGTCTACTAAAACAAGTAATTATCGACTTTCTTTCTTTTTAAATTTTAATTTATTAAATTAGATGAAATAAACGAGTGCTCCACAGAGTAGCCGGTTCAGGAACTGAAAAGAGGGAGACTTGTCCTTAGTGGAATGCAGGACTTGGTGCAAGTGTTAGGTCTATTTGGCATTAGTGATCAAATCTCAATTAATAACTGGTTAAAGGCATAAAAGAAATCCATTGCACCTGCATGCAACATTTTAGAGGGCAACTGTGATAAAATGAGAAAAATGGGTTAAAAATTGGATTTCTGCCAGGTACCTGTGACATGAATTGGCCACTGTTGGAACCAGGATACTGGGCTACTCTTATGTTCTAACAAGTAAAATGAGCAGCTGTAAAGGTTAACAGGTCAATATCCAAAGTGATTTAACCAGGCAGGAGACCCTGGTTAAATCGCTTGTGCCTGTCTAACCGCTAAAATTCAGAGCATTTAACCAGACAGTGCTACTAATTATCAGCTTGAACTGCTCCTTGGACAGAGCCTGGGTAGAGCAGGACTTATCCAGTTAGCGGCAATATTCAGACCACTAACCAGTTACCTAAGTGGCTAAAGTTAGGACAGCAAAAGGCTGAATAAACTTTAGCCACTGAGCTAACTGGGCACCAGTCTGGATAGTAGCAACAAGGTTTCGGGTGCCCCTCCCACTCCTCCAATTCAGATCCCCCTCCCTCCCACCCCTGAAGACAGGAAGCCCCAGACTGAGCCCCTCCACCCTCCCCACCCCTTGTAGGCTCTCCAGGGATTTCCTTAGATATTCCTGGTGGTCTAGGGAGTCCTATGTGCAGGGATGATGCCCACTTACCATTGCCCATCATGGCTCCAGTCTCAATATGGCCACTGTGACCTCTAGTGGCAGCGTTATGATATTAGCGTGTACCGAAAGATTGACACTAGATTTTGTAGTGGCCATTTTG
Organism: Microcaecilia unicolor; assembly: GCF_901765095.1. Lineage (NCBI taxonomy): Eukaryota > Metazoa > Chordata > Amphibia > Gymnophiona > Siphonopidae > Microcaecilia > Microcaecilia unicolor. The sequence continues at coordinate 102,078,313 of NC_044042.1, forward strand.
AGACTAGAGCCACAATGGATAGGAGAGAGTAGACATTGCCCCTGCTGATAGGATTCCCTAGACCACCAGAGATATACAAGGTAGGCCTGGGGTGGCTTATATGGGGTGGGTGGTGTTTGCTTGAGACTCCCACCTAAGCAGATTATCTACCCAACTCTTTTCTCCCATCTCTGGGAGAACACAAGGGGAAAAAAGTTGCATACACAAAATTGCTGTATGTTAGACAACGAAGCCCTTTGCAAAGCAGCCCCAGAGTCCACTTAATGGCACTGGATTTCCTTAGTAGCATCTAATGATCCAACAGATCAAAAGCTGATGTCAAATCTAATAATATTGCCAAAGGGAAAATTAGGTTCTTACCTTGGTAATTTTCTTTCCTTTAGTCACAGCAGATGAATCCATTAACTGATGGGTTGTATCTGCCTACCAGAGGGTGGAGATAGAGAACACTGAAAAACCACAGTGACCCTTCGACGGCTAGCCCCAACTGCCTTCAGTATTTGAGATTTCCAAAGCAGAGTGAATCATAAAGGTAGAATAACATAAACTTTCTTCACAGCGAACAACCGCCCCAGAACAGGAGCATCAAAGGCGGGATGATCTCAACCTCCTGTCATAGAACAGTATGTAGAAATTCTGAAAACTGGTCTCTAACCATATATATATATCTCCATAAAAGAACTGAACAAACAACAAAGTCAGCCAGGGAGGGATCATGGATTCATCTGCTGTGACTAAAGGAAAGAAAATTAGCAAGGTAAGAACCTAATTTTCCCTTCCTTGTCATCAGCAGCAGATGAATCCATTAACTAATGGGATGTACAAAAGCATTCCCTACTTAGGGAGGGAACAGGCCACACCGCGAGCAAACACTTGTGCTCCAAAAATCGCATCCTGTTTCGTTGCAACCTCCAGCCTGTAATGCCGGACAAAAGAGAGCTGAGAAGCCCAAGTAACCACACTACAGATCTCTTGAAGAGAGAGTGCACCCGTTTCAGCCCACGAGGAGGACATCGCTCTCATGGAATGCGCCTTAAACACTTCAGGTGGAGACCAGCCTGAAAGCAGATACGCAGAAAAACTGACTTCCTTGAGCCAACGGGCTATAGTGGCCTTAGATGCCGGGCACCCACGTCGAGGACCTGTTAACAATACAAAAAGGTGATCAGAAGTCCTGAAGTCATTTGATATCTGTAGATACTGCAACAGAGCCCTGCGAACATCCAAAAGATGTAACTGCCCAAAAGAGTCCTGGAAATCTTCCCTAGAAAAGGAAGGCAAAAAAATGGGCTGGTTCAGGTGAAACGCTGAAACCACCTTAGGCAGAAAGGAAGGCACCATACGTACCGTTGCTCCGGACTCCAAGAATTGCAGAAAAGGGTCCCGACAGGACAGGGCCTGAAGCTCAGACACGCGTCTAGCCGATGTCATGGCCACCAAAAACACTGTCTTGAGTCACATCCTTCTCCGAAGCTTGCTTAAGCGGCTTGAAAGGTGAACACTGGAGAGCCTTCAACACCAGCCCCAGGTTCCAGATCGGACAAGGTGACCGCACGGGAGGATGGAGCTGCAGCACCCCTCTTAGAGATCAGGCAATGTCTGGATGAGCAGCAAGGGGCAAGCCAATGCTGCCACTTGAACCCGCAAGGAATTGTAAGCCAGGCCTTTTTGTAAGCCATCCTGCAAAAAGTCCAGCACCGGCGAGACAGTAGCCCGTGTGGGAGTAATCGCCTTTGAAACACACCACACCTCAAACTTGCGCCAGATCCGAGCAACAGCTGCGGAGGTGGACCTCTTGCGGGCCTGCAAGAGAGTGGAAATGACCTTGTTAGAATAGCCCTGGTCTCTCAATTGCGCCCTCTCAAGAGCCAGGCTGTAAGACCAAATCGGCAGGGATCCTCCATAGACACCGGACCCTGAACCAACTGGTTCAGCACCAGGAGCAAAGGAACTGGTGCCTCCACCAGCATCCGGTGGAGATCTGCATACTACGGCCATTCCGGAGCGATAAGGATCACCAATCCTTGGTGTAGCCGAATCCGCAAGAGGACTCGCCCTATCAAGGGCCAAGGAGGGAACACATACAGGAGACCTGAGGTCCAGGGTTGAGCCAGAGCATCCAACCTCGCCGAGTGAGGATCTCTCCTTCTGCTGAAAAAGCAAGGGACTTTAGCGTTTGCACTTGATGCCATTAGATCCATTTCGGGTGTCCCCCATTTGGCGCAAATCTGAAGAAAAACTTATTCTGCCAGTTCCCATTACGCCAGGTCGATTTGATGCCTGCTGAGAAAATCGGCTTGCACGTTGCTCTGACCTGCTATGTGAGCTGCTGACAGAAGCTGCAGGTGGAGCTCGGCCCAGTGGCAAATGCGCGGCCTCCGCGGCCAGGGCCCTGCACTGAGTGCCGCCCTGACGATTTATGTAGGCCACCGCTGTCGTGTTGTCTGACAGAACTCGGACAGCAAGCCCCTTCAGAGTCTTGTGGAAGGCCATAAGAGCCTGGAATATCGCTCTCAGTTCCAAGCGATTGATGGACCACCCCGCTTCCATGGGTGTCCACTGACCCTGAGCATAGCTTCCCTGGCAATGTGCTCCCCAACCCAAAAGGCTGGCATCCGTTATCACCAGGCACCAAGGAAGCACAAGCGGCATTCCTTGGCTCAGCATCCTGTCGGAGAGCCACCACTCCATACTGAGCCGGGCCGCAGGGAGACACGTTAGTCTGCGTTGATATTCCTGGGAAATCGGAGACCATTGTTGAAGCAGGGCAATCTGCAGAGGCCTTATACGCGCTCTCGCCCATGGAACCACCTCCAAGGTGGCCGTCATCGATCCCAGCAGCTGGACAAAGTCCCAAGCTCGCGGGCGAGGCATCCGCAGGAGCAGACAGACCCGATTCTGAAGCTTGCACCGCCGTTGGTTGGGGAGAAAGACAGACCCGAAGGCCGTGTACCACCGCAATGACAGAGCGCAGGGTTTCCATGCGAAAGTGTTGTACTCTTACAGCCTCATTGACTTTTCGTAAGTCGAGGATCGGTCTGAAAGACCCGCCTTTTCGAGGCACGACAAAATATATGGAATAGGGGCTGCAGCCGCATTCGGTGGGAGACACCGGGATCACCGCACCAAGGTGCAGCAAGACTTGCAAGGTCTCCTCTACCGCCGCCCATTTTACGGAAGTGCCGCATTGGGACTCCACAAACACGTCTCTCACTGGGGCACCAAATTCCAATCGGTAACCTTCTCTGATCAGGTCCAAGACCCACTGATCCGAGGTAATCTTGGTCCACTCCTCTAGAAAGAGGGAAAGACGTCCTTCTATTGCAGGAATCGAGGAGTGGACCGGCATCCCATCATTGTGGAGGACGCCCCTGAACTCAAGGCCGAGACCCGGCCGCTGCGGAGCATTTGAGCGAAAGGAGTTCCTCTGCTGAAAACGGGCACGTTGAGAAAACCCAGAAGAGCGCCCCGGGCAATACCTGTGAGCTTCACGGAAGCGAGGTATGGAAGAGGAGGGTAATACAGGACCCTTGGAAGAAGGCCTCGGCCTATCCTCAGGTAACTGCTGGGGTTTAGGGTCCCCCAGGTCTTTAACAATCTTCTCCAAATAACAGGAGGCCCCGAAAGGGTAACCTCACCAGCCTTTGCTTAGAGGTCATGTCAGCCGCCCAATGCCGTAGCTAAAGAAGGTAGCGGGCAAAAACCACCACAGACATCTGTTTAGCCGAAGCTCTGAGCAGATCATAAAGGGCGTCAGCCAGAAATGACAGGGCTGACTCCATCCGTGGGGCGACCTCAGAGAGGGACCCCGCACCACCCGCGGGTTCCACCGCCTGTTGTAACCAGGACAGACATGCGCGGGCTGCATAGGAACTGCAAATCGATGCCCTCAGGGCAAGGCCCGAAATTTCAAAGGACCGCTTAGGCGTGGATTCAAGCCGCCGGTCCTGCATGTCTTTCAAAGCGACCCCCTCCCTCTACTGGGAGAGTGGTCTTTTTAGTCACCGCCGTGACCACTGCGTCCACTTTAGGCATCCGCAAAGGGGCCAAGTGCTCCTCACTCAGAGGTTAAATCTGACCCATAGCCCTGGCCACTTTCAAAGGCCCATCGAGGTCAGACCATTGAGCTGAAATATGCTCTTGGATGGAGTCATGCACAGGAAAGGCCAACTTACTTAACATCATCTCTCCCACTGTCACCCCCCCCCCCCCATCTGTCATATCCTCAACCTCTCTCTCTCCACTGCAACTGTCCCTGACACCTTCAAGCATGCTGTAGTCACACTACTCCTCAAAAAAACATCACTTGACCCTACCTGTCCCTCCAACTATCGCCCCATTTCCCTCCTACCCTTCCTCTCCAAGATACCTGAACGTGCTGTTCACAGCCGTTGCCTTGATTTTCTCTCCTCTCATGCCATCCTCGATCGGCTTCAATCCGGCTTTTGCCCCCTACACTCGACAGAAATGGCACTATCTAAAGTCTGCAATGACCTGTTCCTTGCCAAATCCAAAGGTCATTACTCCATCCTCATCCTCCTCGACCTATCCACCACTTTTGACACTGTCAATCACAATTTACTTCTTGCCATACTGTCCTCACTTGGGTTCCAGGGCTCTGTCCTCTCCTGGTTCTCCTCTTATCTCTCCCACCGTACCTTCAGAGTACATTCTCATGGCTCTTCTTTCACCCCCATCCCGCTCTCTGTTGGAGTTCATCAGGGATCTGTCCTTGGACCCCTTCTTTTTTCAATCTACACCTCTTCCCTGGGCTCCCTAATCTTATCTCATGGTTTCCAATATCATCTTTATGCTGATGACACTCAGTTTTATCTCTCCACACCAGACATCACTGCAGAAACCCAGGCCAAAGTATCGGCCTGCTTATCCGACATTGCTGCCTGGATGTCCAACCGCCACCTGAAACTGAACATGGCCAAGACCGAGCTTATTGTCTTCCCACCCAAACCCACTTCTCCTCTCCCTCCACTCTCTATCTCAGTTGATAACACCCTCATCGTCCCCGTCTCATCTGCCCGCAATCTCGGAGTCATCCTCGACTCTTCCCTCTGCGCATATCCAGCAGAAAGCCAAGACCTGTCGATTTTTCCTCTATAACATTAGCAAAATTTGCCCTTTCCTCTCTGAGCACACCACCCGAACTCTCATCCACTCTCTCATTACCTCTCACCTTGACTACTGCAACCTACTCCTCACTGGCCTCCCACTTAGCCATCTATCCCCCCTTCAGTCCGTTCAGAACTCTGCTGCACGTCTTATCTTCCGCCTAGACTGATATACTCATATCACTTCTCTCCTCAAATCACTTCACTGGCTTCCGATCAGGTACCACATACAGTTCAAGCTTTTCCTACTAACCTACAAATGCACTCAATCTGCAGCCCCTCCCTACCTCTCTACCCTCATCTCCCCTTACGTTCCTACCCGTAACCTCCGCTCTTCAGACAAATCCCTCCTTTCAGTACCCTTCTCCACCACCGCCAACTCCAGGCTCCGCCCTTTCTGCCTCACCTCACCCCATGCTTGGAATAAACTCCCTGAGCCCATACGCCAGGCCCCCTCCCTGCCCATCTTCAAATTCTTGCTCAAAGCCCACCTCTTCAATGTCGCCTTCGGCACCTAACCACTATACGTCTATTCAAGAAATCTAGACTGCCCCAAATTGACATTTCGTGCTTTAGATTGTAAGCTCCTTTGAGCAGGGACTGTCCTTTTTGTTAAATTGTACAGCGCTGCGTAACCCTAGCAGCGCTCTAGAAATGTTAAGTAGTAGTAGTAGAGTAGGTTTCTTAGTACTCGCCCTCCTAAGAGTAACAGAGGAGGCACCGCCTTCAGCAGGATCATCAATCGAGAGGGCCTGCAAGTCATCAGTAATGAGCACTGGCAGCTCGTCGCAGTGGAAAATCCGAACTGTATTGAGATCATCAGAATCCAGTGGCAAACAGGCACCCTCATCGGGACCATCCGTCCATGAGGGCCTGCCAGATCCCTCAGACTCCCCACATCCCGACCACGGGGGGGAAAAAGGATATGCGCCACTTTCAGACGGGGAATTTATCCATCTATGTTTAGCGCGTTTCCAACGCTTGGGGGAGGAAATAACCTCTGAAGCCATCCCCTGGGCATCAACACCCTGGGGGAACCCAGGATGCAATGCAGTGTCAGACACCTGCGGCAGAGCTCTTTTCAGCATGAATGCTTTATGCATTAAAAGCACAAACTCAGGGGAGAAAAACTCACCCTGACCCTCCGCCTCCGAATTAGTAGAAACGGATATTGGAGCTCCTCTGGCAGCCTCAAAACGAGGCGTCCCCCTACACTCAGACGCCTCTGCAACTGCGAGGGTAGAGACATGCGGCGCTTCCAAAATGGTGCCCGCTGCCAGCTCCATCGAGTGGGAAGAATCATCGCTCGGCATGCTCGTACTAGCGCGAGCGTCTATGGAGGACGTTTTACACAGCCCCGCTGCTGATCTGCGCTTACCACAACGGGAGCAGTGCTTAACTCCTTCAGCAGCCATCGCCTGACTGGACGGAAATATAGCAATAAAATGGTGGCTTCGCACCAAAACTTACCCCGTTCGGAATGGCGTCCATGGGACCTCCCCGGAGGAGCTGGGCATCACTCTCCCTCAGAAGACCGAGTCAACGAACTCCGGTCAAGCTGCACAGAACCAGAATCCTTGGAAAAAGCCTCAGAACAGCCACACTGTAAAAGGACGCTCTTTTTTTTTTTTAACACTGTGAGGAAAGTTGGAGGCAAGAAGCAACAGAGGGACTCCAGGAGGCGGGGGGAATGGGTAAGGCAGGGAAAGGGCAAACCTATATGCCTTTCTCCACCTGCTAGTAGGCAGATACAACCCATCAGTTAATGGATTCATCTGCTGCTGATGACAAGGAAGCAACCTTTCCTCTGTCCACCTGCCCTCTAACATTAGAAAGGAGTAAAGTCAGTAGAGTTTCTGTCCCATGACCTGTTCTAAAACCTGACTGGTAAGGGCTACCACCTTATCCACATAACTCTCCCCTCTCTTCCAGCACCTTCTCTTTCCTCCCTACTATACAGCACCCTCTTTCTATTTTCTCTCCTCTGACCAGTATATTTTCTTTTCTGGATGTCCTCTTTCCCTTATCTCCATCCAGCATCTGACACCCAGTCTGCCCCCTTTATCCACCCTTTCATTCAGCATCTGCCCCTTTCTCCCCCTTCCACCCAGTATCTGCCCCCTCTCTCCCCACCCTTTCATCCAGCATTTGCCCCCTCCCCATTCCATGCAGCGTGTGTCCCCTCTCTCTTCACCATTCCAGCAGCATCCGCCCTTTCTCTCTCCCTATCTTCCAGTCTGTCCCTTCTTTCTCACCTTCATTTCACCATCTATCCCCTGTCTAAGCCATCTTACTGATGCTTCTTTCCAGCGCCTGTCCGTTCTCTGACCCTTCCTTCCAGTGTTTGTCCCTTCTATCCCTCCTTCCATCTAGCACCTGCCCCTTCCCACTCTCCATCCTTCCATCCAGCAACTGTCCCTTCCCGCTCTCCCTCCTCCCCCTTCTCTCTGACCCTTCCTTCCAGGATCTATCTCCTCTCTCCCTCCTTTCATCCAGCACCTGTCCCCTCTCTCCCTCTGACCCTCCCAAACAGCGTCTGTCCTCTCTGCTGTTTGCCCCCTTCCTTCCAGCATCTGACCTCTCTCCCTTCCCCTCCCTCTGACACCCCCACTGCTGCTACTACTTCATCCTTGACTACTCTAGTCCATACCAACAGCGGCAAGGGGAGCTCGTGAGCCTGAACAAGTATGGACGCACAAAGCCTTTGCGCCACAGGATCTCCAAGTAATTTTTTTGTCATATGGACTAATATCTTAAAACAATTATGTTCTTTCATCAACGAAATGTCAAATCCCAAACAACATCAAAAATCAGAACCTTCTTCACAACTGAGACAGGAGTCAGGTGTGCTAATCTTGCATCCCCCCCTCCCCTGCCAAGTAAACATGATCCCAGTAAGTCTGAGGATATTTCTCTTACTGTCTTGATGCAAGAAATACTCCAAATAAAAGATCTTAAAAGATAATTCTTTCCATGGCTGAAATCAAAGCTGAGATGCTAAATATGAATCAGAAAATATCATCACTTTCAACCAGTCTTGAAATTCATGACAATAGACAATGTACATGACTCACAAGTACAGGCCCTACCTCATATTCACAAATCTATCCTCCATCTTGAACGCGAGATAGAGGATTTGAATAACCGCTCTAGAAGAAATAATTTCCCTATTCTTGGATTACCAGAAGGCATTGAAGGACTAGATCCTATCTCTTTTTTACAGAAATGGATTCCACAGTTCCTTCAATTACAATTCCCATCCAAACTGGAACTACAAAGGGCTCATCAGACTTCTTCCTTCATTCTGGCCAGATCCAAATATCCTCGCCTGATTGTCGCAAAAGCAGGAAGGGAATACTATAATTATGGTAATGGATAGTACAATGAAGGAAACAATTTCTCTCCCTCCGTCCACTTTTGCGCAATGTGGGCATAAAATATGGTCTCCAAAACCAAAACCACAAGGGACATTTTTTCACGGAGAGAGTAGTGGATGCTTGGAATGCCCTCCTGCGGGAGGTGGTGGAAATGAAAACGGTAACGGAATTCAAACATGCGTGGGATAAGCATAAAGGAATCCTGTGCCGAAGGAATGGATCCTCAGGAGCTTAGTCAAGATCGGGAGGCGGGGCTGGTGGTTGGGAAGCGGGGATAGTGCTGGGCAGACTTATACGGTCTGTGCCAGAGCCGCTGGTGGGCAGCGGGACTGGTGGTTGGGAGGCGGGGATAGTGCTGGACAGACTTGTACGGTCTGTGCCAGAGCCGGTGGTTGGGAGGCAGGGCTGGTGGTTGGGAGGTGAGGATAGTGCTGGGCAGACTTATACGGTCTGTGCCAGAGCCGGTGGTTGGGAGGCGGGGATAGTGCTGGCCAGACTTATACGGTCTGTGCCCTGAAGAGCACAGGTACAAATCAAAGTAGGGTATACACAAAAAGCAGCAAATATGAGTTATCTTGTTGGGCAGACTGGATGGACCATAAAGGTCTTTTTCTGCCGTCATCTACTATGTTACTATGTTACATTTGATCCTAAATTCAAAGAAACGATCAAAAAAGCTTCACATGATTATTGACAATTCAACAAAATCGAAGATTAGCCTCCTGGTGGGATGCTTTTAAAGCAGTCCTCAGAAGTTCAATTGTTAGCTATACTGCTTTCTGACATAAACAACAAAAAGCCAAGCTAAATACACTTGAATCAGAAATTAGATCCCTAGAATTAATATTTGCCAAATCACTTAATAATAAGTATTCATGGAACTTAACAAAATCTGCAATGAATATAACTCTATTTACAGCAAATTTTCACAAAACCAAATAGTCAACATTAGTGCCAGATATTATTCGCAACAAAATAAAGCCGTACGCCTTCTAGCAAACTATCTCAAAGGAAAGAGGCTTAAATCCAAAGTAACTTCTATCAAAGTTCACTCTAGTAACACTTCCATAGTGAATGATGTCAACATTTTAAAACAGTTTCAATAATTATTTATACTCTTCAGAATCCACTGCTTCAAATCAAGACATTAATAATTTTTTAACACCCCTTCCACATCAGACACTTACTGAAGCTCAAGCCAATTAGAATCCCCAATAACAAAAATCAGAAAATCATTTTACAATCTAGACACTACCACTAAACAAAGCACCAGGGCCAGATGGCTTTAGTGCTGAATATTATAAATGTTTCTATAAAGAACTCTCCCCACTATTACAATCCTTTTTTACTAATATGATAACATCACAACAAGTTGAAACACCTCTCCTCTTGCCCAAATTATTGTCCTTCCTAAACCTGGAAGAGACTCTACCTTTGTTGCCAGTTGCACACCAATCTCAATGATTAATCTAGACAGCAAAATTTTCGAAAAAAAATCCTAGCGTTGAGATTGGTCAAAGTACTCCATTATATAATACATCCAGACCAAAATTGTTTTATGCCAAAAAAGAGCTACAGCTGATAATGCACACTTATTCTGTAACATTTTCTCTCTTTAAAACAGATGCCCCAACCATCCTTGGCTTTACATGCGGAGACAACCTTCGACAGAGTAGAATGGTCATATTTATTTGAAACCCTCAGGTGGTTTGGTTTCAGTCCACTCTTTGTTAACATGATCAATGTCTTATACTTAAAACCTTCTGCTAAGATTTATGTTAAAGACCAGCTGTCTGCCCCTTTCTCCATGTCCAGAGGTGCAAGACAAGGTTGCCCTCTCTCTCCTCTTTTCAATTTAGTAATTGAACCACTAGCCATAGCCCTTAGATCCAAACCTAATATAACAGGCTTTAGATTAAAAGACATAGAAACTAAATTATCTATTTATGCTGATGACTTTATGTTATATATCACCATACCCTCCATTAAACATGTATTATCAACAATAGAATCATTTTCTTATATCTCTGGTTACAAAATTAACTGTGATAAGACAGAATGTCTTCCCATTCATGATAGTATCAACATTCAAGAATGATTTCAATTTCCCTTCAAAATTAAACACTCACATGTGAAATACTTAGGTATTTTATTTTGTCATTCAACATGCAAAACTATTGACAAAAACAGAGAAATTTTACTTTTATTTATTTGTTACATTTGTATCCCACATTTTCCCATCTATTTGTAGGCTCAATGTGGCTTACATAGTACTGGAGAGGCATTTGCAGACTCCGGTGTGAACAAATACACAGTGATGTTGTGGTAACATAAAGTTCATGTGGCATAGCCACACTAGGGAATCGTACAACGGAAGAGTTGTGTCATGTCCATTATGTTCTTTAGTTTTGGTCTCCCTTATTCCTCAGTTGGTGGGGTAGACTTGAGACAATAAACATGACACTCACTCTCAGAGTAAATTACCTTTTAAGTATGCTCCCACTCTCATTTCCACCATCTTTCTTTAAACAATTAGATAAACTGCTCAGACTTTCTCTGGTAACACAAACCTCCTCGCATAGCTGTTAGAATACTAAAACTTGCTAAACACCTTGGAGAAGTAAACTTCCCAGACTTTGTTCAATACCACTCAGCATTCATTCTAAATCAAGGAAGTCAATGGTTTCATACATCTCATTCATTTTCTACACCCACTTGGTTGAAATTGGAAATAGCTTTATCTCCAAATATCCCATTGAATAAACCAGCAAATATGTCACCTACTCACTTAAAAATACCTTTGGTTTTAAAAACTACTACTACTTAACATTTCTAGAGCGCTATTAGGGTTACACAGCGCTGTACAAATTAACAAAGAAGGACAGTCCCTGCTCAAAGGAGCTTACAATCTAAAGAACGAAATGTCAAGTTGGGGCAGTCTAGATTTCCTGAGTAGAGGTGTAGTGGTCAGGTGCCGAAGGCGACTTTGAAGACGTGGGCTTTGAGCAATGATTTGAAGATGGGCAAACTACTCTTGTTTCATTTCAATTAGTAATTCAATGGGCTTCATAACTCTGTCTAATGGAATAGCTTGAATATATTAATTGCCAATTCGACCATTCATTGGCCGATTTGGCATTCCCATAACATCTGGTTCAGAAATCAATTATTGCTAAATAATAAATGCAAATCATTTGCTCAACTTAAAACTGAATACAACCTTCCAGATGCAGAATTCCTCCACTTCCTACAATTGGAACATTCTATAAACCATCTCCTCATTTATTTATTTATTTATTTTATTGATTTATAGCATTTATACCCCGCTCTTTCCTGCTTGATAGCAGGCTCAGTGCGGCTTACAAGCTATGGTACAAAGTATCACAGAGATAACACAAAGTATGGCACAAGGTATGGTACAAAGTATCACATAGATACATAAAGTATGATACAAAGTATCAAGAGATGTTCAAGTTAAAAGAGTAGAGACAATGGGGAGAGATGTGGGGGAGAGGATTGGAGGATGGGTGGAGCTGGTGAAGTGGAATTAGGTTCCAGAATTAAGTTGGGTTGTTTGGGTAAGCTTGTTTGAAGAGGTAAGTTTTCAGCAGCTTTCGGAAGGGTAGGTGTTCATTGGTTGTTCGGATGCGTCATGGTATTGCGTTCCAGAGTTGGCTGCCTATAACGGAAAAGTTGGATGCATAGCAGGTTTTGTATTTGAGGCCTTTGCAGTTGGGAAGATGAAGATTGAGATATGTTCGTGAAGATTTGGACCTATTTCTGGCTGGAAGATCAATCAAGTTGGTCATGTAGCTTGGGGATTCGCCATGGAGAATCTTGTGGATCATTGTGTGGGCTTTGAAACTTATGCGTTCTTTGATAGGGAACCAGTGAAGTTTCATCACAAATTCCTCCTTAAAAAACGTACAATCGAAGTTTTCATCTTCAAGACTCTTCACTGCTCTCATTGCACTTTGATCTACTACAAGACATTTCAATTAAGTAAAAGAGTGTGGTAGCCGTGTTTTTTTTTTTTCTGATCTGACGAAGAAGGGCAACCTTCGAAAGCTAATCAAGAACTGTATTAAGTTATGTCCAATAAAAAAGGTATCATCATATTTTCTTTTCTATGTTTTATTTTGTTTGATTTCTATTGATAACTAAGTAAAAGAAACTATAGCCTAGTAACTCAACAAATATGGGAAAATGATTTGAACACCCACATACCAGAGGAATTATGGAACTCATTTTGGATCCATAGCCCTATAGTCACTAGTCAATCTCACAATCCTTATATTTCATTTATCATCATTCACTTTGGACTCCCAGGAAAACAAGGACCAGTAGTCAGTCTCCGTCGGATCAATGTTGGTCATGTTCTAATGTAATTGGTAAACTTTCACATATGTTATTTGAATGTAGCAATCTCCAATCTCCAACTTTTAGTCCGAGGATTGGAGTAAAATATCTGATATCCTTCACTTGTCAGCTACTATCTCCTTGAAGCTTATTAAATGGAAATCAATTATCCTACCTGAAATATCTGATGAATCAGGTACATTTCTAATATCTGTTGCCCTTAAACTCATTGTTAATCATTGGAAGGATAACTCACCTCTTTCTTTCCACATGTGGTGGAATTGAGTTATATTGTATAAGAAATATGAAAATAATTTAAGTTGTACTTTCCAGAAATCTCGTAAACTGTTAAAATGGAAAACTGTAGATAATTTTCTAGTATATAAATCACAAAGGTCAGCCACTTTGTTATTTGTTATCTGAGAATATTTATACTTTGATCCTGGATATTCACTCATTGTACTCATGTTTTCTCTGTAGTACTTGTTGTACTGTTCTTGTTAATACTATACATTTGTAACTTATTTATACCTGAATTTAACTATATATTTTTGTATTTTCAATTATACTCAATAAAATATTTTTCAAAAAGAAAGAAAAAAAAAGACCCACAGCGACAAAACAAAGTAGACTTATTGTCACAGGGCCGAACTATGCAGACTCGCGGCTGCTAGTCCCTGTCTCTCCGACATCATTTCCTGTTCCAGGGCAGGGACCGGCAGCCACAAGTCTACATAGTGGGGCTTTGTGACAACAATAGCTACTTTGGTTTGCTGCTGTTACCCCTGCACTGAAGTAGCAGTGGTGGGAGAAAAGTGAGGCAGTTTCGTAGCTATGTAGCTTAGAGGGAAAGGTGCACATAGGCACCACTTCCCCTAAAATCCATTTGGTGCACAGCCCCTTGTGCCCCACCTCCCCCCTTTTACAATTCCCACTAGCAGCTGCCGTTGAGGTAATGCCGACACAGCCCATTCACTTTTGCCGAACGGATTTGTACAAGGGGGGTTTATTTGCTCTTTTGATTTATTAAATTTTGTTCTTTTAAGTTGATTTTATTGTATTAACATTAAACCCTAATGCAGCCCATGAAATGTGGCCACACGTTTGTGTAAGATCCTACCTGTTAAGTATAAATGATCTTGTCATTCTGAAATGTGATCTGCTGTTCTTACTTTCCTGCGTGAAACCTGAAGATTACCAGTCTTCACTTGAGGGGGTCTTTTACTAAAGGTTAGCTCGAGTTGTCTGCAGCAGGTTCCATTTTATTCTTCTGGGCCCTGCTGCAAATAACTCCAGCTAATCTTTAGTAAAAGACCCCCTTGGTTCTTACCACCATTCAGATATTGACCCCTCAATTTGTACCTGAGGCAGTGCCAGGTTAAGTGATTTGGCCAAGATCACAAGGAGAGGCAGTAGGATTTCAACCTGACTTTCCTGGTTCTCAGCACACTAGGCTAAAATGGTTAGAGAATATTAGAGAAAGGCCTCGAAGGCCACATGAGGACTTCGAGGAGACCACGAAATAAAAGAGAGTCTAGACCTTTATTACAGCTATGGGCAAAGAGATGAACTCAGAGGAAGTTAGAGCTCTTTCCCAATAAACCACGTATTAAGTTAGTCCAGTAAAAAAAAAAAGGTATCATTTTATTTTCTCTTCTTTGCTTTGTTTTATTTCTATTTATTATCAATAAACCCTGAAGCTAGGTGAGCAGCTGTGAGACTGCTTTTCTTCAGTACAAGGACAACTGAAAATGAGACAATTAATCACTAGTCCCTCTTCAGGAGCTTCATCTCTGTTCCATATGCAGGGTAATTTTCTAAAAAAAAAAAAAAAAAAAAAGCCTATCTGAAGAGCAAAAAAGTACCAATTTGCAGCTTACGTTACAGAAATCCATAGGGGCTTTTGTGTCCTTGTATAATTCCAGCATAGCTCTTGCAAAATCAGGCCTATGTTGGAGCAGGTCCACAAATTGTGACTCTGTCCAGTCCCCAACCCAAACGGCTCCCCTGGATATGACTTCTCTACAAATAATCAGCCTAATTACATTGCAGGTGTTCTTGAGGATGGGGGTTAGGATTTGATATAGTAACATAGTAGATGACGGCAGAAAAAGATCTGCACGGTCCATCCAGTCTGCCCAACAAGATAAACTCATATGTGCTACTTTTTGTATATACCTTACCTTGATTTGTACCTGTCCTTTTCAGGGCACAGATCGTATAAGTCTGCCCAGCACTATCCCCGCCTCCCAACCACCAGTCCCGCCTCCCACCACCGGCTCTAGCACAGACCGTATAAGTCTGCCCAGCACCATCCCCGCCTCCCACCACCGGCTCTGCCACCCAATCTCGGCTAAGCTCCTTAGGATCCATTCCTTCTGAATAGGATTCCTTTATGTTTATCCCACGCATGTTTGAATTCTGTTACTGTTTTCATTTCCACCACCTCCTGTGGGAGGGCATTCCAAGCATCCATTACTCTCTCCGTGAAAAAATACTTCCTGACATTTTTCTTGAGTCTGCCCCCCTTCAATCTCATTTCATGTCCTCTCGTTCTACCACATTTGCACCTCCGATAAAGGTTCGTTTGCGGATTATTACTTTTCAAATATTTGAACGTCTATATCATATCACCCCTGTTTCTCCTTTCCTCCAGAGTATACATGTTCAGGTCCGCAAGTCTCTCCTCATACGTCTTGTAACGCAAATCCCATACCATTCTCGTAGCTTTTCTTTGCACCGCTTCAATTCTTTTTACATCCTTAACAAGATACGGCCTCCAAAACTGAACACAATACTCTAGGTGGGGCCTCACCAACGACTTATACAGGGGCATCAACACCCCCTTTCTTCTGCTGGTCACACCTCTCTCTATACAGCCTAACAACCTTCTAGCTACGACCACCGCCTTGTCACACTGTTTCATCGCCTTCAGATCCTCAGATACTATCACCCCAAGATCCCTCTCCCCATCCGTACCTAGCAGACTCTCACCGCCTAACACATACGCCTCTCTTGGATTTCTACTCCCTAAGTGCATCACTTTGCATTTCTTTGCATTGAATTTTAATTGCCAAACGTTAGACCATTCTTCTAGCTTCCGCAGATCTTTTTTCTCTATATTAATTTCCAGTGCTTGATATACCGCAAAACGTCCATCCATGACAACTATGCTGTTTACAACATACTAAAGCAGAGAAGTGAAAAAAGAAAGAAGGGGTAGAGAAATTAGGAAGGGGGCGGGAGGGGGGAGACTGAAGGCCTCATGGAAGTCTTTGAGAAGAGATTTAAACTGTGTAAGGGAGGGTTCTTGGCAGAGGGAGGAAATCTCATGAAGGTGGTTTCTTATTTATTTATTTATTTGGGATTCTGCCAGGTACTTGTGACCTGGATTGGCCACTGTTGGAAGCAGAATACTGTGCCAGATGGATCATTGGTCTGACCCAGTATGGCTATTCTTATGTTCTCCTGTTCTTAAGACACCAAAAACACAATGAGAAACACTGCTGTAACTTTGTTTTTCTTTTGGTTCAGTCCAGTGGTTCTCAAACCAGCCCTGAGGACAGACCCAACCTATCAGGTTTTCAGGATATCTGCAATAAATGTACATGAGATAGAATTGCCTCCAAAGTATATCATTTATTGTAGATATATCTTGCTGGTGTATGCCCTGGAGACTGGGTTGGCAAAGAATTACAGGAGCTGAGTCTGAATGGTGAGCAGTTTTTGTCTCTACGTGTTTGAAATAGACCATTTCCAGCAGTGAAACAACGGGATAAGGTTAGGACCCTTTAAGATTCCACTCAGCTCCAGGAACAGCCACTTAGACTTCCCTGTTTGCTTAGGGGTGTGCAAGAAAAACAATTTTACTTCCCCTGGGACATTCAAGGAGTTTATTTCACTCCTTCAGGGTCCTGACAGGCCAAAGAGCAAGAAGCATCAATTTCAACTCAGGAGCAGCAGGAGATGAGTGTCAGGGGTGCTGCACTTTCAGTCTGTTTAACATTATTGCATAGAAGTCTTCTTGAAATCAATTGAATTGCTTGCTCAAGTGATTTTTCCTTTTGGGCTGTCAGCAGAACTGTAATATATATGTACCTCTGCATAAAATCAGCTGCATCACACAGAGCAAATTATGATGGAAGTGCAGGAACAGAGCTATCTTCCATTCCCGTCACTCTTTGGACGCAGCCCAAGTTCCAGATTCAGGAGGGTGCTTAGTCTCAGTCAGAGAGGACCCAAAAATTCAGCTAGCAATGTTTTTTTTAGCAAGTGGCAGTGTTCTTCCCAGATATTTAATGCTGGGCAATGGCTTTGGATATCCAGGCTTATGCAACCGGCTACCTCTTATGTGGTGAAGTGTGATATTCAGCATCACTGGCTAAGTGAAACCCAACAAAGATAGGTTCAATATGGCCATTTAACTTAGGCGGTTAAGGGCCCCTTTTACTAAGACGCGTAGGCGCATACGTGCGTCAAATTACAACTACTGCCCGGCTACTGCATGCTCTAGGCGCTAATTCTAATTTTGATGCACGTTCAAAACGTGCGGCAGAAAATAATTTCTATTTTTTATCGCATGGTGCTAACCGGGTGGTAATTGGCATTGTACGTGTCACGCTTTCCCGCCTGTCATGAACAGTGAGCCCTTGGACCACTACCGATGGCCGGCAGTAGCAGGAGAACCCCTCAAACAGGCAGCAAGACACAGACCGGACTGGAGCAGCTGGACAGGAGTAGCAGCAGAGGCAACGAGCTGGACCAGGCAAAGCAGGAACCCTAGTCTTCACCTGCGCTTAGCCACTTTTCACCAGGAGTTGAGCCCCTGGCTGCAGGCGGCCGGCAGGACTTACCGAACAGGGTAGGACTGGACTGGAACAGAAGCACAGGCAGCGAGCAGGAGAAAAGTCCACGAATCAAACAAGGTCTTGGGCAGGCAGCAGCAGTAGAATAAGCCAGTGAACAGGCTGGTTCCTGGGCATGCAGCAAGCAGAAGAAAAACCAGTAAACAAGCCAGGTCTGGGGCAGGCAGCAAGCAGTAGAATAAATCAAGAAACAGACAAGGTCTTGCTGACACAAAAAGTAGCAAGGTAGCACTGCAACAAAACTCTCACAGTCAAAGACTCCACTGAGGACCTCTGTTGCAAGGCAAACTAGAAAGCTTCCAGGTGGTTAATAAAGGCAAACAACAAGGGAGTTCACCAGGTAAGGGTGCTGCTTAGTTCCAAAAATCCCAAGCCAGTCTGGAAGGCTGGAAAACCCGGATCAGCATGACTTCTGGAACATGGGAAACGGCAAGTAGTTAGTCCACAGCAGCCACCAGGTCTTGCCAGCAGGGGGCGAGATGAATGAGAGCCTGAAACATGAGCAAAATCGTAACAGTACGTACATTGATTACCGTCCAGTTAACATGTGAGACCTTAACACTAAGTCACTGGGTGGCGGTAAGGTCTCAGGCCCAAAACGAACGAGTGCTGATTTTTATTTTGCCACACGTCCGTTTTTGGCAAAAAAGGGTCTTTTTTTGCAGGTGCGCTGACAAAAATGGACCTGTGAACGTCCAATACACGCCATTTTTTGGTGCGCCTTAGTAAAAGGGTCCCTAAGTGCTGACTCCACCCCTGGACCACCCACAAAATAGCCGGCTTTCACTTTAGCTGTCTGGGATAATATTTAGCAGCACTAACTGCTGAGTAAAACAGCAAATAGCTCCACCCGAGTGATTTAACTGGCCAGCAGGACATCTAGGAGGGCTATTTTTGTTCTCTTGAATTTTGGGAGAGAAAAATTCTGGATGATGATGCAAGGACAGATGGGCCTCGGGCCTGGTTTTAGCCATAGGCAACAAAGGCAACTGCCTAGTTCAGCAAATTTGGAAGGTGCACAGTAGCCAGGCAAAAAAGGGTCAGGTGCACATGCTGCTTCAAAGAGGTGCCAGAATGGCTTTCTTCTGCTCTTCTTTTGGTGCTCCAGGTTTTTTGGGATGTCTGACAGGCTCCTCCCCCTGCTTTCGGGGATCTTCTCTCGCTGCATTTCCATCTCCGGGTAGTGGGTGTGTCCTTTTAGGACTAGGAGGGAACCAATGGCATAGCCCACACACTTAGAGCTCAAGCCTACCCAACAGCGGCTTGTGAGGATCCCAAGCACCGCCAGTGAAGACCCTCCCCCAATTGCACCCAATATGCTGCCCTCCTCAGCAGTCTGCAGCAATGGTGACTCTGGCGCATGTGCAAAACCTAAGCATGTGTCTGTGTTGCTTTTAACTTAACCCTGCCCTGGGAACAAGCGGAGCCAGTCCTGATTATTAGGGGAATATCCTGCTTATTTTCGAAGGAGAAGGGTGGCCATCTTCCAACACAAATCGGCAGATGGCTGGCCATCTCCCAATGGCGGCCAAATCAGTATAATGGAAAGCCGATTTTGGCTGCCTTCAACTGCTTTCCGTCGCAAGGCCGGCCAAAGTTCAAGGAGGCGTGTCGGCAGTATACCGAAGGCAGGACGGGGGCGGGGTTAACAGATGGCCGACCTTGGCCGATAATGGAAAAAAGAAGGCCGGCCCTGACGACCATTTGGCCGACTTTACTTGGTCCATTTATTTTCAGGACCAAGCCTCAAAAAGGTGCCCAAACTGACCAGAGAACCACCGATGGGAATCAGGGATCACCTCCCCCCCTCCCACCCTAAAACAAAATTGGAAACATTTTTTGCCAGCCTCTAATGTCATACCCAGCTCCATGACAGCAGTATGCAGGTCCCTGGAGCAGTTTCAGTGGGCACTGCAGTGCACTTCAGGCAGCCAGCCCCAGGCCCATCCCCCCCCCACCTGTTACACTTGTGGTGGTAAATGGGAGCCCTCCAAGACCCACCTGAAACCCACTGTACCCACATGTAGGTGCCTCCCTTCACAGGGTTATGGTAGTGGTGTACAGTTGTGGGGAGTGGGTTTTGCGGGGCTCAGCACCCAAGGGAAGGGAGCTATGTACCTGGGAGCAATTTCTGAAGTCCACTGCAGTGCCCCCTAGGGTGCCCGCTTGGTGTCCTGGCATGTGAGGGGGACCAGTGCACTACAAATGCTGGCTCCTCCCACGACCAAATGGCTTGGATTTGGCCAGATTTGAGATGGCCGGCCTCGGTTTCCATTATCGGCGAAAACCGTTGCTGGCCATCTCTGGGGTCGACACAAATGTTGAGATTTAGCCAGCCCCAACCGTATTATCAAAATGAAAGATGGCCATCCATCTTGTTTCGATAATACGGTCGGGGACACCTCTTTACAGCGCCGGACTTAGAGATGGCTGCCCCTGTTCGATTATGGCCCTCTATGTTGTTTATTGTAAACCAAATGAAATAGGGTCCATTAAGAAGAAATGCAAAGGGGCTTGTGTGATTTAATTTAGTGTATATTGATATATTTAGTACACGGTCCAAAGGAAAATAACATGAAAAAAGAGTGAAAATTAAATCAATGGAAAATAAAATTTAAAAAAACAAGGGGGGTGGGGGGGAGACTGAAGGCCTCATGGAAGAGGAAGACTTTGAGAAGACAATAAGAAAAGAAATTAAAATATTCATTTGAAGTTAGCTTTAGTTTTGAGAATTAACCAGATCTGGTTAAAGAGGGGTTAGGACACCTGAATAAAGATACCTGTCCTGAGTATTAACCTGTGGTATTCAACAGCACTTGATTTCATTGAATATCTAGTTACAGACAAATGGACAAGCTATTCAGTTATTTGTAAATGGATATTGACTTGTAAACAGCTATAAATGCAATGAAACTAAGCCAGGACTGGGTCAGCCTGCCCATGACAATCTGGAGTTGACCGGAGACCTTATAAAGCAAACATTAGCCAGCCTGCACCATGAGGATACAAAAATCTGGTGAATCAGGAGACACCTAGAAAGTAAAAAGGACTGTGGTTTATTGAAATCCAGTTTTGGACCTGTATCACTGTGATTCATGTTTTAACTACACCGAAATCTTGGGAAAGAGCAGTGGGAACTGAGGCTGATGCCGGACAGATGCCTACAGTCTGCCCCCCAACAAATAGCAAAAAAAACTGAAAGAAGGTTAACGAAATCCAGCATGGGGGAGCCAAGGCTGATGCTGCACAGATTTCTTCAGTCTATGTCCCACAAAAAGCAAAAGAAGATCCAGCAACTCCAGCATTGAGGGAACCGAGGCCAATGTCGGACAGATGTGGATGATGTGTGTCCCACAAATGGCAAAAGACAGGTGAAGCTTCAGAGATTCCGGTGTTGTAGATCACGTTATTGTCAGATCCTGCAAGTGAGGGTTCTGTGCCGCTCAGGGGGGAGGGAAGACATCTTGACTGGTAAGTTGAATACTATCAGCAATACTTGGGGATGATCTGTGGTTATAACCAAGACTCCCTCACGTTTGGCTGTCTATATGGTTGGCACGGTGGAGACTTGACAACCAGTGTTTAAAAATATGAGTGGCAGATGCGGCTCTGGCCACCCTGTTGGCCAGATTGGATGGACCAGCAGATCTCTATCTGCCATCATTTACTATGTTACTGTTTACTATTTACTATTCAAATGAAGAGAAGGAGTCGCTCCGTCATGTGCAGTGAGGGCAGAAGGCTAAAGCATTAAGGGGACAAGGGCAGCCTGACCTTTGCTCCCAAGAGCTTCCACAGCAACTTATGCTGGGCAGAGAAGAAACCCTCACAGGAGCTTTAGGAAAACAGTACAATCTGGCAAATAGATGAACAACCTCAGACATCTCATCAGCTTGTCAGCACCCATCGGCAGGAAGCAGCTGCTAATTAAGATGGAAATCAGAGAGCATGCAGCTCTGCCTTGAAATCTGACATTGTACCTTAGAAACCAAGATTAGGAGGCTCCACTCAGATCCCCTGAGCCTCCGGCAACAGTGGCAGGGTCAACTGTTATCTTTGTATTTATTTGTTCCTTGTTTATGTTTTCTTTAACACTCAGAAAAAGTGTTGGACTGTCAGCAATGGGTACCCTAAGTCCTCAGTAGAGTCCTTTTGCTAAGCTGTGGTTAAAAAGCGGCTTTACTGAGCCTTTATGTGGGTTTATTCCATACACTAAGGCCATTTTGACCAGTCGGCCATTAAAAAGATTTATTAACCACCTTTATGAAGAGATTCACCCAAAATATGACTGCGTGAGCACTTAGAGCCACCTATTTTGTAAGCAGTAAGGGCTCATGAGGTATTTCTTTGTTAACACCCACTCTCCGCCTCACAAACATACCAATTAAAATTCAATGCAATGAAATGCAGACTTGGGGAGTAGAAATCCAGGGGAGACATATGTGCTAGGAGGTGACAGACAGGGAGAGGGACCTTGGGGTGATGGTGTCTGAGGATCTGTAGGCGATGAAACAGTGTGACAAGGCACTGGCCATAGTCAGAAGGATGTGAGGTTGCATAGAGAGGCAGAATCAGCAGAAAAAGGAGCTGTTGATTCGGTGAGGCCCCACTTTTGGAGGCCTTATCTTGCTAAGAATGTGAAAAGACTTGAAGCAGTCCAGAGGAAGGTGACACAAATGGTATGGGGCTTGGACCAAAAGATTTATGAGAAGAGACTGCAAGATCTGAATAGTTATTTTATTTGGATTTGCTCACGCCTTTTTCAGTAGTAGCTCAAGATGAGTTATATTCGGGTACACTGGGTATTTCTCTGTCCCTGGAGTGCTCACAATCTAATTTTGTACCTGAGGCAATGGAGGGTTAAGTGACTTGCCCAAGATTACAAGGAGCAGCAGCAGCAGGATTTCAACTGGCCACCTCTGGATATCAATACTGGTGCTCTAACCACTAGGCCACTCCTCCCCCAATGTATACCCTAAGATGAGATATAGAAACACATTTCTTCCAAAGAAAGTAAAACTAGAGGATATAAATTGAGG
This sequence comes from Microcaecilia unicolor, assembly GCF_901765095.1. Classification (NCBI taxonomy): domain Eukaryota; kingdom Metazoa; phylum Chordata; class Amphibia; order Gymnophiona; family Siphonopidae; genus Microcaecilia; species Microcaecilia unicolor. The sequence continues at coordinate 102,101,079 of NC_044042.1, forward strand.
TTGTGGGGTGGTTGATGCTTGGAATGTCCTCCCGAGGGAAGTGGTGGAGACAAAAATGGTGCAGGAATTCAAAAAGGTACAGAATGAACACAGAGGATCTCTAATTAGAAAATGAACAGTATAAAAACCCCAAAACTTAAATGGCTGCCTGGCGACTCCAGCTGTGATGAATTAAGGCCAGTACTGAGCAGACTTCTATAGTCTGTGTTCTGTATATGGAAATCTGGTTTCGGATGGGCTGGAGAGGGGTTTGACAGATAATCCAGTAATTTGGAACATGCTAGGCAGACTTTTAAGGTCTGAGTACAGCAAATGTCAAGATGGGAAGTCCAGTAATTTGGACTTCTACAGCTAATGTCTCAGAAGTGACAAAGAAAGACCAGGATCAAGTATTTTACACTGTGTCCTGAAAAAAGTGAGCCCTTAAACATTTTGCAATAACCAGTGCGCTTTTTCTAGCAAAAAAGGTGACGGTACTCAAATGCAAGGCCACCCTTCAGGGGCAGGGTGAACACTGAGGGACCCACCCCACAATAGCCAGGCCCCCTGCAGCCAGTCACAGAATCTATGACATGGCAGAATTGGTGTGTAGAGCCTGAGCTCTTTCATTAAAACTTGGGGTCCATGGGTCAATTTTAGCAGACAATGGAAAAGGTGCCGGAACTCAGTACCCCCAAGTACCCCCTCAAAAAAAGCCCTGGCAATAACGATCTCACACCTGCACTGAATTAATTAAAATTGTACATGTGCAAAGTGACATACAACCTTGGAAATGTAATTAAATCAATATCTCGTTTTTGGATAATTGTGGGATACAAGTATGAAGAAATAAAAAATAAAATGAATAAAAATCTATTTGAATCCCTCATCCTAAGAGATTTTTAATTTTAACAGACTGTTGGAAATTTAATATGTACTGTTACTATATCTATTTTTAGCACATGGTTAGCGCACGCACATTTGGAAGTTGTCACAGGACACCTGAGCGCATCCCGTGATATTCCATTTTAAGCTACATTAGGCACCACTTCTAGTTATGATTTATGCTTAATTTTATTCAATATAACACGGCATTTCAACAGAGGAAAATAGGGGAAAAGATATGGTAGAGACTAGAGATAGTTGTAAGAGGGGTGGTAGAAGGAATGGAGCAGTTGTTACCTTCCGGTGCATGCCAAATCCCCCAGTCTCTCGCCAAAAGCCTCCTTGGACATGCTTTAGTAAAAGGACCTGAAAGTTTTGTTGGGCAGCAGGAGTCCCACAACCTTCTCTGCACAGATGAGAGAATGAGATGGGGACAAAATTGTCCCCCGTCCCCATGGGCTCTGACACATCATAAAATACATAAGTATTGCCATACTGGGACAGACCAAAGGTCCATCAAGCCCAGCATTCTGTTTCCAACAGTGGCCAATCCAGGTCACAAATACCTGGCAAGATCCCCCAAAAGTATAAAACATTCTATACTGCTTATCCCAGAAATAGTGGATTTTCCCCAAGTCCATTTAATAATGGTCTATGGACTTTTCCTTTAGGAAGCCATTCAAACCTTTTTTAAACTCTGCTAAGCTAACCATCCCCACCACATTCTCTAGCAACAAATTCCAGATTTAATTACACGTTGAGTGAAGAAAACTTTTCTCTGAATCGTTTTAAATTTACTACATTGTAGCTTCATCGCATGCCCCCTAGTCCTAGTATTTTTGGAAAGCGTAAACAGATGCTTCACATCTACCCGTTCAACTCCACTCATTATTTTATAGACCTCTATCATATCTCCCCTCAGCCGCCTTTTCTCCAAGCTGAAGAGCCCTAGCCGCTTTAGCTTTCCTCACAGGGAAGTCGTCCAATCCACTTTATCATTTTCATCGCCCTTCTCTGCACCTTTTCTAATTCCGCTATATCTTTTTTGTGGTGTGGCGACCAGAATTCAACACAATATTCGAGGTGTGGTCGCACCTTCTCATTTTTGTTTTCCATTCGTTCCCTAATAATACCTGACATTCTATTTGCTTTCTTAGCCGCAGCAGCACACTGAGCAGAAGGTTTCAACGCATCATCAACGACGACGACGACACCTAGATCCCTTTCTTGGTCCGTAACTCCTAACGTGGAACCTTGCATGACGTAGCTATAATTCGGGTTCCTCTTTCCCACATGCATCACTTTGCACTTGCTCACATTAAACGTCATCTGCCATTTAGACGCCCAGTCTCCCAGTCTCGTAAGGTCCTCTTGTAATTTTTCACAATCCTTCCGCGATTTAACGACTTTGAATAACTTTCTGTCATCAGCAAATTTAATGACCTCACTAGTTACTCCCATCTCTAGGTCATTTATAAATATGTTAAAAAGCAGTGGTCCCAGCACAGACCCCTGGGGAACCCCACTAACTACCCTTCTCCAATGAGAATACTGACCATCCCCACCCCATCACCCGAACTCTGTCTCCATCCCTACCCTGTCCCCACAGGCTCTGTCCTCATCTGCAGAAGCCTCAAACACTTATGATTTTATATTTAAATCTTTTTATTAAAGTATACTGTTGTTTATAAAACATAAATAGAAAACAATAATAGCAATGAACAACTAAATCAAACCCCCCCCCCCCCCCATCCTCTACTCTTCCAACCCCAACAATAGCCGACTTCTACTACCTGAAGGAACTCTAATCCCTAGCGGGGGAGAAATATGCCCTGTGAAGCACTGTTATGATTTTTTGTGGATGAGTATGTCATCAACAATCTCCGGATTCAGTCTAGCTCTCCTGTCTTCTTTCCTGCAATAGAAAATATCTTCCCAGAAGATGTGATGGCAGCAGGAATGTACACGTTCCCCTGTGCAAATTTTGCCAGTTGCAGCCAGCAGTTACGCTTGTTTCTCCAAAAAATGAAAACATCCTCGTCTGCGGCACTGAAACATAATTAACTGTCCAGTTCATGAACAGCCTTCAAAGTAAAGTATGACATGGGATCTGCCCTACCCCCACCCCATCCCCACGGGTTCTGTCCCCTTCCACGTGTTATTTTTTTTGTTTTTGTTTTTTTGTTACATTTGTACCCTGCACTTTCCCACTCATGGCAGGCTCAATGTGGCTTACATGGGGCAATGGCGAGTTAAGTGACTTGCCCAGAGTCACAAGGAGCTGCCTGTGCCTGAAGTGGGAATCAAACTCAGTTCCTCATCACCTCTAAATTTGAGAAAATGCTGACTTTCACTGCCAACATGCAAGGATGAATTCAGTTATATGGACCCCTGAGTACTGGGAATTGGACCGAGACCACAGCTCCATCACAGAAACATCTGTTTTGGTTGAAATTGTCTCTGTGAAAAAAAAGAAAAAGTCATGTTCATATGGAAACCACTGACTTGGGGTCACATTGTGCTGAGTTTTACCCCTGCACCCTTGTCAGAAAGCACCAGGACACACCTCTGGAAATTCTGCTTCTACTTTCAGAAGGGAAAACCAGGACCGGATCCAGCTGTTACACTGACCTGGGGCTTGAGACAGCCTTATTTACAGTGATGACTATCCTGAAGGACACAGAGAGTGTGTTTTCCCAGCATGTTAAATGTCAAATCTCAGTGTCTCTAAAAGTGGCTTGAAGGCATTTTGAACTTCTGGTTTTGCTCCTACGCCCCCGGGTTCCCAGCTGGGGAAGAGGGACCTTTAGATATGGGGGAGGGGGTAGCAATGTGCTCCGGGGGCTCTCCACTAATCCATAATGCAAGTAATCCTGCCTCCTGGGCGCGATGCAGAGAAAGAAACCGAGGTTTAGCGTTTACATGGTGCCTTGCTGTGCCTTTATCTCAAAACGTTACAGCTGATGAGCTGCCTGGGAAGGGAGGGGGGGGGGGGGGGGGGGGTTGAGAGAGCGACAGATAAAAGCAGATGGAGGAGGAGGAGGGAATGGGTCCAAAAGAGAGACGGGTGGCAGAGTAATCCTCCCGGCAGGTTGCACGTCTCTCCAGACTGAAGGGGTCTGAGAGGAGGCAGCACTGCAGGGGCAGACAGTGTTAATCTGGTGTTTTGGTTAAGGGGGGGGGGGGTCCTTCCAAGAGACTCCCTCCTACAACTGCACAGACACCGGCAAGAGAGGGTAAGAAGGCAGGGAGGAATGAGAGAGAAAAAGAGAGCTGCCTTTCCTGACTTATAGCAGAGGCTGCAGCTCGTGGTGGTGGAAGCAGGGAGCACCTCAGCCAGTAGGGGGTGCTGGTTCCCGAACGCCAGGAAAGATCCAGCTTCATCATGGGCACTGGGAAGTATCCCCTGCAGCTGCTCATCCTGGGCACGCTCGGATTGGTAAGTGCCAGTTTTTCTTCTGTTTGTTGCATGAAGGAAAGGCATGCCAGAGTCGTTAATCTGACAATTTGGATTCATGCAGCCACGTCTGAGGTGGAACTCCTACCAGCATCTTTCCAAAGGGAAGAGGGAGGGAGGAACCAGGTGATTATTCTGATTGACAGTGAACTGCAATTATATGCTGAAAAGATTTATCCCCGGATTCTGCGTATAGGTCACCAAATTTGGTCTTGGAATTGATCAGTTAAGCACTAACAATCAATTATTAGTTAACAAGCACTTAATTGGCAGGAATTAGGAGTTACACATGGATCTGCCCTACACAATCTATATAAATAAAATCCCCCCTCAGAGTTCTGAAGCTCACTCCATCTGTGGCAGTGAAGCCCTGAACTCCTGTCCTCCTGGTAGGCTAGGCTACTATTGGGACTACTCACCCTCAGTACTCAGCCACGCCCATCTGCTCCCTATAAAACTCACCCTCAACGTTCTATTGGCTTCTGACGTCACTGAAGCCAAGGTTCGTATGTTGGAAGCTCTGAAGCCTCGAAAAACACAGTCTCTGGGCCCCGCCCTCGCGTCAAACGTTATGACATTGACGGCGGAGGCGGAGCAATTCACCGCCCTCGCGTCAAACGTTATGACGTTGAGGGTGGAGGCGGAGCAATTCACCAACATTGACGACGGGGGGGGGGGGGGGGGGCACAGGAAAGCCTTGCTAGCGCCCGTTTCATTGGCTACAGAAACGGGCCTTTTTTTACTAGTATTCTATAACATCCAAAAGGCAAATGAAATTTAATGTGGACAAATGCAAGGCAGTAGTGTTCCTTGGTCGGCTGCCACCTGGGGCGGTTCATAAGCACCGCCATGCTGGGAAAAGACCAAAGGTTCATCAAGCCAGAAGCGTAGCCAGGTGGGGCGCAGAGGGAGCGGTCGCTTCCCTAAACAGCTGTTTAAAAACATGGCGCCTATGCACCTCAACCCAATAAATATTTTTCTTCTGCTCCCTCCCGAGTCTTTAATCTTTTGCTATCTCTTCTTCTGTCCGCGCTCTCCCGTCCGCAAGGTCACTTTTACTTCCCGAAGCATTCTCCCTCCAGCACCGGCGATTCACAGTCAGCCTGTCAGCGTTGGGGCTTCTTCTCCTCATGCGCGTCCCACCTCTGCGGAAACAGGAAGTTGCTTAGAGTATGCGGGACGGACGTGCCTGAGAAGCCCCAACATGAGAGACGGGCAGAAAAGAGGGTGAAGCCAATTTGAGTAATCTATTTCCACCCCCCGCGCACCGTTCGGTTCAAAACAAGCAAGAAGGAGATAGGGACACAAAGAGGGCACTACTTGAAAGGGGGAGGAGGAGATAGGGACACAGGGACACTACTGGAAAGGGGGGAGTAGATAGGGACACAGGGAGGGCACTACTGGAAAGGGGGAGGAGGAGATAGGGACACAGGGAGGGCACTACTGGAAAGGGGGGAGTAGATAGGGACACAGGGAGGGCACTGCTGGAAAGGGGGGAGTAGGGACACAGGGAGGGCACTGCTGGAAAGGGGGAGGAGGAGATAGGGACACAGGGACACTACTGGAAAGGGGGAGGAGGAGATAGGGACACAGGGACACTACTGGAAAGGTGGGAGTAGATAGGCACACAGGGAGGGCACTACTGGAAAGGGGGAGGAGGAGATAGGGACACAGAGGGGCACTACTGGAAAGGGGGGAGAGGAGATAGGGACACAGGGGCACTACTGGAAAGGGGGGAGTAGATAGGGACACAGGGAGGGCACTACTGGAAAGGGGGAGGAGGAGATAGGGACACAGAGGGACACTACTGGAAAGGTGGGAGTAGATAGGGACACAGGGAGGGCACTACTGGATAGGGGGAGGAGGAGATAGGGACACAGGGACACTACTGGAAAGGGGGGAGTAGATAGGGACACAGGGAGGGCACTACTGGAAAGGGGGAGGAGGAGATAGGGACACAGAGGGGCACTACTGGAAAGGGGGGAGTAGATAGGGACACAGGGAGGGCACTACTGGAAAGGGGGAGAAGGAGATAGGGACACAGGGAGGGCACTACTGGAAAGGGGGGAGTAGGGACACAGGGAGGGCACTACTGGAAAGGGGGAGGAGGAGATAGGGACACAGGGACACTACTGGAAAGGGGGAGGAGGAGATAGGGACACAGGGACACTACTGGAAAGGTGGGAGTAGATAGGCACACAGGGAGGGCACTACTGGAAAGGGGGAGGAGGAGATAGGGACACAGAGGGGCACTACTGGAAAGGGGGGAGAGGAGATAGGGACACAGGGGCACTACTGGAAAGGGGGAGGAGGAGATAGGGACACAGAGGGACACTACTGGAAAGGTGGGAGTAGATAGGGACACAGGGAGGGCACTACTGGATAGGGGGAGGAGGAGATAGGGACACGGGCACTACTGGAAAGGGGGGAGTAGATAGGGACACAGGGAGGGCACTACTGGATAGGGGGAGGAGGAGATAGGGACACAGGGGCACTACTGGAAAGGGGGGAGTAGATAGGGACACAGGGAGGGCACTACTGGAAAGGGGGAGGAGGAGATAGGGACACAGGGAGGGCACTACTGGAAAGGGGGAGGAGGAGATAGGGACACAGGGACACTACTGGAAAGGGGGGAGTAGATAGGGACACAGGGAGGGCACTACTGGAAAGGGGGAGGAGGAGATAGGGACACAGGGACACTACTGGAAAGGGGGGAGTAGATAGGGACACAGGGAGGGCACTACTGGAAAGGGGGAGGAGGAGATAGGGACACAGGGACACTACTGGAAAGGGGGGAGTAGATAGGGACATAGGGAGGGCACTACTGGAAAGGGGGAGGAGGAGATAAGGTCACAGGGGCACTACTGGAAAGGGGGGAGTAGATAGGGACACAGGGAGGGCACTACTGGAAAGGGGGAGGAGGAGATAGGGACACAGAGGGGCACTACTGGAGAGGGGGGAGTAGATAGGGACACAGGGAGGGCACTACTGGAAAGGGGGAGGAGGAGATAGGGACACAGAGGGGCACTACTGGAAAGGGGGAGGAGGAGATAGGGACACAGAGGGGCACTACTGGAAAGGGGGAGGAGGAGATAGGGACACAGAGGGGCACTACTGGAAAGGGGGGGAGTAGATAGGGACACAGGGAGGGCACTACTGGAAAGGGGGAGGAGGAGATAAGGACACAGAGGGGCACTACTGGAAAGGGGGGAGTAGATAGGGACATAGGGAGGGCACTACTGGAAAGGGGGAGGAGGAGATAAGGTCACAGGGGCACTACTGGAAAGGGGGGAGTAGATAGGGACACAGGGAGGGCACTACTGGAAAGGGGGAGGAGGAGATAGGGACACAGAGGGGCACTACTGGAGAGGGGGGAGTAGATAGGGACACAGGGAGGGCACTACTGGAAAGGGGGAGGAGGAGATAGGGACACAGAGGGGCACTACTGGAAAGGGGGAGGAGGAGATAGGGACACAGGGACACTACTGGAAAGGGGGGAGTAGATAGGGACACAGGGAGGGCACTACTGGAAAGGGGGAGGAGGAGATAGGGACACAGAGGGGCACTACTGGAAAGGGGGGAGTAGATAGGGACACAGGGAGGGCACTACTGGAAAGGGGGAGGAGGAGATAAGGTCACAGGGGCACTACTGGAAAGGGGGAGGAGGAGATAGGGACACAGGGACACTACTGGAAAGGGGGGAGTAGATAGGGACACAGGGAGGGCACTACTGGAAAGGGGGAGGAGGAGATAAGGTCACAGGGGCACTACTGGAAAGAGGGAGGAGGAGGAGATAGGGACACAGAGACACTACTGGAAAGGGGGGAGTAGATAGGGACATTCTCCTGCGGCATCTCCCCTGTCTGCTTCTCTTTGGTTTGAGCAACAGGAAGCAGAAATAGGATGGGGATATCTGGGAACCTCTCTGGCCCCCAAAAGAAGCCAAGAAGCAAACTGACTGAGTCTGCCATCTGATAACAACTTTTGTACAGCTCTTACCCATCTCACAGTTCAGATCCCACGCTTAAGTCTTCCTGAAACTGAAGTAGTAATTGTGTTTTATGCTTATTTCCTGCCTGCTTCCTATAAGCTTTTCTTTCAAATCACCTCCTTCCTCCCTTCACTAATGACCAAAAGCTGGAAGGCAATGATTTCCTGCAGCGAAACAAGGAAGACTTTCTGAAAAGGTTTCAGAGGTGATGATGTTCTTGGTTGGATTCTATTAATGAAATGTTACTTTTTGAGCAGTGGTGTAGCCAAACTTGACATTTTGGGTGGGCCCAGAGCTAACATGAGTGGGCACTTTGTATATAGGTGTGAATAGTGTTTGTTAGGATACTACTAAATAATGCCTTTAGAGTGCACTGGATGATGGATTTGTAAGTAAACAGCCAGCCCAACAGCTGTCCTGTATCAACATAAACCACATACATACTTAATGGAAACACAGACATTTTTACATATATTATCCCATAACTTATGTGTGCTGCATCTCAACACACATCACAGTATCCTGAAAAATAATAACAAGCAAATGGCACATATCCTTCCAACTCTGCTTTGTAACAGATGCAAATGCCCGATTAAGCTGTATTCATAAAACAGACAAATAGCTTTGAAGTCTTTCTTTCCTCTGGCTCTACTGCTTTCTCTCCCTCCTGAGACTGACATTCCCATTGGAAATGCCAGGCTCATATAGAAATCTCTCACCTTGGTCACATACAGAACACAGACCACCCCTTACCAATTGCAGAATAAAGGACCAAAGGACAGAGATGTCAGGTGACACAGTTCCAGGCTGCAGATTTTGGGACAGTCCTGGTTTAGAATTTATAACCTAAAGCAGTGTGGGATTTGCAGTGCCTGATCCTGCCCATTGAAATCAGTGCTGCAAGTCCCATAATGGGGTGGTCAGAAATCCAGGACTGTCCCAACATTTGCACCTGGAACTGGGTAACCTGCAATCTCTGAAATCATCCTGTAGCACAGCCCAGCCCTGCCCTGCCCTTCCCTACCTCCCATCCCCCATAATCTGGCCTCAGTCTTGCCCTTCCCTATGCCCACCCCCACCTAGAAGCCCAGAATATAACAAAACATTTTTAACCTTGGTATTGCAGAGCCCAAACCCACCCAGAAGTCCACCAGTATAATATAAAACTTTTTTTTTTTTTTACCTGGTGTCTGTGTCCTCTTGGCACTGCAAAACAGTTTCTTCCAGAAGTTTACTGCCCTGGATGAGACCCTGATGAATGTCCATTTGGTGTAGGGCTGGAGAGGCAGCCTAAGCTGGCTCCTAGCAGGATGTGTTGGCTGGGGGGGGGGGGGGGGGGGGGGGGGAAGGCTTCACTCCCAATTCTGTGGCAGCTGCTGACTCCTGGTGTTGGTCTGGGGCTGGATGAGTACCCGTATTTCCCCCAGCGGCATGGGACAAGTCCCACTTATTTAAAGGCAACAGCGGGGCTCTGGACTTTGCTGCAGATTTCTCTGAGTCCTGGAGGGTCACTGATAGTAGAGACCCAAGATGTGTCAGACTGATTCACTTGGGCAGGCAGTGAGAGCAGAGCTGCTACAGAAGCAAAGCATGGGAAAAACAGCCTAGCCTAGTAGAGCAGAGGCTCCCCACACCCCAGCAGCAGCAAATGAGGCAGGCAAGACAGGAGGGCTGCTGCTTACTTGTTTAGGAGATGGTAGGTTAAAAAAAAAAAAAGTCACTGGAGCTGCAACTGCTCTCAATGAGGCACTTCAGGTGGCTGAAGCTGAGCTAATGAGCACTACAGCTGTGAGCAGGATAAGTGACGCCTAGGAACCTGATTGGTGATCAGACTGAGAATGGGTGGGCCTGGGCCCATCCAGGGCCACCTGTAGCTACACCCCTGCTTTCAAGGTGTTCACTAACACTTCTGACATCATCTATCTATATAAATAATTCTCACCTCCAAGGTTCTGAAGCTCACTCTGTGGCAGGGAAACACTGAAGCCCTGTACTGTTGGTAACATAGTAACATAGTAGATGACGGCAGAAAAAGACCTATATGGTCCATCTAGTCTGCCCAACAAGATAAACTCATATGTGCTACTTTTTGTGTATACCTTACCTTGATTTGTACCTGTCTTTTTCAGAGCACAGACCGTATAAGTCTGCCCAGCACTATCCCCACCTCCCAACCACCAGCCCTGCCTCCCACCGCCGGCTAAGCTTCTGGGCTAGGCTAGGCTAGGCTCCCACCGCCTGCTAGGCTGTCAGCACTACTCACTCTCACTCATAGACCCGCCCTCAGCCACGCCCCATCCAGACATAATTCACAACCCCAACGTTCTAATGAAGCCGGAAGCTGCAAAGTCTGCAACTTCCATGGTGGTGTAGATCGCGATTTCCCCATGAGTATCTGCCCCACCCTCGCATCACAACATGATGACGTCGAAGGCGAAGCAATGACACTCAACACTTACGACAACCAACCAATCAATGCACAGCAGCAGCAACAGAAGCCCCCCCCCCCTCGTGCATCACCCAAAGCTGCTGCCTTCAACAAAAAAAATCGCCACTGGACCCCGCCCTCCTACCCGAGTCCCCGCTTCGGCTGCCTGCCTCGACTCCCCGTCCGCCCTCCCTCACCTGGACCCCGAGTCATTGGTTAATCTCTGTTTCCACTCCCCCACGCAGCCGTCATTGCTATACACTCACAAACAAGCAAACCTAGGATCTGCTACTTCACATTGTCGTTTTAAAATTGTTGTTCCATCTGAAAAACCGTCAAGGACAAAAGGAGGGGGGACACAGACAGACCCTGCAACTGGGAGGGAGGGGGACCCTGCAACTGGGAGGGAGGGGGGATCCTGCAACTGGGAGACCGGGGGGGGGGGGGAAGACCCTGGAACTGGGAGGGAGGGGGGACCCTGGCACATACTCTCATTCTCACACACACACACACACTCGCACCCAGTCTCACTCTTTCTCTGTCACACATACACACAGACTCGCACATTCACTCTCTCTCACACACACTCTCTCAAACATATACACTCCGAGGAAAACCTTGCTAGCGCCCGTTTCATTTCTGTAAGAAACAGGCCTTTTTTTACTAGTGTTACATAAGAACATAAGCTTTGCCATACTGGGACAGACCGAAGGTCCATCAAGTCCATCAAGAAAGGAGGTGTTGATGCCCCTCTACAAGTCATTGGTGAGGCCCCACTTGGAGTATTGTGTTCAGTTTTGGAGGCCGTATCTTGCTAAAGATGTAAAAAGACCAGAAGCAGTGCAAAGAAAAGCTACAAAAATGGTATGGGATTTGCTTTGCAAACCATATGAGGAGAGACTTGCCAACCTGAACATGTATACCCTGGAGGAAAGGAGAAACAGGAGTGATATGATACAGACATTCAAATATTTGAAAGGTATTAATCCACAAACGAACCTTTTCCACAGACGGGTAGGCGGTAGAACTAGAGGTCATGAATTGAGGTTGAAGGGGGGCAGACTCAGGACTAATGTCAGGAAGTATTTTTTCACGAAGAGGGTGGTGGATATGTGGAATGCCCTCCCGCGGGAGGTGGTGGAGATGAAAACAGTAATGGAATTCAAATATGTATAGGATAAACACAAAGGAATCCTGTTTAGAAGGAATGGTTCTGCAGAATCTTAGTGGAGATTGGGTGGCAACGCCGGTAATTGGGAAACAAAACGGGAGCTGGGCAGACTTCTATGGTCTATGCCCTGATTGTGACTGAATAGATAGGGATGGGCTGGAGTGTAAATTTTAAGGGGCTTCGATGTTAGCTTCAGAACTTAGTACAAGAACAGTACTGGGCAGACTTCTACGGTCTGTGTCCTGAGAAAGGCAAGGACAAATCAAACTTGGGTATAAAGTATCACATACCATGTAAAATGAGTTTATCTTGTTGGGCAGACTGGATGGACCGTACAAGTCTTTATCTGCCGTCATTTACTATGTAAGTCCAGGATCCTGTTTCCAACAGTGGCCAATGCAGGTTACAAGATCCCAAACAGTACAATGCATTTTATGTGCTTATCCTAGAAATAAGAAGTGGATTTTCCCCATGTCCATTTTAATAATGACTTGCGGACTTTTCTTTTAGGAAGTTATCCAAACCTTTTTTAAACCCCGCTAAGCCAACCGCTTTTATCACATTCTTTGGCAACAAATTCCAGAGTTTAATTACATGTTGAGTGAACAAATATTTTCTCCGATTAGTTTTAAATTTACTACTTTCTAGCTTCATTCTGTGCTCCCTAGTCGTAGTATTTTTGGAAAGAGTAAACAAGTGAATAACATCTGCCTGTTCCACTCCACTCATTATTTTATAGACCTCTATCATATCTCCCCTCAGCCATCTTTTCTCCAATCTGACGAGCCCTAGCCGCTTCAGTCTTTCCTATATCTTTCTTGAGATGCTGTGACCAGAATTGAACACAGTACTCAAGGTGCAGTCGCACAATGGAGCGATATAAGGGCATTATAACGTCCTTTCCTAATAATACCTAACATTCTATTTGCTTTCTTAGCCACCGCTGAACACTGAGCAGAGGGTTTCAACATATCATCAATGATGACACCTAGATCCCTTTCCTGGTTGGTGACTCCTAATGTGGAACCTTGCAACACGTAGCTATAGTTCGGGTTCCTCTTTCCCACATGCATCACTTTGCACCTGCTCACATTAAATGTCACCTGCCATTTGGATGCCCAGTCTTCCAGCCTTGTAAGGTCCTCTTGTAATTTAACAACTTTGTCTCATCAGCAAATTTAATAACCTCGAAGTGCAGACCACTGAAGCTCTAACTGGTCAAACTACTCTCCCTTCACCCAGGAGCTTGAACTGAAAAACCTAGGAGAGAACAAAAGGAGGAAGAATGTTAGCTCCCATCACCCCTTAAAAAAAGACTTAACATCAGACACCAATAAAGTGAGAAACAAAAGAGCCGCATTATTTCACAGCCCACTATCAAAAAGAATCAGATCAAATTTAAACTGCAAAGCAAAAGATTTCTCATGTAGGCCAGTCACTGAAATTGATATCAAAGCAATAAAAAAGATATTCATCAAGCTTGGAAGTCCTGCACAAATTAAGGATGAAAGATGGCATGCTAAAACCACTGCAGATCAATAATCCTGCTAAGATTCTTAAAGAGCTGTCTTGGCTTTGCACAAGACAAAAACAGCCTGGTGCATCTAAGCAATCGCTCAGACATCATCTCTCTCTCTCTCTTCGGGATGATCCGGTGCTGGAGTTTTCCAAGCAGACTTGCTTTAATGACACTATCATTTTACTCCTTATAGCAGTACAGCAATAGCATTTTTCATTTCATATATACTGCTGTTACTTCTTGTAAACTACAGATACCAGAGTTTCTCATTTACATGCAGAGCACTGGAAAGTAAAACAACACTAAGGCCCTGATACACAAAGAACCCCGTTAAGAATCCATCTGTATTTTCAAATTGTTAAAAATCATCAATTTAGAAATACAGAAGGGTTCCCAAAGAGAATCGCATGCTAATGAGCTGCTCGCTGCTTTTGCGAACAGAGTTCATTTGCTTGGGATGGAGGGAAGCCAGTTGGGCAGTTGAGCATGCGCAAAGCAGCCTATCAGTAAGTGTGGCTCCTCTGTGCATGCCTCAGATGGTACTATGTAAGCCACATTGAGCCTGCAAATAGGTGGGAAAATGTGGGGTACAAATGTAACAAATAAATAAATAAGCCTGATTAACTTCCAGTAGTCACTGAAAAGTTTCATCTCCTGTCATCATAAGCAGTACCGGCAGCTCCTGACCACCCATAAAATTTTTCACAGTAGAGGTTGGGGCTGCTTCTGTGCATCACTTTGCATGCACATTTAAATGGTAAGTAGCTAATTGTAATATCTTATCATGCAATTATTGTTAGCTGCTACCGTGACAGGAAAACAGCCCACAGAACCCCTTTGTGCATGTTTCGCTGTACTCTTTGCCCGCTAAACCAGTTTAAAAAGCACGTTTCTGACTCGTTAGGTTTTGTGCATCTGGACCTAAGACTCCCCTCATTCCCTCCCCTGTATCGGCAAGTAGCAGTTTCTTAATGATACTTGTATAATTATTTCTGCCTTGTTCTGAGAGTCTGCACAGGTCTGTCAAAACAGTTGGAAGGAGTGATGGTTTATTGATTTATAAGAAGAAAGAAGAAGTCGGTGCTGGGCAAAATGGTATTTATTATCAAAAACAAAATTACAGAGCACATCTGAGGACATGGATTACTGAGACCAAGTCAGCACGGCTTTTGTGTGGGGAAATCTTGCCTGACCAATTTACTTCAATTCTTTGAAGGAGTAAACAAACATGTGGACAAAGGGGAGCTGGTTGATATTGTGTATCTGGATTTTCAGAAGGCGTTTGACAAAGTACCTCATGAAAGACTCCAGAGGAAATTGGAGAGTCATGGGTAGTGTTCCATTGTGGATTAAAAACTGGTTAAAAGATAGAAAACAGAGGAGTAGGGTTAAATGGACAGTATTCTCAATGGAGAAGGGTAGTTCGAGGGGTTCCCCAGGGCTCTGTGCTGGGACTGTTGCTTTTTAACATATTTATAAATGACCTAGAGATGGGAGTAACTAGTGAGGTAATTAAATTTGCAGATGACACAAAGTTTTTCAAAGTCGTTAAATCACGGGAGGATTGTGAAAAATTACAAGAGAACCTTATGAGACTGGGAGACTGGGCGTCTAAATGGCAGATGACGTTTAATGTGAGCAAGTGCAAAGTGATGCTTGTGGGAAAGAGGAACCCGAATTATAGCTACGTCATGCAAGGTTCCACGTTAGGAGTCACGGACCAAGAAAAGGATCTAGGTGTCGTCGTTGATGATACGTTCAAACCTTCTGCTCAGTGTGCTGCTGTGGCTAAGAAAGCAAATAGAATGTTAGGTATTATTAGGAAAGGAATGGAAAACAAAAATTAGCATGTTATAATGCCTTTGTATCGCTCCTTGGTGCGACCGTACCTCGAATATTGTGCAGAGAAGGGCAACGAAAATGATAAAGGGGATGGGACGACTTCCCTATGAGGAAATGCTAAAGCGGCTAAGGCTCTTCAGCTTGGAGAAAAGGCAGCTGAGAGGAGATATGATAGAGGTCTATAAAATAATGAGTGGAGTTGAATGGGTAGATGTGAAGCGTGTGTTTATGCTTTCCAAAAATTCTAGGACTAGGGGGCATGCGATGAAGCTACAATGTAGTAAATTTAAAACAAATCAGAGAAAATGTTTCTTCACTCAACGTGTAATTAAACTCTGGAATTCGTTGCCAGAGAATGTGGTAAAGGTGGTTAGCTTAGCGGAGTTTAAAAAAGGTTTGGGCAGCTTCCTAAAGGAAAAGTCCATAGACCGTTATTAAATGGACGGGTAAAATCCACTATTTCTGGGATAAGCAGTATAAAATGTTTTGTACTTTTTTGGGATCTTGCCAGGTATTTGTGAACTGGATTGGCCACTGTTGGAAACAGGATACTGGGCTTGATGGACCTTTGGTCTTTCCCAGTATGGCAACACTTACGTACTTATGTACTAAGTAGACAATCCAGCTTATAATCGAAAGTGATCGCCGGCCATCTTCCGACACAAATCGGGAGATGGCCAGCGATTTTTTAAAAGCGGCGGTATAATCGAAAGCGGCGTTTTTGACTGCATCGCTGGCGAAAGTTCAAGGGGGCGTGTCGGTAGATTAGCGAAGGCGGGACATGGGCGGGCATGAGCATGGCTACCAGATGGCCGGCTTTCGCCGATAATGGAAAAAAAAGCGGCGTTAAGCAGTATTTCGCCGGCTTTACTTGGTCCTTTTATTTTCACGACCAAGCCTCAAAAAGGTGCCCCAACTGACCAGATGACCACTGGAGGGAATGGGGGATGACTTCCCCATACTCCCCCAGTGGTCAACAATCCCCTTCCAAACTAAAAAAATAAAACTAAAAATCTTTTTTTGCCAGTCTGTGTGCCAGCCTCAAATGCCGTACCCACCTCCATGACAGCAGAATGTGTGCTATCCTCCGACAGCCTTTCCCTGGTTGCGATGTGGCTCTCGGGTGAGTGTGACACCTTTTCTGTTAGGTGCCCTGCAGAGTCACATTAGCAATGCATTGTGGTGGGTGTAGGGTACTGGGCTCTACTCCCATGGTGCTTTTCCCCCCTGCTAACTGGGTCAGAGTGTGCCCTGTTTTGTTTCCTGTTGTAGTCCATGCGGTAGTGCCCATTTTTGTAAGCCACTTTTAGATCCCTTTCCTGTGTTACCCACGTCAGAGAACGTAGTTCTTACCTTGAATGGTACTGAAAGAGGGCATTGTACACCATTGTGCCAGCTCTGACCTACTGCTAATCTTAGTACCAGGGGACTCTTTGCCAGTGGGGCACAACCTCTGATCTGCAGTTAACTGTGAGTAAACGTGGTTATTTCAAGAAAGGACTTTTTCAGACAGATTAGTTTTCAGGTGTGAACTGGTGTGCCAAAGTTATACAGCAGCAATAAGTCCTAGAGGCTGTTTGCAGGTCCCTGGAGCAATTTTAGTGGGTGCAGTACATTTGTGGGTAGTGGGTTTGGGGGGCTCAGTTCCCAAAGTAAGGGAGCTATTCTGAAGTCCAGCGCAGTGACCCCTAGGGTGGTTGGTTGGTGTCCTGGCATGTCAGGAGGGCCAGTGCACTAAAAATGCTGGGTCCTCCCAAGGCCAAATGCCTTGAATTTGGCCGGGGTTTGAGATGGCCGACATAACTTTCCATTATCGCTGAAAAACAAACCCGGCCATCTCAACCTCGGCAAACTCTGCCATTTGGCCAGGCTAAACCGTATTATCGAAAAAAAGATGGCCGGCCATCTTTTTCGATAATACGGTTCGGCCAGCTGTTTGCAGCGCCGCCAAAATAGATCGCCGACAATCTATTTTGCTGGCGCCATTTATTCCCCTCAATGTGACACAAGATTCAACACAGGGAGTGTATGTCACAGTTCCTTTATTGCACCAGAGACCAAACATGGGGCTGTGTTTCGGCGATAAGAACCACTTGCGTCAGAGGTCAAAAATACAATATCTGTGAAAAAATATATACATACAATAAACATAATTGAATTTAATAACATATTAAAAAAGAAACATTGTATAAGTATAAAAACCTACAAAGAGGTGGAAAATGTGGGGTACAAAATAGATAAATAACATCAAGATCATATCAAGTAACAACTAATGCAGAGACATCATCCCCATGGATACCTGAATGCGGTGTGCCACAAGGATCCCCCCTCTCACCCAACCCTCTTCAACCTAATGATGACACCCCTAGCCAAGCTATTAGATAATCAACATCTCAACCCATACATATATGCAGACGATGTCACGATCTACATCCCATTTAAACAAGACCCAAAGGAAATTACTAACGAAATCAACCAAAGCTTCCAAATCATGCACTCCTGGGCGGACGCATTTCAACTGAAACTCAACGCAGAAAAAAACACAATGCCTTATAATCACCTCACAACACAATACACACAAATTCGACACCATAACCACCCCAAACGTAACCCTCCCCGTCTCAGACAACTTGAAAATTCTGGAAGTCACCATTGATCGAAATCTCACACTTGAAAACCATGTGAAGAATACAACTAAAAAAAATGTTCCATGCCATGTGGAAACTCAAAAGAGTGAAACCTTTCTTCCCAAGGGCCATTTTCATGAAACTGGTGCAATCATTGGTGTTAAGTCACCTAGATTATTGCAACGCACTCTTCGCTGGCTGTAAAGAACAGACCATCAAAAAACTTCAAACAGCCCAAAACACCGCAGCCAGACTCATATTTGGGAAAACAAAATATGAAAGCGCTAAACCCCTAAGAAAGAAACTACACTGGCTACCACTAAAAGAATGAACCACATTCAAAATCTGCAGAATTGTTCACAAAATCATTTACGGAGAGGCCTTGACTTACATGCTAGGCCTCGTGGACCTGCCACCCAGAAATGCTAAGAGATCGTCCCGCACCTTTCTTAACCTACACTTCCCCAACTGCAAAGGAATAAAATACAAACTAACACACGTATCTAGCTTTTCTTATATAAGCACGCAGATGTGGAACTCTCTTCCAATACACCTAAGAACGATCAAAGAATTGACCGATTTCCGCAAATCCCTGAAGACATACCTCTTTAGCAAAGCCTAACACGAGAACCCTTAACTAACTACAACACAACACCTAGCCAAAATGGCACAGAATGTATCTTCCAATAACAACTTGTCCAAACCTCCCTGTATTCCTTTACCTCTATGTAATACCAATTTGTATTCTTTAACCTGGTATAGATATGCTATAACAGCTCTCTGTAAGCCACATTGAGCCTGCAAATAGGTGGGAAAATGAGGGATACAAGTGCAATAAATAAAATAAATGATTAAAAGTGGACTGCATATACATAAAAAAACAAAGGGTGTCCTATAGATAGATTTAAATGGCATTAACATACATTATGAAGTAAAACATTTGTCTACAAAGTACTATCATATAAATGTAGCCAGGAATACACACGGAAGGGCATGGAAGAAGAAACTGATGAAAATAAATGTGAATGGGACCAACCGACCCGTTGTTGAATGAATGGGTTAAAAATTGGTTGAATGGAAGGAGACAGAGGGTAGTGGTAAATGAAACTTGCTCTGAAGAAAGGGATGTCGTCATTGGAGTACCACAGGGATCTGTCCTTGGGCCGGCTCTTTTTAATGTCTTTGAGGGACATAATCGAACGCGAACGCCCATGTGTAAAAACGTCCATCTCTGGAGACGGCTCCGCGAAGAGGCGGAGCGAACCGTAAAATCGAAACGAGATGGCTGTCCATCTTCGGTTTCGATTATACGGTTCGGCCCGCTGAAATCCCATCATTTGTGTCGACTCTAGAGATAGACGACACACATGGTGAGATCGCTGGACCTAGAGATGGCCGTCTGCAGTTTTCAGCGATAATCGAAACCGCTGCTGGCCATCTCAAAAACGGACCTAATCCAAGCCATTTGGTCGTGGGAGGGGCCAGCATTCGTAGTGCACTGGTCCCCCTGAGATGCCTCTATGCCAGCCTCAAATATCATACCTAGCTCCATGACAGCAGTATGCAGGTCCCCGGAGCAATTTTAGTTTAGTTGGTGCTGCGCCGGACCCATGCAGAGAGCAAAAATTGGAAGAAAAAAAAACATGCAAGTGCAGTCATGGACGTAAAAAAAAAAAAACAATAGTAACAGTGGGATTTGAACCAGCCACCTTCTGATTACAAGACCTGTGCTCTAACCACTACACCACTTATTCAGCTGCTTAGACCGCCTTCCCTTTCCATTAAATCCCTTCAAGTTTCTGTCAGCCAATCACAGCTCATTTAGTTGACACTGATGTCAGGTAAATGAGCTGTGATTGGCTGACAGAAACTTGGAGAGACTTAATGGAAAGGGAAGGAGGGCTAGGCAGCTGAATAAGTGGTGCAGTGGTTAGAGTACAGGTCTTGTAATCAGAAGGTGGTTGGTTTGAATCCCACTATTACTATTGTTTTAATGTGGACGTCTCTGACTGCACTTGCATGGTTTTTTTTTTCTTCCGATTTTTGCTCTCTGCATGGGTCCCACGCAGCACCAACTAAACTAAAATTGCTCGCGGAACCTGCATACTGCTGTCATGGAGCTAGGTATGGTATTTGAGGCTGACATAGAGGCTGGAAAAAAATATTTAGTTTGTTTTTTAGGGTGGGAGGGGGTTAGTGACCACTGGGGGAGACAGGGGAGATCATCCCCGATTCCCTCCGGTGGTCATCTGGTCAGTTTGGGCACTTTTTGGAAGCTTGGTCGTGAAAAAAACAGGACCAACTTTGTGTGGACTAAATGCTCGTCGGGGACGTCTTGCTTCTTTCCATTATCAGGTGCGGAGGTCCATCTGTTAACCACGCCCCGGAACGCCCCTGTCCCGCCTTCGCTACCGTTTGGCCACGCCCCCGAGAATTTCGCCCGTCCCCGTGACGGAAAGCAGTTGGGGCCGTCCAAATTCAGCTTTCGATTATACCTGTTTTTGAGACGGACGTCCATCTCCCAATTTGTGACGGAAGATGGGCATCCGTCTCTTTCGAAAATAAGCTGGTTTGTGAGCGATATTGTGGAAGGGCTGTGTGGGAAGGTTTGTCTCTTTGCAGATGATACCAAACTCTGCAACAGGGTGGACACCCTAGAGGGCATGAATGACATGAAGGAGGACCTAGCGAAGCTGGAGGAAAGGACCGATATTTGGCAACTAAGATTTAATACTATAAAATGCAGGGTCAAGCACTTGGGTCACGAGTATCCAAGGGAATTTTACAGTATAGGGGGTAAAGTGCTTCAGTGTATGAAGGAAGAGTGGGACTTGGGGTTGATTGTGTCCAAACAGGTACAAAAAGCGATGGTCAAAGCCAGAAGGATGCTTGGGTGCATAAAAAGAGGGATGTCCAGCAGGAAAAAGGTGGTGACAGTGCCCTTGTATAAGTCTCTGGTGAGGCCCCATTTAGAGTACTGTGTGCAATTCTGGAGACCGCACCTATGGAAAGATATAAACAGGATGGAGTCGGTCCAGAGGCTACAAAATTAGTAAGCGGTCTTGAACACAAAAAATATAGGGACAGGCTTATGAATCTCAACATGTATTTGCTGGGAGAGAGGAGATATGATAGAGACCTTTAAATATCTCAAGGGCATTAATGTACAGGAAATGAGCCCTTTTCAACTGAAGGAAAACTCTGGAACGAGGGGGCATACGATGAAGTTAAGAGGGAATAGACTTAGGAGTATTCTAAGAAAGTATTATTTCACAGAAAGGGTGGTGGAAGCGTAAAATGGCCTCCCAGTGGTGGTCGTAGAGTCGAGGACTGTGTCAGAATTTGTGAAAGCATGGGATAAGCACGTGGGATTGCTTAGGAAAAGGAAGAGTTAGGGGTTACAGAGGATGGGCAGACTAGATGGGCCATTTGGCCTTTATCTGCCGTCATGTTTCTATGAATTAGAAACCAATGGTGCCCAAAAGGAAATGTGTTGAATACTGGAACCCAAGGATAAATGTGAAATGAGAAAGAACAGTGAAATACTGGAATCTTAGTGTGCCCTATAAAACAGCGCCTAGGCGAGTAAAAAAATAACATTCGTAAAATACACAGTTTCCTGGTCACTTAACACTGTGGCAACAAGAGCATGAGCAAGTTTTTATTGAACTGGAAGCGTAGAAACCTTCATCTGCTTCACAAAGAAAATAAACAGGGTTTTGTTGTTCTAGTAGTACTCACAGTATAGATTGGCAGCCATATCTGATATGTATTTACTGCACATTTGGGCAGACCATAGCAATGCCTGTGCTTGGCATCTACAAATCAGCCACCTGATTGGCAACCAGTTTGGGGAGGCCTGAGACAAGGGGGGCTGGGCCCCCTGTTGCTATACCACTGTCACAGTCTTTCTTATGGGTGCTGGGAGCCTCGTGGATTTGAAGACTCCAAAGCAGTGCTGCAGGTAGCTTGGTCCTCCTGGTAGGATGTAAGATGGTCCCCAAGAGACTTGTGACTGTAAGCAGTTCTCGTTTCTTGAGCCTCTGGAGCCCTTCCTGGATCTCTCACAGATGATAGATGCTCCTGGTCACCCTTCTGGAAATATACAACTATACCCAGCTTCTCCTTTTTCTCCTATACCTCATGAATGAGTACAATGGGTTCCTGTTGCCACTGCCCCAGACAGTGCAGATCTTAAGCAGCTGCTGTCACAGCAAATTCCTGAGTTTTCCCTTAATTAGGAGTCTGGCTTAAGTAGCCAAAACTCTCTTCTGTACCTGTGCTTATGTACTTATGTGCTGTAGTTAGTTGGCCAAGGTCGTTGGGATGGATGGGTTCTCCTCTCATAAGCACATAAGCACCGCCACGCTGGGAAAAGACCAAAGGTCCATCAAGCCCAGCACTCCATCTCCGACAGCGGCCAATCCAGGCCCCAAGAACCTGGCAAAAACCCAAAAGTCAATGGACTTTTCCTTCAGGAATCTGTCCAGACCCCTTTTAAACGCAGCAAGGCCAGCTGCCATCACTACCTTCTCCAGCAATGAGTTCCAGAGTCTAACTACGCGCTGAGTAAAGAAAAACTTTCTCCGATTTGTTTTAAACCTACCACATTCTAATTTCATCTTGTGTCCCCTGGTTCTATTATTGTTAGAAAGTGTAAACAAACGCTTCACATCAGTCCACTCTACCCCACTCATTGTTTTGTACACCTCTATCATATCACTCCTCAGCCGCCTTTTCTCCAGGCTAAAGAGTCCTAGCCGTCTTAACCTCTCCTCATAGGGTAGTCGTCCCATCCCTTTTATCATTTTCGTCGCCCTTCTCTGCACCTTCTCCAATTCCTTTATATCTTTTTTAAGATGAGGCGACCAGAACTCAACACAATATTCCAGGTGCGGTCGCACCACTGAGCGATATAACGGCATTATAACATCCTCATGTTTGTTTTCCATCCCTTTTCTAATAATACTCAACATTCTGTTCGCCTTCTTAGCTGCCGCAGCACATTATTATTTATTAATTATTGTATTTGTACCCCACATTTTCCCATCTTTTTGCAGGCTCAATGTGGCTTACAGAACTCTGGAACGAGGGGGCATACGATGAAGTTAAGAGGGAATAGACTTAGGAGTATTCTAAGAAAGTATTATTTCACAGAAAGGGTGGTGGAAGCGTGAAATGGCCTCCCAGTGGTGGTCGTAGAGTCGAGGACTGTGTCAGAATTTGTGAAAGCATGGGATAAGCACGTGGGATCGCTTGAGCTGAAGATTTCAACGTCCTATCCACGATGACTCCCAGATCCCTTTCTTGGTCCGTAACTCCTGAAGCGGAACCTTGCATAACATAGCTGTAATTCAAGTTCCTCCTTCCCACATGCATCACTTTGCACTTGTCAACGTTGAACTTCATCTGCCATTTGGATGCCCACTCCCCCAGTCTCGCGAGGTCTTCTTGTAATCTTTCACACTCCTCCCGTGACGAGACGACCCTTGATAACTTTGTGACATCTGCAAATTTAATTACCTCACTAGTTACTCCCATCTCAAGGTCATTTATAAATATGTTAAAAAGCAGCAGTCCCAGCACAGACCCCTGAGGGACCCCACTAACTACCCTTCTCCATCGAGAATACTGACCATTCAACCCTACTCTCTGCTTCCTATCCCTTAACCAGCTCTTAATCCACAATAATACACTGCCTCCGATCCCATGACTCTCCAGTTTCCTTTAGAGTCTTTCATGAGGCACTTTGTCAAACGCCTTCTGAAAATCCAGATATACAATATCCACCGGCTCCCCTTTGTCCACGTTTGTTCACCCTCTCGAAAAAATGCAGTAGATTTGTGAGGCAAGACTTCCCTTCACTAAATCCGTGCTGACTTTGTCTCAGTAGCCCATGCTTTTGTATGTGCTCTGTAATTTTATTCTTAATAATAGCCTCCACCATTTTTCCCGGCACCGATGTCAGACTCACCGGTCTATAATTTCCCGGATCTCCTCTGGAACCCTTTTTAAAAATCGGCGTTACATTGGCCACCCTCCAATCTTCCGGTACCACACCTGATTTTAGGGATAAATTGCATATTACTAACTGTAGCTCCACAAGTTCATTTTTCAGCTCTATTAATATTCTGGGATGAATACCATCCGGTCCCAGTGATTTACTACTCTTCAGTTTGCTAAACTGCCCCATTACGTCCTCCAGGTTTACCGTGAAGTCAGTAAGTTTCTCTGACTCGTCCGCTTGAAATACCATTTCCGACACCGGTATCCCACCCAAATATTCCTTGGTGAAGACCAAAGCAAAGAATTCATTCAATCTCTCCGCTACGTCTTTATCTTCCTTGATCGCCCCTTTTACCCCTTGCTCATCCAGCGGCCCAACCGATTCTTTTGCTGGCTTCCTGCTTTTAATATACTGAAAATTTTTTTTGCTATGTTTTTTTGCCTCTAAAAACCTAAATTTAGCTTCCAGAACCTCTCTCCTACATTTCCCTACATCGTTGGTACCCACATGTACCAAAACGGCCGGCTCCTCCCCAGCAGTATCTAAAATCTTGTCTACGTGCCACGTAAGGTCCACCACCTTCGCATGCAGGTCAGCGGCCGGGGAGACAGGAGTCAAAGACTAAGATTTGGTTTTAAACCTTTAGTTAGTTCCCTCAAAAAATGAATCTCTTCTCCTGATTGTAATACTGATCATAGAGGATACAGGCCTCTAGGTGTCTCTACACATGCAAAGGAAAAAAAAGCTGGGATATGTGGGTTGGAAAGAGTATTGACATTTAAGGGGAGTCCGAGCCAGACCGGGGGAGGGGGTTGACGATGTTGAGGAGGTTTGAAATAGGGCTGGGGGGTGGAAGGTGCTGTAAGCCTCTGCATCTGCCCCAAGATCACTGCTGCCAGCTCTATGTGTCCATGAGCACCCCCAGTATGAGCAAATGCCTTCACTTTATCCAAGGAGGGGTAAATTAAGGTGGGTTTAGCACCCCCAGTCATTCTAAAAAGTTGGCTCTTATGCGTTTGATTGAGACTTGGAGCTGGCATTTGCACCTCGGAGTATGTTTGTTTTAGAAGTAGCTTCCCATTGTAAAATTTATCTAGAAGAAACTGGCTGTCTTCTGTTTTACCTCTTATCCTGCTGGTGGTTACAGAGCTAAAGAGGAAGTAATATGTTTGGGAGTAAATCTTAGCTCTCAACTGAATACGGCAGCGAGATGATCACAGTCATCTGTCATTCAAGTCATTTTTCTTTTTTTTTTTGCTTGCATCAAATATGCTAACTCCAACTATATGTGGAACAGAAAAATTTGGTTATTATAATCCCTTCTCTTTTGACTAACAGATTTCATTTCTGTAATTTACTGAATTAGAGGTTACCTAAAAATAATCTTTGCATCTGCTTCAGAGCACGTCTGTGAGGCAGCTGCTAGGAAGGGAAAATATGCCCACATCAGCCCTATTTTTCTTTGTCTTACAGGGGCTCCCAGTGGAAGTGTGACTGAAATTTAAAGCTTTTTGCCAGATTCAACATGTTTGCCTTTATGCAATCAGTATATCTGGTCAACCACTTACATAACATAGTAGATGACAGCAGAAAAAGACCTGCACGGTCCATCTAGTCTGCCCAACAAGATAAACTCATATGTGCAACTTCTTGTGTATACCTTACCTTGATTTGTATCTGCCATTTTCAGGACACAGACCGTAGACATCTTGCCCAGAACTAGCCCCACCACCCAAACACCAGCGGCTAAGCTTCTGAGGATCCATTCCTTCTGCACAGGATTCCTTTATGTTTATCCCACGCATGCTTGAATTCCGCTACCGTTTTCATCTGAGGGTGAACTAGAGTCTTGAGGTCATCAGAGCCTGTGTTTCTCCCTACACTTCCTTCACTTGCCACCGGCTTGGCTAGCTGTTTTGGTCTTTTATTTCACTCTCTTCTATGAACATCACTGCATACACCTTATTTTGTGAGCTCAGGCGTATTCATTCTCCATCTTTCTGATGTAATGGACACATGATACATCATTAAGAATAACCCCAAGCCAATCACCTTCTTCCAAATAGGCGATGGATGTGCACAGGGCTGTTTGGATTTCCCCCCATTTTTTTAACTTCTTTTCAGTTCACTCCCCAGATTTGTTTTAATAAAATATTTAATGCATGCAAATTGACTTAGATGCTGATTTACAAGGCAGATAGACTAAGGCTATAGGTGCTTTGAAAATGAGCCTCTTAATGTTCATTATTTTGTAGCTTAATGTGCATTAAATTAATTTTGCATGCACTCATTTTTTAAAAGTGTACTAAGAAACCAAATCCACAAAGGGCTCCTTTAACTAGCTATGGGGCCCAGGGCAAATTTTATGTATGAGTCTGCCCCAGTTTAGAGCCACTCTTCCACCCTGTCCCCTGTCCAGTTGCACCCTTCCCACCCTCCTTAGACCCAGGGCGTAGCTTCCCTACCACTTTCTCACAAAAAAAGCGACACTAAGGTGTAGTGTCTCTGACTAGGACTGTGCCACTGATGGCTCTGCTGATCCAAACCCTCAGAATCAGGAAGTGCACATCAAAATGGGCAGGACAAGTAGAGCCATCTTCAGCTCCGTGCATTTATGCCACTTTTTTTTCACTGGGCAATAGCAGCGCTGGCAGGGGTGGGGAAGGAAGCAAGGGGGCTGCCAGGAGATAGGGAGGGGGGTGGAGGAAGGAAGTTACGTGATTGGGGGGGGGGGGGGAGAGTGAAATGGAGTAAATTGGAGGAGTGGTTACAGCAGTGGACTGAGAACCAGAGATGTTCGGGTTCAAATCCCACTGGTGCTCCTTCTGGCCTTGGAAAAGTCACCGATTCTCCTTTGCAATACGTATAGACTTAGACACCATGTAAAGTACTTTCATTTGCAGTGGCAGAAAGAATATTCTGAGTCCCAGAGTACTGCCAGTCAGATTAATGAAGGGTGGTCTACACTGACAAAGTAGCTTAATAGCATTAGATCCTCAAGAGTATGAGGGAAGTATAAAAAACAAGGGTTTAGGGAAGAGCTTTTGTCCTTCTCCCCCAGAGGAGTCCAGTAAGAGGAGAAAATGTCTGCAGAGAGGTGGTTCATCTTCCCTGGAACCCATCAAGTTCTACCAAGAAGCTAAGGAGGAGAAGTGAGGAGAAGGGAAAAGTCACACGTGAGGCCTGTTGCTATAAGGTTGTAAATCTAAAAACCAGCTGAACCTCAGGGTACAAGGTGCATTAAAGAGGAGTCATTCAAGAGCTCTTTCCCTGTCAGAGAGAAGTAAAGAGAGAGGAACATTGCATTCAGTTCTATATCTGAGCCAGGGAAAGGCCTGGAACCCAGAAGCAGTGTGAGTGCATGTGATAGGAAGTGGAACCCAAGCCCTCTGTGCCTAGTCCAGAGAGGTTGAGCATGAGGAGAAACTATTAAGGAGTGAGGATAATTATCTGCAACAGAGGAGAGAAGACTGAACAAAGGGGAGTGAGAGCTTGGACATCCATTCCCCATATCAGACTCTATTTGAGTAGCAAAAAGGAGGGGCAAGGAGAAGGGCATCGGAGCTCTGACTAGTCCTGAGAGTAAACAGGCACCTCCCAAGGAGCCAAGAGGGTTCAAACCCATTCACCAGTGAAGGAGCACAGGAGATGCAGGCGAATAAAGGCCAGAGCACATCTCAGAGGAGATAAAGGGCCGTAAGTGCTTTGAACATGGTTGATACTTCTTGCCATTCCTTTACGTTTGTATATTTTTGTGCTTTTGGGGAAGGCCTAATAAACCCAGTGTGGGTTTTAAGGGCAATTCTGTCTAGGCACGCCCATGCCAATTCTATAACAGCATCTTGGTAACAAGACTCCATTACAGATACTACAGAATACAGACTGGTGACCCTCTTACACCATGTCAGTGGCAGGCATATTTTATCCAGCATTTTCCAAGTCCAGTCCTGGAGTAACCCTTGCCAGTCAGGTTTTCAGGCTATCCACAATGAATATGCATGAACTTGATTTGCATACACTGCCTCCATTGTATGCAAATCTCTTTCATGCATATTCATTGGGGATATCCTGAAAACCTGACTGGCAAGGGGTACTCCAGGACCGGATTTGGGAAACACTGCTTTATGCTATGTGTAACTGGGAGACATGCCCACACCCTGCCAACTACCTTATAGAATAGCCCTGATGTACATAGGTGCCTAACTGTCAGTTTCATGATGCCTTTGATACCTACCTCTAGGCCTCCCTTTCTGCAACTGTCTAGAGACTATTCACGGGGACTTTGTAGAACTCTCTTGTGTTGCTTGGGGAGATGAGTTTGGAGGAGCCTTTAATTTTATAGCTACAGACCCTACAAATGGCATGTATTCACGCCCCAGGGGTTACCCTCAGCTCTACTTCATTGGAGGACCGGCTATGTTTGTAAGCCCTGTGGCAAAATGAAAGTATCTAGTATACCTGAATGCAACCACAGCTTGAACTGCTGCTGCTGAAATATGTCAGCTAAATCCACACAAAAACGGAGGCTCTTCCATGATGACAGCCATTTATAATGAACAGAGATCATCTGCTTGTGTGTGTCCATTCTTTTAGAAAGATGCCAGTGTCAAAAAGAAAGAAGCCAGCTATGGAAATGCATACCTAAGAAGAATGTATTAATCACCTTCCCAAAAACATAAGAAACCGCAAGGCTATGTACAATAAAATACATTAATCATATCCTAATAAGAACATAGGTAACTGACAAGAAAACCACAAAGAACAAGTCAGGTACAAACTTAGATAATAACAGTAGCCCTATTGCTGTTCTCCATTATTTATTTAGATTTTGCTCCCACCTTTTTCAGTAGTAGCTCAAGGTGAGTTACATTCAGGTACTCTGGATATTTTTCTGTCCCAGGAGGGCTCACAATCTAAGTTTGTACCTGAGGCAATAGAGGGTTAAGTGACTTGCCCAAGATCACAAGGAGCAGCAGTGGGATTTGAACCGGCCACCTCTGGATTGCACACCTCTGGATTGCAAGACCGGTTCTGTAACCACTCCTCCACTCAACTTCACAATCCCAATTTAAGCCAAGCCATTGTTAAATCACGGAAAGAACCATGATTTTATTAGCTTATGAAACTTCAAGTAATTCAGCTGTTGTCTAATCCCAACTGGTAATTTAGTATTAGAGCAATAACCGAGAGGCATCCTGCTCAGATCTTAGCTCTTCTCTACATGATGGCAGCGACAGTAATGCTTCTTGACTGCGTCTCAGTGATGATGTCAGAACCACTTCAATATCTGAGCCGTATAAATTAGACTCTTACTTCGCATACAATTCTGAAACACAGAGCCTGTGTTGGGAGATCAATGTTCAGCTTATGAAACGTTACAGAGCTTTTAAAGTGCAGTAAGAAAAGGTCAATCACTGAGATCAACAATATAACTTAGGAGGCAGTTATTGTGGCCATATATTCCTTATATATCTTTAACCTTATTTTCAGGGTAATTTTATAATGTATGTGCCGATCACTTATGTAATTCATTAGAATACGACCTATATCTGCATATGTACGTGCATAGAGAGGAATTCCATAAATGGAACCTAAAGTTAGACCCGGAATAATCCTCGCTAAACTAGTATTCTGCAACGGCATTTTGCGTGGAACAATATTTTCAAAATACTAGCTTAGTACGCAAATTCCAAATTCATGTCTCTCCCCGTCCCTTTCCTCAATCTTATTATTGTATGTGTGAACTGCATAGCTAATATTTTATATACGGTTTTTTAAATAAAGGCGAAATGTGGAAAATGTGCATTTTGGACTAAATTCTATATATGGTGCCTAAAAAATCATTGCTGAAAAAAATACACGTAGGCATCTTCTATAAAGTATGACTAAATTTAGGCGTACTTTATAGAACACTAGTAAAAGAGGCCCGTTTCTGGAGCAAATGAAATGGGCGCTAGCAAGGTTTTCCTCCCCAACACCTCGCCTTCTCCCTCCCTACCTACTGACCCCTTCGTCATTCTGACGCCATTGCTCCGCACCTCCTGAACGCACAAGTATGCCATTGCTCTGCCCTGGGTGTGTGACGCTATTGCTCCGCCCTCGACGTCATCACGTTTGATGCGAGGGCGGGGCCCCAAGACTTGGCGATTTCGGTGGCTTCACCACCACGAACCCTTCGAACCCGTCTTGAAGGAAGTGACGGAAGTGACGTCAGTGTCTTCAGAACATTGAGGGTGAGTTTTATTATATAAGATAAGACTAGCCATACTTGGTCAGACAAATGGTCCATCTAGCCCAGTATCCTGCTTCCAACAGTGGCCAATCCAGGTCACAAGTACCTGGCAGAATACCAAGGACAAGCGGTGGCTTCCCCGTGTCTATCTCAATAGCAGACTATGGGCTTTTCCTCCAGCAACTTGTCCAAACCTTTTTTAAACCCAGATACACTAACCACTGATACCACATCCTCTGCAATGAGCTTAACTATTAGTTAACTGAAAAAATATTTCCTCCTGTTTTAAAAGTACTACCATGTAACTTCCTTGAGTGTCCCCTAGTGTTTGTACTTTGTGAAAGAGTAAAAATCAATTTACATTTACCTGTTCTACACCACTCAGTATTTTGTAGACCTCTATCATATCCCCCCTCAGCTGTCTCTTCCAAACTAAAGAGTCCTAACCTCTTAAGCCTTTCCTCGTATCAGAGGAGTTCCATCCCCTTTATCACTTTGGGCGATCTTCTTTGAACTTTTCTAATTCTGCTATAACTTTTTAAGATACGGCAACCAGAACTGCACACAATATTCAAAGTGTGGTCACACCATGAAGACCATGAAGAGATACAGAGGCATTTGTCTTATCTTCTATTCCTTTCCTAATAATTTCTTTTGCCCACACACTGGGCAGAAGATTACAACATATTGTCGAAAATGACACCTAGATCTTTTTCTTGTTTGCTGACTCCTAGGTTGGAACCTAGCATCAAATAACTATGACTTTGATTCTTCTTCCCAATGTGCATCAGTTTGCATTTGTCCACATTAAATTTCATCTGCCATATCTCTGGGGGCCCCAGGATACATGACAGACAATCGACTTACCAACTAGAAACACATCAGAATCGACACGATCATACCTAAATCTGCACTACCCAAGCTGTAAAGGACTTAAATACAAATCAATCTACGCATCCAGTTTCTCCTACATAAGCACACAACTGTGGAATGCACTACCAAAATCTTTGAAAACGACGTAAGACCACCTATCCTTCTGGAAAATACTAAAAACCAACTTGTTTAAAAAGGCTTACCCTACCGACCCAACTTAAATACCTGATCTCGGGAACATAACATAACCAAAGTACGTCATGGACATACAGTGGGGGAAATAAGTATTTGATCCCTTGCTGATTTTGTAAGTTTGCCCACTGACAAAGACATGAGCAGCCCATAATTGAAGGGTAGGTTATTGGTAACAGTGAGAGATAGCACATCACAAATTAAATCCGGAAAATCACATTGTGGAAAGTATATGAATTTATTTGCATTCTGCAGAGGGAAATAAGTATTTGATCCCTCTGGCAAACAAGACCTAATACTTGGTGGCAAAACCCTTGTTGGCAAGCACAGCGGTCAGACGTCTTCTGTAGTTGATGATGAGGTTTGCACACATGTCAGGAGGAATTTTGGTCCACTCCTCTTTGCAGATCATCTCTAAATCATTAAGAGTTCTGGGCTGTCGCTTGGCAACTCGCAGCTTCAGCTCCCTCCATAAGTTTTCAATGGGATTAAGGTCTGGTGACTGGCTAGGCCACTCCATGACCCTAATGTGCTTCTTCCTGAGCCACTCCTTTGTTGCCTTGGCTGTATGTTTTGGGTCATTGTCGTGCTGGAAGACCCAGCCACGACCCATTTTTAAGGCCCTGGCGGAGGGAAGGAGGTTGTCACTCAGAATTGTACGGTACATGGCCCCATCCATTCTCCCATTGATGCGGTGAAGTAGTCCTGTGCCCTTAGCAGAGAAACACCCCCAAAACATAACATTTCCACCTCCATGCTTGACAGTGGGGACGGTGTTCTTTGGGTCATAGGCAGCATTTCTCTTCCTCCAAACACGGCGAGTTGAGTTCATGCCAAAGAGCTCAATTTTTGTCTCATCTGACCACAGCACCTTCTCCCAATCACTCTCGGCATCATCCAGGTGTTCACTGGCAAACTTCAGACGGGCCGTCACATGTGCCTTCCGGAGCAGGGGGACCTTGCGGGCACTGCAGGATTGCAATCCGTTATGTCGTAATGTGTTACCAATGGTTTTCGTGGTGACAGTGGTCCCAGCTGCCTTGAGATCATTGACAAGTTCCCCCCTTGTAGTTGTAGGCTGATTTCTAACCTTCCTCATGATCAAGGATACCCCACGAGGTGAGATTTTGCGTGGAGCCCAGATCTTTGTCGATTGACAGTCATTTTGTACTTCTTCCATTTTCTTACTATGGCACCAACAGTTGTCTCCTTCTCGCCCAGCGTCTTACTGATGGTTTTGTAGCCCATTCCAGCCTTGTGCAGGTGTATGATCTTGTCCCTGACATCCTTAGACAGCTCCTTGCTCTTGGCCATTTTGTAGAGGTTAGAGTCTGACTGATTCACTGAGTCTGTGGACAGGTGTCTTTCATACAGGTGACCATTGCCGACAGCTGTCTGTCATGCAGGTAACGAGTTGATTTGGAGCATCTACCTGGTCTGTAGGGGCCAGATCTCTTACTGGTTGGTGGGGGATCAAATACTTATTTCCCTCTGCAGAATGCAAATAAATTCATATACTTTCCACAATGTGATTTTCCGGATTTAATTTGTGATGTGCTATCTCTCACTGTTACCAATAACCTACCCTTCAATTATGGGCTGCTCATGTCTTTGTCAGTGGGCAAGCTTACAAAATCAGCAAGGGATCAAATACTTATTTCCCCCACTGTAACACAACTCTTCCACTGTTTGATTCCCTAATGTGGCTGTGCCACATGAACTTTATCTTACCACTACATCACCTTGTATTTGTTAACACTGGAGTCTGCTAACGCCTCTCCAGTATTATGTAAGCCACATTGAGCCTACAAATAGGTGGGAAAATGTGGGATACAAATGTAACAAATAAATAAATATATACAGGTTTTAATTCCAAGGGCTCATAATTTTGTAGTAAATTCCTTTTAGCTACATAATGAAAAAATATTGAAAATTAACTTATCTAATAAACCCCGCATTATAACAACCTGATGCCCCAGGCTCCCGTTAGTTGAGTTCACAAAAAATTCTTGTAAAGGACTGCTCTTCCCCTGTGCATGCCCTGTAGCTATTTTGTATTTTGCAATTTTCATATTAAGATGGCCATTGTTGGTTGAAGTAATGACCTGAGTTACCGTTA
This sequence comes from Microcaecilia unicolor, assembly GCF_901765095.1. Classification (NCBI taxonomy): domain Eukaryota; kingdom Metazoa; phylum Chordata; class Amphibia; order Gymnophiona; family Siphonopidae; genus Microcaecilia; species Microcaecilia unicolor. The sequence continues at coordinate 102,134,401 of NC_044042.1, forward strand.
AAAGAACATTATAACACGTGAATAGCACAATTTGCAATATCGCACAAAGAGTGACCCAATGAATGCAGCGCTGTTTCACCCGTCAGTGGTTAAGATGAACTACTAAGTGGGTGTAACACTCTGAGGGCACTCCTCTCTATATATTTATATACAAAAGTTATGATCTAGAGTAGTACATTTTTCCTGGTTCTACGGTGCCCAACTGATGGCAGTTAGGTGCACAAATGCAGATATTCTATAACATTGCGCCTAATTTTAGGGAATGCCTCTGACCCTCCCATGCCACTCCCATGAACACCCCCCCCCCCTTTGAGTTACATGCTATGAAATTTAGATGCACATGTTAAAGAATCAAAGAAAATATTTCTTCATTCAACATGTAATTAAATTCTGGAATTCATTGTCAGAGAATATGATAAAAGCAGTTAGCTTAGCAGGGTTTAAAAAAGGTTTGACTAGGTTCCCAAAAGAAAAGTCCATAAGTCAACATTAAGATGGACTTTGGAAAATCCACTGCTTATTTCTAGGATAAGCAGCATAAAATCTGTGTTACTCTTTTGGAATCTTGTATCGCAATGATAGGATCAAATTGGAGGGGGGGGGGGGGGTGTGTGCTATATATTAAAGGGAGAATTGAGTCAAATAAAATAAATATTTCACAAGACATAGATAGCAGCATGGAATCATTATGGATAGAAATTCCATGTGTGAAGGGAAGGAGTATTCTTGTAGAGCTGTACTACCATCCGCTGGGACAGAATGAATAGACAGATGAAGAAATGTTTAGAGATTAGGAAAGCTGGCAAATTGGGCAATGCTATAATAATGGGTGATTTCAATTATCCCAATATTGGCTGGATAAATGTTACATTAGGGAGTTCCAGAGAGATAAAATTTCTAGATGTAATAAATGACTGCTTCTTGGAGCAGCTGGTCCAGGAACTTACGAGAGGGAGCCATTTTGGATCTGGTCCTCAGTGGCGGTCAGGGCATAGTGCGAGAAGTGACGCTGTTGGGTCCCCAGGGAAATAGTGATCATAACATGATCAAGTTTGAGCTACTATCTAGGATGAACCCGCAAAAGAAATCTACTGTAGCTGCATTTAATTTTCAAAAGGGCAAATATAATAAAATGAGGAAAATGGTTAAAAAGAAACTAAAAGGATCGACTGCAAAGGTTAGGACACTAAATCAGGCGTGGACGTTATTCAAAAATACCATCTTGGAAGCCCAGTTGAGATGCAGTCCACGTATTTGCAAAAGTAGAAAGAACAGAAAATGTCAGCCAGCATGGTTAAAAGGTGAAGTAAAAGATTGTCCTTCAATGAAAGGAAAAAGGACCCAAAGGAAGATAATAAGAAGCAAAATAAGCACTGGTAAAGCATTAATAAAGAAGGCTAAAACAGAATATGAAGAGAAACTTGCTGCAGAGGCTAAAACTCACAGTAACAACTTTTTCAGGTACATCAGAAACAGAAGGTCTGCGAGAGAATCCATGGGACTGTTAGATCACGAAGGAGCAAAAGGGTGCTCAGGGAGGACAAAGACATAGCAGAGGAACTGAATAAATTCTTTGCTTCTGTCTTTACAGAAGAACATGTAAGAGATCTGCCTGTACTGGAAATGGTTTTCAAGGGTGATGATGCGGAGGAACTGAAAGAAATCTCGGTGAACCTGGAAGATGTCCTGAGTAAAACTGACAAACTAGAGTCGTAAATCACCTGGACCGGATGGCATACATCCGAGGTTACTCAAAGAACTCAAGCTTGAAATTGCTGATCTGCTGTTAGTAATATGTAACATGTCATTAAAATCATTCATAGTACCTGAAGATTGGAGGGTGGCCAATGTGACGCCGATTTTTAAAAAGGGTTCTAGGGGTGATCTAGGAAATTATAGACTGGTAAGCCTGACATTGGTGCAGGACAAAATAGTGGAAACCATATTATAAAGAATAAAATTACAGAACATGTAGACAAACATGGTTTAATGGGACAGAGCATGGGTTCAGCTGAGGGAAGCCTTGACTCACCAATTTGCTTCATTTCTTTGAAGGCGTGAATTAACATGTGGATAAAGGTGAGCAAGTTGATGTAGTTTATCTAGATTTTCAGAAACCTTTTGATAAAGCTCCTTATGAGAGATTCCTGAGAAAATTAGAGTCATGGGAGGTAAGGTTCTGGTGTGGATTAAGAATTGGTTATTGGACAGAAAACAGAGGGTAGGATTAAATGGTCATTTCTCTCAATGGAGGAGGGTGAACAGTGGAGTGCTGCAGGGAGCTGTACTGGGACTGGTGCTATATAACACATTTATAAATGATATGGAAATCGGAATGAGTGAGGTGATTAAATTTGCAGAGGATACAAAACTATTCAAGGTTGTTAAAACACGTGCGGACTGTGAAATATTGCAGGAAGATCTTAGGAAATTGGAAGACTGGGCGTCAAAATGGCAGTTGAAATTTAATGTGGACAATTGCAAGGCAATGCACATTGGAAAGAATAATCTGAATCATAGTTACTTGATGCTAGGGTCCACCTTGGGAGTCAGCACTCCAGCTATGCTCCACCACCCCTACTCACCGAGACGGCCATTGTCTTGACCTCGCCCTCTCCTCTTCCGGCTCTCCCTCCAATTTCCACGCTTCAGCTCTTCCTCTCTCCGATCATCACCTAATCACCTTCACATTTCTTCACCCCCCCCAGCCCCGTCCAACTTTAACCACTACCTCCAGGAATCTCCAGGCTATTGACCCTCCCACCCTATCCTCTAGTATTTCTAATCTCCTCCCCTCCATCATGTCCTCTGAGTCTGTCGACAAGGCTGTCTGCGCTTACAATGCCACTCTCTCCTCTGCTCTGGACACCCTCGCACCATCCACCTCCCGTCCCACAAAGCGTACTAATCCCCAGCCTTGGCTGACCCCTTGCATCCGTTACCTTCGCTCCTGCGCCTGATCTGCTGAACGCCTCTGGAGGAAATCTCGCACCCATTCAGACTTCCTTCACTACAAATTCATGCTATCCTCCTTCCACTCCTCCCTATTCCTTGCCAAACAGGACTATTACACCCAATTGACCAATTCTCTCAGCTCCAACCCCCGTCGTCTCTTCGCCACCCTTAACTCCCTCCTCAAAGTGCTGTCCGCTCCCACCCCCTCTCGCTCTCTCCTCAATCACTGGCTGATTACTTCCGCGACAAGGTGCAAAAGATCAACCTTGAGTTCACTACCAAGCCATCTCCTCCTCTTCACCCTTCAACCCTCTCCCTCAACCAACCAACCCAGGCCTCTTTCTCCTCCTTTCCTGACATCACTGAGGAGGAAACTGCTCACCTTCTTTCCTCCTCGAAATGCACCACCTGCTCTTCTGATCCCATCCCCACCAACTTACTTAACATCATCTCTCATACTGTCACCCCCTCCATCTGTCATATCCTCAACCTCTCTCTCTCCACTGCAACTGTCCCTGACACCTTCAAGCACGCCATAGTCACACCTCTCCTCAAAAAACCATCACTTGACCCTACCTGTCCCTCCAACTACCGCCCCATCTCCCTCCTACCCTTCCTCTCCAAAATACTTGAGCGTGCCGTTCACAGCCGCTGCCTTGATTTTCTCTCCTCTCATGCCATCCTCGATCCACTTCAATCTGGTTTTTGCCCTCTATGCTCGACAGAAACAGCACTCTCTAAAGTCTGTAATGACCTGTTCCTTGCCAAATCCAGAGGCCACTACTCCATCCTCATCCTCCTCGATCTATCCGCCGCTTTTGACACTGTCAATCATGATCTACTCCTTGCCACACTGTCCTCATTCGGGTTCCAGGGCTCTGTCCTCTCCTGGTTCTCCTCCTATCTCTCCCACCGCACCTTCAGAGTTCACTCTCATGGATCTTCCTCCACCCCCATCCCGCTATCTGTTGGTGTTCCCCAGGGATCTGTCCTTGGACCCCTTCTCTTCTCATTCTACACCTCTTCCCTGGGCACCCTGATCTCATCTCATGGTTTCCAGTATCATCTCTATGCTGATGACACCCAGCTGTATCTCTCCACACCAGACATCACCGCGGAGACCCAGGCAAAGGTATCAGCCTGCTTATCCGACATTGCTGCCTGGATGTCCAACCGCCACCTGAAACTGAACATGTCCAAGACCGAGCTCATCGTCTTTCCACCAAAACCCACTTCTCCTCTTCCTCCACTTTCTATCTCAGTTGATAACACCCTCATCCTCCCCGTCTCATCTGCCCGCAACCTCGGAGTCATCTTTGACTCCTCCCTCTCCTTCTCTGCACATATCCAGCAGATAGCCAAGACCTGTCGCTTCTTCCTCTTTAACATCAGCAAAATTCGCCCTTTCCTCTCTGAACACACCACCCGAACTCTCGTCCACGCTCTCATTACCTCTCGCCTTGACTACTGCAATTTACTCCTCACCGGCCTCCCACTTAGCCATCTATCCCCCCTTCAATCTGTTCAGAACTCTGCTGCACGTCTTATATTCCGCCAGAACCGATATATCACCCCTCTCCTCAGGTCACTTCACTGGCTTCCAATCAGATACCGCATTCAATTCAAGCTTCTCCTTCTTACCTACAAATGCACTCAGTCTGCTGCCCCTCACTACCTTTCTACCCTCATCTCCCCTTACGTTCCCGCCCGAAACCTCCGTTCACAGGACAAATCCCTCCTCTCAGTACCCTTCTCCACCACCGCCAACTCCAGGCTCCGCTCATTCTGCCTCGCCTCACCCTATGCTTGGAACAACCTTCCTGAGCCCTTAGGCCAAGCCCCCTCCCTGCCCATCTTCAAGTCTTTGCTTAAAGCTCACCTCTTCAATGCTGCGTTCGGCACCTAACTCTTACCGTTCAGTAAATCCAGACTGCCCCAATTTGACTGCCCCTATCGGACTGACTGTTCACTTGTCTTTTAGATTGTAAGCTCTTTGAGCAGGGACTGTCCCTCCATGTTAAATTGTACAGCGCTGCGTAACCCTAGTAGCACTTTAGAAATGTTAAGTAGTAGTAGTAGTAGAAAACGATCTGGGTGTCATTGTAGATAATACGCTGAAATCTTCTGCTCAGTGTTTGGCGGCGGCCAAAAAAGCAAACAGGATGCTAGGAATTATTAGGAAAGGGATGGTGAATAAGACCAAAAATACTATAATGCCTTTGTATCACTCCATGGTACATCCGCACCTTGAGTACTGCGTTCAGTTCTGGTCGCCATATCTCAAGAAAGATATAGTAGAATTAGAAAAGGTTCAAAGAAGAACGACCAAAATGATAAAGGGGCTGGAACTCCTCTCGTATGAGGAAAGGCTAAAGAGGTTACGTGGAGGGGCATAATCGAACGCGAACACCCATCTCCATGGGCGTCTATGTCCGAAAATGGGTACGTGAAAAGGCGGGACAGACCGTATTTTTGAAAAAAATGGGCATCCATCTTTTTTTTCGATAATACGGTTTGTGCCGGCCAAATGCATCGGATTTGAGCTGGGCGGTATCGTTTTTCAGCAATAATGGAAGCCGAAGGCGCCCAGCTCAAAAACGAACAAATCCAAGGCATTGGATCAGGGGAGGGGCCAGGATTCGTAGTGCACTGGTCCCCCTCATATGCCAGGACACCAACCGGGCACCCTAGGGTGCACTTGTAAAAATGGAAAAAAAAGTAAAATACCTCCTAAGTCCATAGCTCCCTTCCTTTGGGTGCTGAGCCTCTCAAATCCCCCTCCCCACCTGGGTGAAGTCCACTGCACCCCAGGGGCATAGCCAGACAACAGATTTTGGGTAGGCCTAGGCAAGTGTTCTCCCCCGTCCCAACCACCACAAAATAAATACCTCAGCTGGCGGGGAAATGCTTCTTTTCACCTTGGCAGTCTGCAGCAGGCATGTACTGAAAACAGAGCATGCGCAGGTGCCAGTATCGTGGAGAGTAGCGTTTTCGTTACCATCAGGGGGAAGTCTTCAGCTGGTCGAGCTTGGGATCCCCACCAGCTACCGCTAAACGTGTGCTACTGTTGGGTGGGCCTGAGCCCTAAATGGGTGGGCCCCGGCCCACCTGTGGCTACGCCACTGCTGCACCCACTAACAACTGCTCCAGAGACCTGCATACTGTTGTGATGGAGCTGGGTATGACATTTGAGGCTGGCATACAGACTGGAAAAAAAGGTTTTTAAAGTTCATTTTTTTTGGTGGGAGGGGGTTAGTGACCACTGGGGGAGTCCGGGGAGGTGATCCCCGATTCCCTCCGGTGGTCATCTGGGCAGTTGGGGCACTTTTGGGGGACTTATTCGTGAAAAAAAAGGGTCCAAAAAAAGTAAAACCGCCTTTTTTTTCGATTATCGGCCGAAGGCGGCCATCTCTCCTTGGCCGATAACCACGCCCCAGTCCTGCCTTCACCACGTCTCTGACGCGCCCCCATCAACTTTGTTCGTTCCTGTGACGGAGTGCAGTTGAAGATGACCAAAATCGGCTTTCGATTATACCGATTTGGTTGCCCACGGGAGAAAGACGCCCATCTCCCGATTTGGGTCGAAATATGGGCGTCTTTCTCTTTCGAAAATAAGGCTGATAGTGCCCAACAGACACACTCATTATCAATTCATGATTAAATCAACGACTTTGATATTATATACTTTAACACAAGTCTTTCTTTGGCATTTCTGGGACATGGACCTTAGAAGTCCGCCCAGCTCTATTCTTATGGTCCACCTCCTGAAGTGGCCATCAGAGCCCACTCCAACCTATCCAAATCTATCTTGTCATTTGCGGGACCCAGACAATACATTTTTTTTATTTAAAAAGATTTGTAGGATTTATAGAAAGGACTAATATGCCTTACCACTTATTATTTATACACAGGAGCAATCTGGCATTTTCACGTAGATTTGCAAGTTTCTAAAATGACCTCCTGACCGTCAGAAACAGAAATTCCTGTTAAATAGACATTTCTAAGTGTGAAAGAGTAAACCCCCACTGTATTATCTGAAAAGCAAGGGAGGCAGAGAAACCAAAACTGAATTCAGCTGTGGTAGCCAATGTAGCTTTTTTTTTTTTGAGTGTAAGAAGAAATCATGAAAATTACTGCTTGATGAAAAGTCGAAAGTAATGGAACCTGCCTCAGTGAAAGGAAAACTTAAAGAAAAAATAATCTACTAAAGGTCGGTAGGGATGCCACCGAATTGGAAAGTGGCAAGTTGGACCTACCGCATGCCAACTCCGGTGCTAGAAAATACATTTTTATTTTCTAGCACCAGGAGGCTTACCCAGAGGTAATCGGGTAATGCCATGGGGGAAGGGGCAGCACGGGAGCCCTTACCGGCTTCTCAATGGCTGGCGGTAAGGGCTTCCCCGGGAAATTACCACAGAGCCATTTTCCATTTAAAAAAAGCCTTTTATCTGCTTTGGTAAAAGAGGACCTCTGTGCTTAGTGAATCCGTGTGCCGCAAGGCTTAATAAAAGGGGCCCTAAGTGAATACATAGTAACATAGTAAATTACGGCAGAAAAAGACCTGCATGGTCCATCCAGTCTGCCCAACAAGACAAACTCATATGTGCTACTTTTTGTGTATACCCTACTTTGATTTGTACCTGTCCTCTTCAGGGCACAGACCGTAAAAGTCTGCCCAGCACTATCCCCGCCTCCCAACCACCAGCCCCGCCTCCCACCACCGGCTCTGGCACAGACCATATAAGTCTGCCCAGCACTATCCCCGCCTCCCGCCACCGGCTCTGCCACCCAATCTCGGCTAAGCTCCTTAGGATCCATTCCTTCTGAACAGGATTCGTTTATGTTTATCCCACACGTGTTTAAATTCTGTTACCGTTTTCATTTCCATCACTTCCCATGTTGGGAAAATGTATATTTGAAGAAATATTTCAGAGGTAGGTAAATAGGTTTTTAGTTTTGCTAGATATACATCTCACTATCACAATCCAGTGAATTAGGCAGACCAGAACGGATATACTGTCACAAGGAGACACAAGAGAACAGACCAGGTTCTTTCACTGATTTCTTAGAGTAAAGAGACTGGAACCAGGGACGAGAATGCTTCAGAGTACCAGAGCAATCAGCCAAAGCTTACCCACAGCTCCATCACAGATGACACATATTTAAAATTCTGATTAGAATTATAATAGTACATAATGCCAGAGAGATCTGAAAAGCAATGCAGAGACGAAATTCAGAAAAAACCCCAATATGTTCTTTGTTGGCTAAAGGCTTTGCTGTGATGGGTTCTAAAACTTAGAGCAAGATGCATTAAACTTTAACAACCCTTTAACGAGGAAATTTTGAAACGCACCATGCATTAAAGGCCATTTTCCGACGACACTAGCAGCTAACGAAAACGGAATGCAAACGAGTAACTACCATTGAAATGTGGCGATTCGGAATGCATTAACCATATCAACAATTGCAACGAATCATTTACCGTGAGAAATTTAACGTGAGCTCAGACCTATCGTTAAGGCCTGAGCTGTCATCTCCCCGCTTCCCCCTGCACCATAAAAATCCAAGCGCTACCAATAAAGAACGACAAGGTGGATGCAGTACTTCATAGGCTTCCCCCTGCATCAATACAAAACTAAACATACATCAAAAAAGGATCGGGAGGGGGCAAAGGTGCTCGTCAGGAGCGTCCTGTATGGATGGCCTTGCCCCCCCCCCCCGAGATCGCTGCTGTTCCCCGCTTCCGCCCGTATTAATAAAAACAAAACTCAAAAGTTTATCAGCCCCGGTCCCCCTCCCTTCCTGTGTCTCTGTTTCTCCTTCTCCCACAGCTCCGCCTCCCTCCATCCTCCGCCCCCGTGCCCCGCCCCCCTGAGGTCATCATCGCCGCTCCCCCCTCCACCGGACCCCCCTCCGCCTTACCGGCCTACGCAGCGCCTCTCACCTCTGTTTGAAGGCGCTGCACGGGCAAGAACAGCTGATCGGCGATCACTGCTGCCTCCTCCGACGTCTCTCTGTTCTTCCTGGCCCTTGTGCAATGGGAAGAGAACAGTATGGTGTGGTTATTTTGGAGTAGTTGTTTTTGTTGTATTGTGATGTTAGTACCAGACATTGTGTTTTCTCTGCGTTGAGTTTCAGTTTGAACGCATCCGCCCAGGAGTGCATGGTTTGGAGGCTTTGGTTGATCTCGTTGGTGATTTCGTTTAGATCATGTTTGAATGGGATGTATATCGTGACGTCATCAGCATATATATAGGGATTGAGGTTTTGATTGGCTAGAAGTTTGGCTAGCAGTATCATCATTAGGTTGAAGAGAGTTGGTGATAGGGGGGATCCTTGGGGAACTCCGCATTCAGGTGTCCATGGGGGTGATGTGTCTGTGTTGGTTGTAACTTGGTATGATCTTGTGGTCAGGAATCCTTTGAACCATTTGAGAACTATTCCTCCTGCTCCGAAGTATTCTAGTATATGTAATAGTATTTCATGGTTAACCATGTCGAAGGCGCTGGTCATGCCGAATTGTAGGAGGAGGATGTTGTTCCCGGTTGCAATTGCTTGTTTGAATGAGTTCATTGCAGATACTAATACCATTTCTGTGCTGTGATTTGACCTTGTCAAACGCCTTTTGAAAATACAGATACACAATATCAACCGGTTCCCCTTTGTCCACATGTTTGTTTACTCCGTCAAAGAATTGAAGTAAATTGGTCAGGCAAGATTTCCCCACACAAAAGCCGTGCTGACTCGGTCTCAGTAATCCATGTCCTTGGATGTGCTCTGTAATTTTGTTTTTAATAATAGCCGCTACCATTTTCCCCAGCACCGACGTCAGACGTCAGACTCACCGGTCTATAATTTCCCGGATCTCCCCTGGAACCTTTTTTTAAAATGGGTGTTACATTGGCCACCCTCCAATCTTCCGGTACCACGCTCGATTTTAAGGATAAATTGCATATCACTAGCAGTAGCTCCACAAGCTCATTTTTCAGTTCTATCAGTACTCTAGGATGAATACCATCCAGTCCAGGAGATTTGCTACTCTTCAGTTTGCACTCAATATATCTTGTTGGTTCCTAAGCCCAAACTGGCTATTTTTGGGCGGTCTGAGGATGGAGGATCCAGGAAAACTTCCAGCAGCAGCCAAAATAACTTTGATTGCTGCCGACTCTTGACTCCATAAGTTCCTTATCCGCAAATGTTTTACCACTATAGTGATAATGGCAGGCTGAAATATATATCTAACCATTCTCCCACCATCCATGTAGTGGAGGGATGGAGTGATAACAGTAAGAAGAAATGATCCATTCAGCTGCTAAAAAGATCATCTAAATCTTGAGGTTAGGTCTTAAGTAAATGAATGGTAGCCGTGGCACTGATCACATTTTAGATCTACTCAGAGCAGCTGACTCTAGATAAACAGCACTCAATATACAGAATAATTTCAGCATCAGGGTTTAAATCACTGGTTCCCAAACTTTCATGGGTCACGGTGCCCCTGGGCTACGCATTTCCTTTGTAGTCTCCCCCGCCCCACCCCCACCAGCATTGAGTCCTACCTTTGCTAGCAGGGTTGCCAAAGCCCCAGTAGCTGAAGAGATCCAATGCCCGAGGTTCAAGCTCCATGCTGCTTGCACAAGGAAATCAGTAGCATGATTCAGCCACCGACACCTGTATTCCCATGCATGCCCTCCCTTCCATCCAATGTCCGCCCTCCTTCTATCCCCCTTCCATCCAGCAATTACTCTCCTTCTCTCCCCTCTTCCATTCAATGTCTGCCCTCCTTCTCTCCTCTTCCATCAATCATCTGCCTTCCTTCTCTTCCCCTTTCATCCAATATCTACCCTTCTTCTTTTCCCCTTTCATCCAACATCTACCCTTCTTCTTTTCCCCTTTCATCCAGCATCTGCCCTCTTTCTTTTCCTCTTACATCCAGCATCTGCCATCTTTCTTTTCCCCTTTCATCCAGCATCTACCCTCCTCTCCCCCTTCCATCCAGCATTTACTCTCCTTCTTTCCCCTCTTCCATCCAGTGACGGCCCTCCTTCTCTTACCCTTTCATCCAGCATCTACCCTCTTTCTTTTCCCCTTTCATCCAGCATTTATCCTTCTCTCCCCCTTACATCCAGCATCTGCCCTCCTCTCCCCTTCCATCCAGCGTCTGCCCTCCTTCTCTCCCTTTTCCATCCAGTGATCCAGTGTCAGCCCTCCTTATCTTCTCCTTCCATCCAGCATCTGCCCTCCTTATCTCCTCCTTTCATCCAGCATCTGCCCTCCTTATCTCCTCCTTCCATCCAGCATCTGCCCTCCTTATCTCCTCCTTCCATCCAGCATCTGTCCTCCTCTCCCCCTTCCATCCAGCATCTGTCCTCCTCTCCCATCCAGTATCTGCCCTCCTTCTCTCTCCCTTCCATCCAGCCTCTGCCCTCCCTTATGCTCCCCCTTCCATCCAGCCTAAACCCCCTCTATGTTTCTCCCCCAATCCAGCATCTGCCTCCTCTTTGTCCCCACTCCCCTCACACACCCATCTGTGCTGCTGCTTCTGCTTTTCTAGATGAGTAGCATCAATGGCAAAACAAGGTGCGGCCATGCAGGACCAGACTCTCCATACACGTGGTTTCTGGCTTGCCCTGGAACAGGAAGTGATGGTCAAGGGGGCAGAATCATCAGCTGTGTATATGAAGAGTCTGGTGCCACATGGCTGCAGCTTGTTTTGCCACTGCTACTGCTCAGTGGCGTAGGAAGGGGGGGGCGGGAGGGGCGGTCCGCCCCGGGTGCATGCGCTCGGGGGCTGCCAGCCTCGCTGGTTCCCTGCTCCCTCTGCCCCAGAACAGATTACTTCCTGTTCCAGGGCAGAGAGAGCAGGGAACCAGTGGGGCTGATGCAGCTCCGAGTGACGTGCACTCGGGGCGGATCAGCCCTCCTGCAGGTAAGAATGCGGTCCGGGGGGGGGGTTGCGCTCCGGGGGGGGGTGCACCGTGCTGCACCCGGGGGGGGGGGGGGGTGCGCGCAGCAGCGACCCGCCCCGGGTGCCATTAGCCCTCGCTACGGCACTGCTACTGCTTATTTAGAAAAGCAGCAGCAGGGATAGCTGTGTGTATGTGGGGGGGGGGGGGGGGGGGTCGGGGACAGTGAGGAGGCAGATGCTAGATGCATAAGTATTGCCACACTGGGACAGACCAAAGGTCCATCAAGCCCAGCATCCTGTTTCCAGCAGTGGCCAATCCAGGTCACAAGTACCTGGCAAGATCCCAAAAAGTACAAAACATTTTATACTGCTTATCCCAGAAATAAGCAGTGGATTTCCCCCATCAATATAATAATGGTCTATGGACCTTTCCTTTAGGAAGACATCCAAACCCTTTTTAAAACTCTGCTAAGCTAACTGCCTTTACCACATTCTCTGGCAACTAATTCCAGAATTTAATTACACATTGATTGAAGAAAAATTTTCTCTGATTCGTATTAAATTTACAACTTTGTAGCTTCATCGCATGCTCCCTAGTCCTAATAATTTTTGGAAAGAGTAAACAAACGATTCACGTCTACCTGTTCCACTCCACCATTTTATAGACCGCTATCATATCACCCTCAGCCGTCTCTTCTCCAAGCTGAAGAGCCCTTGCAACTTTAGCCTTTCCTCATAGAGAAGTCGTCCCATCCCCTTTATCATTTTTGTAGCCCATCTCTGCACCTTTCCTAATTCCACTATATCTTTTCTGAGATGCGGCGACCAGAATCGAACACAATTTTCAAGGTGCGGTCGCACCATGGAGCGATACAAAGGCATTATAACATCCTCATTTTTGTTTTCCATTCCTTTCCTAATAATACCTAACATTCTATTTGCTTTCTTAGCGGCCGCAGCAAACTCAGCAGAAGGTTTCAATCTATCATCAACGATGACACCTAGATCCCTTTCTTGGTCGGTGACTCCTAACATGGAACTTTGCATTACATAGCTATAATTTGGAAAGAGCAGTAGCGGTTTGTGTGGTGGTGGGAGCGAGGTCGGGATTTGCTGCGCCCTGAGAGTTTGTTGTAGTGCATCAGGTTGCTTATGGCGCACATTTTGGGATCTGCTGGTTTAAATGATTATTGTTGCTACCACCAATGCACATACATGTCTAAGGTCCCCTTTTATCAAACTATGGTGTAAGGGGGTCTGCGGTGGTGCAGCGAGTAAAAGGCTGTTTTTTTTTTTTATTTAAAGGAAATTGCTGTGCGCTAATCACAGGGATTGGCGAATGGCCATTTCTGGGGTGGGGGGGGGGGGGAGATCTTACCGCCGTCTATTTAGGTGATGGTAAAGTCTAATTGTGCTAACCCGGTGGTAACCGGGCAACGCCATGCACCTGTCCAATTACCACTGGGTAAGCCCTAGTGACAGAAATGTCGGTGGTAGTCCCAATTTGGTGCGGAGCTAGTTGCAAACTCACGTAGTTAATGTGCTTTTTTCCTAGCCTTTTCCACCGACATCCTCTCCATCCCGAGGAGCTCATGCATTTAGTTTCACTGGTCTTCCACCCATTGTAACAAGATAGAGCCTTTTGCTATCAGACTAGGCTGATATTTTTAATATCAACCAGGCCTTTAAATGGAAGAAGTAACTAACTTGCCAGTTACACACACACACGAGTAACTCCGGCTGCACATACTATAGCAGAACACGATTCTTCATTCCTACCCTAGCTGAGTTTATATTCAAGCACCTTTCTGACCTCATGTGCAACTTTCTTTAAATTAGTCCCCTTATTTTCTAACTCCTACCACTATCTCTTATCAGCTTCTCCTACATAAACACACAACTATGGAACGTACTACCAAAGGCTATAAAAACTCATTACTTAACAATCTTCCGAAAACTACTGAAAACCAACTTGTTCAACAAGGCTTACCATAATGATTCATCCTAAACTATTAGATAACAAGACCATACATGAACTAGACAAAACCAAACTCTCTGCATTAGAATGACAACCTTCGCTGCTACTAATGAAAGTTACGCAATACCCACTATTACTTTATCCTCATGCCGGAAATGAATTTTGTATAGTTGATTACCTAAGTATTTTATAACTCACTCTATCATTCAGGAACTTTAATGCAACACCACTTTGTACTATACTTTAACAGTTATGTGTCTTAATGCAATGCCATTTGTAATTCTTTATCCTGAAATGGCGATCACCACTACGGCATAATGTAAGCCACATTGAGCCTGCAAATTGGTGGGAAAATGTGGGATACAAATGCAACAAATAAATAAAATAAATAAATGTATCTTTGCTTAATCCTATGCTACTAAAATGTTCAGTTCTGGTCGCCTCATCTCAATAAAGATATAAAGGAATTGGAGAAGGTGCAGCGAAGGGCGACAAAAATGATAAAAGGGATGGGATGACTACCTTATGAGAAGAGGTTAAGATGGCTAGGACTCTTTAGCCTGGAGAAAAGGCAGCTGAGGGGTGATATGATAGAGGTCTACAAAATAATGAGTGGGGTAGAGCGGACAGATGTGAAGCGTTTGTTTACACTTTCTAACAATAATAGAACCAGGGGACACAAGATGAAATTAGAATGTGGTAGGTTTAAAACAAATCGGAGAAAGTTTTTCTTTACTCAGCGCGTAGTTAGACTCTGGAACTCATTGCCGGAGAAGGTAGTGACGGCAACTGGCCTTGCTGAGTTTAAAGGGAGTCTGGACAGATTCCTGAAGGAAAAGTCCATTGATCATTATTCAGTTTGGGGTTTTTGCTGCACGACTAATATTCCACCAGGGTCGTTAAGCTCATATTAGCCCTCTCCTCAAGTCACTTCACTGGCTTCCTATCCGTTTCCGTATACAGTTCAAACTCCTCTTATTGACCTATAAGTGCATTCACTCTGCAGCTCCTCAGTACCTCTCCCTACATTCCTCTCCGGGAACTCTGTTCACTGGGTAAATCTCTCTTATTTGCACCCTTCTCCTCCACTGCTAACTCCAGACTCCGTTCCTTTTATCTTGCTGCACCATATGCCTGGAATAGACTTCCTGAGCCGGTACGTCAAGCTCCATCTCAGGCCGTCTTCAAATCTAAGCTAAAAGCCCACATTTTTATGCTGCTTTTAACTCCTAACCCTTATTCACTTGTTCAGAACCCTTATTTTATCATCCTCACTTTATTTCCCTTATCTCTTGTTTGTCTGTCCTAATTAGATTGTAAGCTCTGTCGAGCAGGTACTGTCTCTTCATGTTCAAGTGTACAGCGCTGCGTACGTCTAGTAGCGCTATAGAAATGATAAGTAGTAGTAGTAGTGGATTGGCCGCTGTTGGAGACAGAGTGCTGGGCTTGATGGACCTTTGGTCTTTTCTCAGCGTGACAGTGCTTATGTACTTATGTGTATTGGGTTGACATTGTAAGTAGTATACTATGCCATACATTGAACTGTTATTTAAACATTTTTATGTTTGACTTATTCCTCCTTGAGTAAATTCCTTCAAAAAGGCGGTAAATAAATCCTAATAAATAAATACTCCAGTCCTATCACCTGCTTTCGATATCTTACAGGTGGAAGCAACACACCCGGACTGCTCTATCATTCACCATCTTCAACAACAGGAAGCTCAGTGTTTAGAGAGAATCCAGCTGGAAAACCACAGCTCTTTGATTTTGAAAGGTGAGTTACAGGACAGTAACACCATCCATGCACCTCTGAAATGCAACATCATGCCATACATATTCGTCACCTCAGCATTTGATCCTCTTCCTGTTCCTGGGAGGGCTTTGGGGTTACTCTCAAAGCTCCTGCTAGTCATAGGTGTTATGATATGAAGGGAGGGAGTGCACCTGTGCCCCCTAAAATAATGTCTTCCCATTCTCGCCCTGCCAATGTCTCTTCTATTTCTCTGGTTCCCTCCTAGTCTATTAATTTAAAAAAGAAATTGAGCAGCTTTTAAACTATAAACAAGGGGAAGGCTGACAGTCGCACAACAGCGTATGGTTCGGGATGAGGTATCTTGTAAAGATATTGCCCAAACAAGGAGGATGGGGGTTCCTGATGGTGAGGTTGCAAAGGTGACCGTAATAGATTCGTCTGTAAACAGAAATAATAAAAATCAGGCAGAAGATAGTAAATTAATACTGTCAAGTAATCAACATAATGTGACTAGGACTAACTTGAAGTGTCTTTATGCAAATGCTAGGAGCCTAAGACATAAGATGGGAGAATTGGAATATACTGCACTAAATGAAAAAAAACAGATATAATAGGCATCTCCGAGACCTGGTGGAAGGAGGATAACCAGTTGGACACTGTCATACCGGGATACAAATTGTATCGCAGTGATAGAGTGGACCGGATTGGGGGAGGAGTAGCATTGTATATTAACGAGGGCATTGAATCAAATAGACTGAAAATTTTACAGGAAACAAATGAACTTTTGGAATCACTATGGATCGAAATTCCATGTGTCAAGGGGAAAAGGACGGTGGTAGGAGTGTACTACCGTCTGCCCGACCAGGATAAGCAGACAGATGTAGTCATTTTAAAGGAAATTATGGATGCTAATAAAATGGGCAACGCGATAATAATGGCTGATTTCAATTACCCCAATATAGACTGGGTTAATGTAGCATCGGGGCACACCAAGGAGGTAAAATTCCTTGATGAAATTAAGGACTGCTTCATGGAGCAGCTGGTACAGGAGCCAAAGAGAGAAGGAAAAATTCTAGATCTAGTCATTTGTGAAGCACATGATCTGGTACGGGAGGTAACGGTGCGGGGACCACTTGATAACAGTGATCATAATATGATCAGCTTTGAAATCTGCTTTAAAAAAGTAGAGAACGGAAGTCAAATATGTTGGTGTTTAACTTCAAAAAAGGGAGCTATGATAAAATGAGGAGAATGGTAAACAAAGAACTTATAGGAGCGAAGGATAGGGTAAAAAACCTACAACAGGCGTGGATTCTGTTCAAAAACACTGTCCTGGAGGCCCAGGCCAAATATATTCCATGTATCAGTAAAGGAGGGCAGAAGACACCATGGTCTCAATCAGTGATGGCTGTATACAAACATCTATATACAAGAAACCCACAGACAGATGCAGCTACCTCCACAACTCCAGCTTCCATCCTTCACATACAAAAAGATCCATCATTTACAGCCAAGCCACAAGATACCACCGTATCTGCTCTGACCCAGGGGACAGAGACAGACACCTTAAAAGCCTGACTGCATCCTTCAAACAGAAAGGCTACAACCCCAAAATAATCTCCAAGAATATTGCCTCCTCCCTCAAAACACCCAGGGAGAATCTGCTACAGTACAAGGAGAAAAAAATCCACAGACAGAATCCCCCTTGTAGTGACATACAATCCAGAGCTGGAAAAACTGAGGAAAATCATAAGAGATCTACAACCTATACTCCAGGAGGATGAATTACTGAAAGAGATATTCCCATCCCCACCAGTACTGGCCTTCCGACAACCACCCAACTTAAAACACAAGCTAATCAGAAGTAAACTTCCATCACAGACTGAAAAGGAACAGAAGGGCACACGTCCCTGTAATTTATCCAGTTGCAAACTATGCCAAAATATTTCACAGAACCCCACAGTTACCCACAAAGGAAAGATATTCAACATAAAGGGATCTTTCACTTGCTCATCTTCCAATGTGGTATATATCATTCAGTGTAAAAAATGTAATGAAGGATGCTATATTGGAGAAACAGGCCAGATGCTTAAGACAAGATTCAATTTACATAGACATCACATGAACAATACAGCCAGTAGGGCCCCCACCCCGGTGGGACAGCACTTCACAGAACCAGGACACTGTACCAGTGATTTCACAGTGAGAATCCTGAAAGGTAACTTTAAAACCATACAAGAACGTAAGACCTTTGAAGTCAGAATGATTGAATATTTTAACACCCAACAGAAAGGACTTAACAAGGATCTGGGGTTCCTAGCCCATTATAAACCATAAAGCTGTTTGTCTCTGTTGATCACCCCACCCCTCACCTATCCACACCCATCCTGTTAGAATATCAATGATATGCTTTGATGTCCCCATGCATACCTCCGACCCACCCCTATCCTCCCACCCTGTCAGACTGTCATAGTAATGCTTGAATGTTTTCACTTATATACACTGTCAACTAGCACATTTGCTTATTTCCGATCTGACGAAGGGCAACCTTCGAAAGCTAATCAAGAAATGTATTAAGTTATGTCCAATAAAAAAGGTATCATCTTATTTTCTTTTCCATGTTTTATTTTGTTTGATTTCTATTGATAACCTTCAGGTATATAAAAAGCAGAAAACTTTTTATATACCAGTCTGCCGAACGCCTCTGGCGGAAATCTCGGGCCCTTGCTGATTTCTTACACTTTAAGTTCATGCTGACCTCCTTCCAATCTGCTCTTTTACGTGCCAAACAGGATTATTATATCCAACTGACCAACTCTCTTGGCTCTAACCCTCGACTTCTCTTCACCACATTGAACTCTCTCCTCAAGGTGCCCCCTCCCCCAACTCCCCCTTCATTATCTCCTCAGACCCTTGCTGAATTCTTTCACAACAAGGTTCAAAAGATAAACCTTGAATTCTCTACCTCGCCACCTCTCCCTCCACTAGTCCGTTCCCCTCTCTCTCCTTCCCCTCATTCCTTTTCCTCCTTTCCTGAAGTTACTATAGAGGAAACTACACTTCTCCTTTCTTCCTCAAAATGTACCACCTGTTCCTCTGATCCCATTCCCATCCACCTTCTTAATGCCATCTCACCTGCTCTTATTCCTTTTATCTGTCACATTCTCAACCTCTCACTTTCCACTGCGACTGTCCCTGCTGCCTTTAAACATGCTGTGGTCACACCTCTCCTTAAGAAGCCTTCACTCGACCCTACTTGTCCCTCTAATTACCGACCCATCTCCCTCCTTCCTTTTCTCTCCAAATTACTTGAGCGTGCTGTTCACCGCCGCTGCCTTGATTTTCTCTCCTCACACGCTATTCTTGACCCTCTCCACTCAACCGAAACTGCGCTTACTAAAGTCTCCAATGACCTATTACTGGCTAAATCCAGAGGTCAATATTCCATCCTCATTCTTCTTGATCTTTCCGCTGCTTTTGACACTGTCGATCACAGCATACTTCTCGATACCCTGTCCTCACTTGGATTCCAGGGCTCTGTCCTTTCCTGGTTCTCTTCCTAACTCTCCCTCCGCACCTTTAGTGTTCACTCTGTTGGATCCTCTTCTACTTCTATCCCTCTGCCTGTCGGCGTACCTCAGGGTTCTGTTCTTGGTCCCCTCCTCTTTTCTACCTACACTTCTTCCCTTGGTTCATTAATCTCATCCCATGGCTTTTCCTACCATCTCTATGCTGATGACTCCCAAATCTACCTTTCTACCCTTGATATCTCACCTTGCATCCAAACCAAAGTTTCAGCGTGTTTGTCTGACATTGCTGCCTGGATGTCTCAACGCCACCTGAAATTAAATATGACCAAAACCGAGCTTCTCATTTTCCCCCCCCAAACCCACCTCCCCGCTCCCCCCGTTTTCTATTTCTGTTGATGGCTCTCTCATTCTCCCTGTCTCCTCAGCTCGAAACCTTGGGGTCATCTTTGACTCTTCTCTCTCCTTCTCTGCTCATATCCAGCAGACCGCCAAGACCTGTCGTTTCTTTCTTTACAACATCCGTAAAATCCACCCCTTTCTTTCCGAGCACTCTACCAAAACCCTCATCCACACCCTTGTCACCTCTCGTTTAGACTACTGCAATCTGCTTCTTGCTGGCCTCCCACTTAGTCACCTCTCCCCTCTCCAGTCGGTTCAAAACTCTGCTGCCTGTCTCATCTTCTGCCAGGGTCGCTTTACTCATACTACCCCTCTCCTCAAGACCCTTCACTGGCTCCCTATCCGTTTTCGCATCCTGTTCAAACTTCTTCTACTAACCTATAAATGTATTCACTCTGCTGCTCCCCAGTATCTCTCCACACTTGTCCTTCCCTACACCCCTTCCCGTGCACTCCGCTCCATGGATAAATCCTTCTTATCTGTTCCCTTCTCCACTACTGCCAACTCCAGACTTCGCGCCTTCTTTCTCGCTGCACCCTACGCCTGGAATAAACTTCCTGAGCCCCTACGTCTTGCCCCATCCTTGGCCACCTTTAAATCTAGACTGAAAGCCCACCTCTTTAACATTGCTTTTGACTCGTAACCACTTGTAACCACTCGCCTCCACCTACCCTCCTCTCTTCCTTCCCGTTCACATTAATTGATTTGATTTGCCTACTTTATTTATTTTTTGTCTATTAGATTGTAAGCTCTTTGAGCAGGGACTGTCTCTCTTCTATGTTTGTGCAGCACTGTGTATGCCTTGTAGCGCTATAGAAATGCTAAATAGTAGTAGTAGTAGTAGTAATAATGAAAGGGGCAGGGTTGGTAGATGTGCACCTTGAATTTTCACCAGAGGTGGAGGGTTTCACATTTGCACGGGGACAGTGTAGGAGCAGGATAGACAGATTTTTGGTCCGGGAAGGGGCATGCGTTCGGGGGCCCAGGTTGGTGGACGTGGACTTCTCGGACCATAAACTGGTGGAGGTGGAAGGTTGGGCGGGACATAGGCCGGGGAGGGGGTTATGGCGGCTTAACCTTAAATGGGTTACCGATGAGAAGGTCAAGGAGGAATATCGGGCATTTTTGGGTGACCAGCTTTCGATCCAGGGTATTTTTCCCTCCATTGGAGAGTGGTGGGAGTTAGTGAAGAGGCGGACGAGGTTTTTTTTCACCCGTCAAGCTCAGGGAGAAGGAAGGGAGAGAACTCGGCTGGGGACTGCCATTAAGAAACGAAGGGACTATCTACTCTCCATTGGAGGGAGAAAGGAGGATATTCTGGATTTGCAGGAGCAACTTGAAAAGGTCCAGTATGATCGATATGCCTCCTTGGTCTATGAACGGGACTTTGGGAAATTGGTCAGCCCAGACCCATTTATGTGTTGCAAGGAGCGGAGGGAGCATAGGATTGTGGGGGGTTTAAGGGACATGGGAGGGGTAGTTCAGGTGTCGAAGGAGGGGATTCTAAAGGTGGTGGAAGAGCACTTTGCACGATTTTTTTCAGATAAGCAAGTGGATAAGGAAGTGATGGGTCACTATATTGCGGGGACACCGGGGGTGGGAAGGGGGGGGCCATCTCTTCAGGCCCTGTTGCGCCCCTGGTCGCTGGGGGAGGTAGAAGAGGCCATTGGGGCCTTAAGGAGGAAGACAGCACCAGGGCCAGATGGACTCACAACAGAGTACTATCAGGCATTTAAGCACCTTCTGGCCCCAATCCTGCTGCAAGTCTGGGAGGCTGCACGTCAGCAGGGGGTTTTACCCCAATCCCTGACCGAGGCGGCGTTGATTCTTCTGAGTAAGGGAAAAGATCCAGAGTCCTTGGCCAACTGGCGTCCGATTGCCCTGCTCAATGGTGATCGGAAGATATTCGCGCATATGCTTCTGAATAGGATGAAGGAGGTGGTGGGGGGGGGGGGGTGTTGGCAAGTTCACAGGCCTGTGGGATTAAGGGGAGGGGAGTTCTGGAGGCAGCGGCTTGGGTAAGGGAAGGTGTGGAACATAGTCGGGGGGAAGGAAGACTAATGGTGGCATTAGATCAGGATAAGGCTTTTGACCGGGTACAGTGGACGTTTCTTTGGCAGGTTTTAGAGCACTATGGGTTTCCTAGGGATTGGGTGGCTCAATTATGTTTATTGTACACGAGGGCACGGTGTTTTCCCCTGGTGAACGGTTGGAAAGGGAATAGGTTCGGGGTGACAGCAGGGGTACGGCAGGGATGTCCTTTAAGCCCGGTACTTTATGCTTTTGCAATTGATCCCTTTGTTAGGCGGTTAGAGCAGGGAGGGAAGGAGGGACTTCGGGGGGTGGCGGTGTGTACAGGGTCTCAATTAAGGGTGGTGGCTTACGCTGATGATGTCACAGTGTGGGTGGCGGACACAACAGAGGGGGAGAAATTGAAAGGGGTCATTTCTGGGTACTCACAGGCTACAGGGGCTTTGATAAACTTCCAGAAAAGTCAGAGTCTGTGGGTGGGTCCTCCAGGGGGCTCTTTTGATTTGGGAGGGGAGTTTCCGGAGGCCATTAGCAGACTGCGGGTATTAGGGGTATATTTTGAACAGGGGGATTATGCAACCTTTAATTGGCAGCGGTGCATACAGGGAGCTAAGGACAGATGGAAAGGGTGGAGGATGTCCATGACTGACCGGGTTCAGCTGATTAAATCTCACCTGGTGCCTATGTTTTTGTTTGTCAGTTATATTTGTTTGTTGCCAGTGCATTGTTAACCACCCTATATAGTGTTTTTTTTCAGATGTTGTGGAGGAATCGGCTGAACCCGGTCAAGCGTAACATCACATACTTGGCCCGGGAAGAGGGGGGGGGGGGGGTAGGGATGGTAAACCCTGTACTTTTCTTTAGCTCCCTGTTCATTCAGTTTAACCTGGGATGGGCACTGGACAGAGATCCGCCAGGATGGGCAGGTAGCGTTCTGTCTTGGTGGGAGAGATTCTGGCTCCCGTGGAAGTTGGGAAGGAGGGTGGGGGTGGTAAGGAAGGGGGCTCTGGATCAGGTTGGGTACTATAGGCCCTTAGTTCGGTTGGTACGAGTTTGGGGAATTTTGGCAGAGGAAATAAAGACAGGGAGGAGGGAGGTATGGGTGGAACGGGTGAGGTCCCAAACATTCTCATCGCCCCTGGTACTGAAGGATGCACCTGGTCCAGTGCTGAGGCAGGGCTTGCGGTTGGTGGCCTCACTGAGGATCCCGCCGAAATATAGAGACATTGCTTGGCTGTCTTTTCATGGGAAATTGTATGTCAGAGGAAATATTAACTACAGGAATGTGCAGGAACGGGATTGCCCAAGGGGGGAGTGCGTGGGGAGGGAGGAAACGATGGAACATTTTTTACGGGAATGCCCTTTTACACGAATGGTATGTGGCAGGGTAGCAGCATTATTACACATCCCGAGTTTTAATTCATATTCATATGCAAATTGGGTTTATGGGCGGCAGGGGGGAGGTGGGTGGTTAGATCCGGTGACGGAGTTCCTCATCTCAGTGATACTCCGGTTTAGCCTCTGGATGGCTCAGTGTGGGGTCTCCTTGCACCAGGACTACCGATCAGCCGACAGCGTTAGTTGGGAGGTGGTTCGGGCGGTCCAGGGGGTAGCCCAGTGGGAACGGGTGGCGGAGGGGATAGCAAGAACCAATGTTTGGTGGAGGCATGTGCACTTGAAACCTCCATAGAGGAGTTGGACAGTTTATTTTGAATTGGCTTTGAGTTTTATTTGAATTTTATGTTCATTTAATTTCATTTTAGGATGGGTGGGGGTTGACAGTGTATATAGGTAGATAGGTGGATTTAAGGTGGGGGACTTGTTTGTATATATTTGGTTTGGGGTTATATGTTTCTGTATGGCTTTGCGTTTCTATTTTAATAAAAGAGTTCTCCAAGCATCCACCACCCTCTCCGTGAAAAAATACTTCCTGACATCTTTTTTGAGTCTGCCCCCCTTCAATCTCATTTCATGTCCTCTCGTTCTACCGCCTTCCCATCTCCGGAAAAGATTTTTTTGCGGATTAATACCTTTCAAGTATTTGAACGTCTGTATCATATCACCCCTGTTCCTCCTTTCCTCCAGGGTATACATGTTCAGGTCAGCAAGTCTCTGCTCATACGTCTTGGAACGCAAATCCCATACCATTCTCGTAGCTTTTCTTTGCACCGCTTCCATTTTTTTAACATCCTTCGCGAGGTACGGCCTCCAAAACTGAACACAATACTCCAGGTGGGGCCTCACCAACGACTTGTACAGGGGCATCAACACTTCCTTTCTTCTGCTGATCACACCTCTCTCTATACAGCCTAGCAACCTTCTCGCTACGGCCACCGCCTTGTCACACTGTTTCGTCGCCTTCAGATCCTCGGATACTATCACCCCAAGATCCCTCTCCCCCTCAGTACCTATCAGACTCTCCCCGCCTAACACATAAGGCTCTCGTGGGTTTCTACTCCCTAAATGCATCACTTTGCATTTATTCGCATTGAATTTTAATTGCCAAACCTTAGACCATTCTTCTAGCTTCCTCAGATCCCTTTTCATGCTTTCCACTCCCTCCCGGGTGTCCACTCTGTTGCAAATCTTAGTATCATCCGCAAATAGGCAAACTTTACCTTCTAACCCTTCGGCAATGTTACTCACAAATATATTGAACAGAATCGGCCCCAGCACCGATCCCTGAGGCACTCCACTACTCACCTTTTCCTCCTCCGAGCGAACTCCATTTACCACCACCCTCTGTCGTCTGTCAGTCAACCAGTTCCTAATCCAGTTCACCACTTCGGGACCTATCTTCAGCCCATGTAGTTTATTTAAGAGCCTCCTGTGGGGAACCGTGTCAAAAGCTTTGCTAAAATCTAAGTAGATTACGTCTATAGCACGTCGATGATTCAATTCTCCAGTTACCCAATCAAAGAATTCAATGAGATTCATTTGGCACAATTTCCCTCTGGTAAAATCATGTTGTCTCGGGTCTTGCAACTTATTGGCTTCTAGGAAATTCACTATCCTTTCCTTCAGCATGGCTTCCATTACTTTTCCAATAACCGAAGTGAGGCTTACCGGCCTGTAGTTTCCAGCTTCTTCCCTATCACCACTTTTGTGAAGAGGGACCACCTCCGCCGTTCTCCAGTCCCTCGGAACCTCTCCCGTCTCCAATTTGTGACCTGGATTGGCCACTGTCTGAAACTTATGTACTTATGTTAAGTCTAAAGTAAATCCTAGATATCAAAAGGATTTCATTGGAAGGACATCTGTCCCCATAAGATAAAGAGGGATTGTTGGAACAGAAGGGCCCCCGGTCAACCAACAGGCTACCGTTTTCTGTGGGTTCAAGACCATTTTATGAATATTCATTGTAGATATCCTGAAAATTTGACTGGCTTTGAAGCCACTGGTCTATGTACTTCTTTTCAGTAGGGTTATCATATGGCTCCACAAAAAGGAGGACACATTGATCCAGTCCATGTTTTGCTTCCATTGAAAGCAATGGAAGTAAAACCCAGACTGGCTCAATCTGTCCTCCTTTTTCTGGAGCCACATGGTAACCCTACTTTTCAGGAGCCCTAAGGCCATGCTGCAAGCAGTAGTTGGGAGCAATTTGCAGGGTTACTACTACTTATCATTTCTATATAATGCTATGCTCACCGCCTGCATAAATAAATTTTCTCATGTAGCCAGAAGTAAGTGCAGATATGTTTGATCTTAGGCTGCTACATTAAGCTTGTGATGTTTTGCTATTTCCTATAATTACAGTGTTGCTCCCTTCCATAAAAGCATTTTAATGTGACTCTAGAGCTCTAGATAAAGTCTGCTATCATGGTTTCTAAAATATACTGGGATATATCTCAGGTATTTTTGCAGAGTCAGAAATAATGATCTTCAGCTGCTAGAATGCTACAATAATTTGAGGGTTATTATATAATTTTGCACATCCTGATGCCCCATCCTCTCTCCTGTTCCTCCCCTCCTGTCCTAAATGTTCATTTTCCTGGTCTTTCCACCATTTTCTTCTATCCTTTCTTCTTCTTTCCTAACACTGACATGAGAGTTTATGGTTTATTGACCTAATATACTGCTTATAACAACAAGGTGATTTAAAACATATTGAATTAGTCATATATAGCTTTTGAAAATGGTACTCCTGCCCAAATGGCTTTATCCTTTGCAACATTTGCCCATAATGCTCAAACCTAAAGACCTTATCTCCTGGAATAGATTCCCGGGCCACTTTACGTCAGTTACAGTATACCCATCATGATGGCAGACTTGGTCTCCCTTACTTGCGGGCCTATAATATCGCCTGTCATCTTCATTATGCTTGTGGTTGGCAGTTCCAGACGATGGAATATTGTAATGTGACCTTTGAGTGGGAGATCAAGACACCCCTTCATTTAGCTTATATACTGCATTCGAAAGCAGGGACCCTTCTGAAATCAGTGAAGCAACATATTTTGATTTGTCCGGTTCGCTGGGTGTGGGGACTTTTTTGCAAATGCTATGGCCTTCATGCCCACTGCTCTCAGTATTTGCCTTTGGTGGGTAATGTGGATTTCCTTCCAGGGATGTGGTCCTCTATTTATCGTGAATGGGCTGCTAGGGGGTTACTCAGGGTGGGGGATGTAGTGGAGTAGGATGAGTCAAACTCTTTGCCCTATTATTTGCTTTCTCAGAAGTTTAACTTCCTTCCATGTGTAATCACCATTGACCTCTTTCCTAGGAGATTTTCAGGGGTCTCCCTTTGATCATAAGTGGCCTTTAATGACTGTTCATAAAGAGTTACTGGGTAGGTATTATGGGATTTTGAAACAGCTCTTAGGCCGTTCCCCTTTACAATCAGTAGTAGTTTTTTGGAGTTGGGAATCTGGAGACTCTCTACTGTTGAGCCCCTGCAAAAGAGTCTCCAGGAAGGCCCTTGGATGACAGGAGCTCCATTATAAATTTTTGATGCGGCTTTATATCCATCCCTCTCGAGCAAGTAATTTGGGCCTCCCTTCAGATGGAGCCTGTCTTAAATGCTAGTTATAGTCATTGTGTTTGGGACTGTGTGTTTATTGATGTAATTTTTTGGGGGGGAGGGGGATGTATGGGCTTTTCTTAGTTCTTTTAATATATTATTATATATAATTCAATTTTTGACCGCACTTGGGTGGAGACTCCACAGATCTACCTTTTGGATAATATGCAGGACATTGTAGAGGGATTCCAGGTATCCAGTTTGTTTCTCCGCAAGGCAGTTTTGATAGCTAAGTAACTTATACTGTTGCAGTGGATCCATGATGTCCCTCCTTCCTTGGCTTTGTGGAAGAATCAGATGTGCACTTTGTTAACCATGGAGCACCTCTCACCCCACACTAGAGGTTGGAAAACAAAGAAACTCTTTCCTTACCTCCATGTACACATTCCTCATTACTGAATATTATACTTTTTTAACCCCTCCTTGCAGTATAAGATTGAAAATTCTGCAGGAAACAAAACACCTCTTGGAATCATAGTAACATAGTAGATGACGGCAGAAAAAGACCTGCACGGTCCATCCAGTCTGCCCAACAAGACAACTCGTGTGCTACTTTTGTGTATACCCTACTTTGATTTGTACCTGTGCTCTTCAGGGCACAGACCGTATAAGTCTGCCCAGCACTAGCCCCACCTCCCAACCACCGGCTCTGGCATAGACCGTATAAGTCTGCCCAGCACTATCCCCGCCTCCCACCACCGGCTCTGGCACAGACCGTATAAGTCTGCCCAGCGCTATCCCTGCCTCCCAACCTCCAGTCCCGCCTCCCACCACTGGCTCTGGCACAGACCGTATAAGTCTGCCCCACACTATCCCCGCCTCCCAACCTCCAGCCCCGCCTCCCATTACCGGCTCTGCTATCCAATCTCGGTTAAGCTCCTGAGGATCCTTTCCTTCTGAACAGGATTCCTTTATGTTTATCCCACGCATGTTTGAATTCCGTTACCGTTTTCCTCTCCACCACCTCCCGCGGGAGGGCATTCCAAGCATCCACCACTCTCTCCGTGAATTGAAATTCCATGTGTAAAGGGGGAAAAGGATAGTGATAGGAATGTACTACCGTCCACCTGGCCAGGATGAACAGACAGATATAGAAATGTTATCGGAAATTAAGGATGCTAACAAACTGGGGAACATAATAATAATCGGTGATTTTAATCACCCCTGATATTGACTGGGTAAATGTAACATCAGGGCATGCTAGGGAGGTAACAATCCTTGACGAAATCAAGAACTGCTTTATGGAGCAGCTGGTGCAGGATTATTATTATTATTTATTGCATTTGTATCCCACATTATCCCAACGTTTTGCAGGCTCAATGTGGCTTACAATTCATCAAGGATATGGGAAATAGAAGAGAAAATACATTTGGTTACAAGGAGTTTTGGGTAAAATGAAAGTATTGAAGCAAAGATAGTATAGAACACTTCTGGATAAATCAAAGACTGTACTGTTAAATGTGTTGATCCTTGTGATATATCTTGTCGAAGAGATAGGTTTTCAATAGTTTGCGGAAATTGGTCAGTTCTGTTTATTTTCTCTGAATCTGCCTTTGCTAATCCAGCAGCGGAAGCAGTGGCCCGTCTCATCTCTCTCTGGGCAAAGTTACATATGCCCTCCAAATATCTAGCTTTCCCAACCTTGAATCTGCTCATGGCAGTTCAGTACAGGCTCAGCCGTAGCTAAGTCTGTAATTAAAGAGGAACCCAGTATGTAGTAGATATAATAAGAAAGTTTATTACAATCTTACCAATGGTAATACAGGTAGGTTAAGCATTCACATAATGGAACCGCATATCGTGGCACGTCCTCTCTCTCTAGCCTTCTGGAGTCTCCCTTCTCTGTTCATCTTCTCCTCTCATCTCCTTCTTCTTCTCGTCTCGTCTCTACTAATACTCCTCAAACTGCTGCTTATATACAATTTTGGCCCTATTCATTTCAATGGACCCCAGCTGTCTCAACAGGGCTCCTAGTCCTTATCAGTTGATCAGAATGACTTCACATGTTCCCAAACCTTCCTGTAGCCCCCCCCTTGGATGTTCTCACCCGGGGTGCAGCTGACCCAGCACTATCTCTACGTAACCATAGCAACTCTTGCTCATGACGTCTTGCAGGTGCCAATCTCAGGATTGTTTATAGAGTAGATTGCCCCCACCCTTGCCAGTTCAGCACTTGCCACAGTGAAATGTAACTGTGTCAAAGGTGATCTATGATTTTTACAAGCTAGCTCTCTTTTATATCAGAGATGATTCTGATTTTAAGAAGCCTAGCTCTTATTATGAGCCATTTGCTTGCAGAGGCCTAGCTCTTTAGCCTGAGCCATTGACCTGTATTTTACTGAGAGCAAGGGCGGCCATATATATACAGTTTGTAGATAGTTTTCAAGTTGCGTGGCAACGCGTTCCAGATCTGCGTGCTCATGTAGGAAAAGGTAGATGCGTGCATTGATTTGTACTTCAGGCCTTTACATTTGGGAGGACGAAGATTGAGGAAAGTGCGAGAAGATTTTTTTGCGTTCCTGGGTGGAAGTTCTATTAGGTCTGACATGTAGGCTGGGGCGTCCCCATGGATGATTTTATGGACTAAGGTACAGAGTTTGAACGTGATGCGTTCTCTGAGTGGGAGCCAGTGTAATTTTTCTCGCAGGGGTTTTGCGCTTTCGTATTTAGATTTGCCGAATATTAATCTGGCTGCCGTGTTTTGAGCTGTCTGGAGTTTTTTTGAGTATTTGCTCTTTGCAGCCGGAATAGAGTGAGTTGCAATAGTCCAGATGGCTGAGTACCAATGATTGTACTAGGCTGCGGAAGACATTCCTTGGAAAAAATGGTCTAACTCTTTTTAGACCAACAAGAAGAGGAAACATTCTAGACCAAGTCCTTAGTGGAACACATGATCTGGTGCAGGAGGTAATGGTGCTGGGGCCGCTTGATAACAGTGATCATAATATGATCAGATTTGATATCGGTTTTGGAGTAAATACACACAGGAAATCTAATATGTTAGCATTTAAATTTCAAAAAGGAGACTATGATAAAATGAGAAGAACGGCGAAATAAAAAAAAACTTAGAGGAGCAGCTGCGAGGGTCAAAAATTTACATCAGGCATGGATGCTGTTCAAAAATACCATCTTGGAAGCCCAGACCACATATATTCCATGTATTTAAAAAGGAGAAAGGAAGACCAAATGATAGCTGACACATTTATAAAGTGAGGTGAATGAAGCTGTTAGAGCTAAAAGAAAATCCTTCAGAAAATGGAAGAAGGATCTGACTGAAAATGATAAGAAACAGAATAAGGAATGGCAAGTCGAATGCAAAAATGCAAAGCGTTGATAAGGAAGGCAAAGAAGGACTTTGAAAAAAAAAACATTGCAATGGAGGCAAAAAACACGTGGAGGGGCATAATCGAATGGGGACGACCATCTCTAAGTGCGTCCCGGCGAAGGGGCGGGGATACCGCTATTATTGAAACAAGATGGGGGTCCATCTTTCATTTCGATAACACGGTCGGAGACGCCAAAATCTCAACATTTAGGTCGACCTTAGAGATGGTCGACCTAAATGTTGAGATGCGCGACCTTAGAGATGGTCATCCCTGGTTTTCGGTGATAATGGAAACCGAGGACGCCCATCTCAAAAACGACCAAATCCAAGCCATTTGGTCGCGGGAGGAGCCAACATTCATAGTGCACTGTTCCCCTTCACATGCCAGGACACCAACCGGACACCCTAGGGGGCACGGCAGTGGACTTCAGAAATTGCTCCCAGGTGCATAGCTCCCTTACCTTCGGTGCTGAGCCCCCCAACCCCCCCCCCCCCAAAAACCCACTCCCCACAACTGTACACCACTACCACAGCCCTAAGGGGTGAAGGGGGGCACCTACATGTGGGTACAGTGGGTTTTGAAGGGCTCATATTTACCAGCACAAGTGTAACAGGTAGCGGGGGGATGGGCCTAGGTCCGCCTGCCTGAAGTGTACTGCACCCACTAAAGTGGAGGAGTGGCCTAGTGGTTAGGGTGGTGGACTCTGGTCCTGAGGAACTGAGTTTGATTCCCACCTCAGGCACAGCTCCTTGTGACTCTGGGCAAGTCACTTAAACCCTCCATTGCCCCAGGTACAAATAAGTACCTGTATATGTAAGCCGCATTGAGCCTGCCCTGAGTGGGAAAGCGCGGGGTACAACTGTAACTAAAATAAAAAACTGCTCCAGGGGCATGCATACTGCTGTGATGGAGCTGGGTACAAAATTTGAGGCTGGCAAAAAAAATTTTTTTACATTTTTTTTAGGGTGGGAGGGGGTTGGTGATCACTGGGGGAGTAAGGGAAAGTCATCCCCGATTCCCTCCGGTGGTCATCTGGTCAGTTTGGGCACCTTTTTGAGGCTTGGTCGTGAAAAAAATGGACCAAGTAAAGTCGACCAAATGCTCGTCAGGGACGCCCTTCTTTTTTCCATTATTGGTTGAGGACGCCCATCTCTTAAGCACGCCCCAGTCCCGCCTTTGCTACGCTTCCGACACGCCCCTGTGAACTTTGGTCATCTCCGCGATGGACTGCAGTTGAGGATGCCCAAAATCGACTTTCGATTATGCCGATTTGGGCGACCCTGAGAGAAGGACACCCATTCCCGATTTGTGTCGGAAGATGGGCGCCCTTCTCTTTCGAAAATGCCCCTGATAGTAAATTTTTTTTAGGTATATTAAAAGCAAGAAGCTGTAAAAGAATCAGTTGGACCGCTCGATGACTGAAGGGTAAAAGGCATACTTAGGGAAGACAAATCATAGCGGAGAGATTACATGAATTCTTTGCTTTGGTGTTCACTGAGGAAGATTTGGGAGAGAAACCAGTGCCAGAAGCCAGTATTCAAAGCTCACAAATCAGAGAAATTGAATGAAATCTCTGTAAACCTGGAGGATGTAATGGCGCAATTTGACAAATTAAAGAGTGGACCGGATGGTATTCATACCAGAGTACTGAATTTAAAAATGAAGTTGCGGAACTGTCATTAGTAATATGTAATTTATCTTTAAAATCAAGCATGGTACCAGAAGATTGGAGGGTGGCTAATGTAACGCCAAATTTTAAAAAAGGTTCCAAAGGTGATCAGGTGAGCCTGATGTCTGTGCCGGGCAAAATGGTAGAGACTATTATAAAGAACAAAATTACAGAGCATGGATCAATGAAACAAAGCCAACATGGATTTAGTGAAGGGAAATGTTGCCTCACCAATCTATTACATTTCTTTGAAGAAGTGAACAAACATGTGGAGAAAGGTGAACTAGTTGATATTGAGTATCTGGATTTTCAAAAGACGTATGACAAAGTACCTCATCAAAGACTCCAGAGGAAACTGGAGTGTCATGGGATAGGAAGTGATGTTCTATTGTGCATTAAAAACTGGTTAAAAAATAGAAAACAGAGAGTAGGGTTAAATGGTCAGTATTCTAAATGGAAAAGGGTAGATAGTGAGGTTCCTCAGGGGCCTGTGCTGGGACTGCTGCTTTTTAATACATTTATAAATGATCTAGAGATGGGAGTAACTAGTGAGGCAATTACATTTGCTGATGACACAAAGTTATAGAAAGTTGGTAAATCGTGAGAGGATTGTGAAAAATTACAAGAGGACCTTACGAGACTGAGAGACTGGACATCCAGATGACGTTTAATGTGAGCAAGTGCAATGTGACGCACGTGGGAAAAGGGAACCCAAACTACAGCTACATCATGCAAGGTTCTACATTAGGAATCACCGACCAAGAAAGGGATCTAGGTCATCAACGTTGATGATACGTTGAAACCATGTGCTCAGTGTGCGGTGGTGGCTAAGAAAACAAACAGAATGTTAGGTATTATTAGGAAAGGAATAGAAAACAAAAATGAGGACATTATAATGCCTTTGTATTTATTTATTATTTTATTTATTTGTTGCATTTGTATCCCACATTTTCCCACCTCTTTGCAGGCTCAGTGTGGCTTACAATACATCATGGATAGTGGAAATAAGAATAGTCCTTTGGTATTACAGAAGGATTTAGGGTTACATGGTAGTGGAATACATGATAGTAATATAACAGAAGGCATTATTAAACATTTCTGGATATCTGTGGGGATTTTTTCATGTATCACTCCGTGGTGCGGCAAGATTGGTTTGTGGTAATTCTAAGTTCGAGCCTGCCATGCCCCTTCGAAAAAAGTTACATTGGCTCTCTGTCACAGAACGTATTACCTTCAAACTTTGCTCTCTAGTACACCAAATACTTTACGGCGAAGTACTTGGCTACATGATAGATCTCATCTCCTTACCGCTCCAGAATGCGTCCCATCTTGCCCGCTCGTATCTTACCCTCCACTATCCGAACTGCGCTGGAGTCAAGTACAAAACTGTGTACGCTACCTCCTTCTCTTTCCTTGGGACTCAGTTTTGGAACTCTTTACCAAGGTCCATCAGAACCATTGCAGATCATTCAACATTCTGGAAATCACTGAAGACCATGTTATTCAGAAATGCCTACCCTGCTGGCTCTCCCAGTGACTCCACTGCTGGACGCACGCCAAACTAAAGACATTTGGACATATTCCCTTCCCTACCAGCTTGCCCTCTATCCCCATTATCACTTGTAGATTTGCTGTATTAGTTTCATTTTACTACATTGGCACTTGCCTCTGTGGTGCATTGTAAGCCACATTGAGCCTGACATTGTTGGGAAACTGTGGGGTACAAATGAGATAATTAATAAATAAATATTGTGTTTAATTCTGGTGACCGCATCTCAAAAAAGATATAGTAGAATTAGAAAAGGTACAGAGAAGGGCAACACACATTTATTTTATTTATTTGTTAATTTGTATCCCATATTTTCTCACCTATTTGCAGGCTCAATGTGGCTTACATAGTACCGTACAGGCATTCACCAGTTCCAATATGAGCAAATACAGTAATGTTGTGGTAGATTCCGGAGACGGGAAGGCGGTAGAACTAGAGGACATGAAATGAGGTTGACTCAGGAAAAATGTCAGGAAGTATTTTTTCACAGAGAGAGTGGTTGATGCTTGGAATGCCCTCCCGCGGGATGTGGTGGAGATGAAAATGGAAACGGAATTCAAACATGCGTGGGATAAACATAAAGGAATCCTGTTCTGAGGGAATGGATCCTCAGAAGCTTAGCCGAGATTGGGTGGCAGCGCCAGTGGTTGGGAGGCAGGGCTAGTACTGGGCAGACTCCTATGTTCTGTGCCCTGAAAATGGTAGATACAAATCAAGGTCAGGTATACATATAAAGTAGTGCATACGAGTTTATCTTGTTGGGCAGACTGGATGGACTGTACAAGTCTTTTCTGCCATCACCTACTATGTTACTGTGTTACTATGTAATAAGGTTTGTGTATATAGACACATTAGGGAATCGTAGAGAGGAAGAGTTATTATATGAGCTTTGGTTTCGTGTGTGATAGAGGGGAGGGGTGACTTCCCTATGAGGAAAGGCTAAAGCGTCCAGGGCTCTTCAGCTTGGAGAAAAGATGGCTGAGGGGAGATATGATAGAGGTCTATAAAATAATGAGTGGAGAGGAATATTACATTTTTAAAAACTAAACTAAACTTAGATAATGGTTGTGATTGGTGGGCATACTGGATAGACCATTCAGGTCTTTTATCTGTTGTCATTTACTATGTTATTATGTAGTTCCACTAGAGGTCTCTTCTAGCCTCATAGAACAGAACTTTAAAGGTGTCTACACTTTATAGAGTGAGGTGTGTGTCTGAGACTCTGAGAGAATAGATGACCTTCTCCCTTGTTCAACTGCTTTGCAGGATGCTGGAGCGAGTGGGATGGTGTAAACTGTTGGGCAGCCTCTCCTGTTGGCGAAACGCTAAGTGTGACATGTCCTGATATTCTGCCAGTCCTCAAGAAACCAAAAGGTATTGTACCAGCACAAATGAAAATTCTCAAATGTAGTCTTTTAAGAAGCTTGTTGATCATCCAGTTTGTCCTCTCTTTTCTACAGCATCATTGATATGTTGTAGAGCACAGTTGGGCTCTTGTAAAGAAAAAGGTCTCACCACATGGTGGAGACTTGTGAGAGTCCATAATATCTTGATCAGAAATTAACAGCATATCACTATATAGCACTGACAGCACAGGGGAAATTTTATAGGCACTAACTATAAGGGTGTATGTTTGTAATTCTACCATATATGTGTGTATATGTGCCCATATTAACATATGTTGCCAATATTCTGCCTAAGCACTATTCTGTAAATACATGCATGTGTTGCCTAGCTTGTATTTGACAGGTGAGTAAATATGTGGGCAGAGTCTGAGTGGACTCACATTTACACACATACCGTATAGAATACGATACGATACACATGTATCTCCAACACTTAGATGCAGTCATTTATAGCAGCTCCTCTTCATTTATTTATAAAGGGGTCATTTTACTAAGCAGAGGTAAACACTAACTTGAGCTTCCCTCAGCAAAAATGGCCATACCATGGGACATGGTAATTTTGTGATCGCTGCTGGGGGTTGATTCAGGGGGCAGAGAGTAGGCATGCTCTGTGCTAATCAGTTAGTGCATGATTAGTGCATGAGTCCTGACCGCCTACAAGATAGGTGGCAGTAGGGGCTCAGTCACTGATGGGAAAATGAGCTTGTGGCCATTTTACCCATTGTAAAAGATCCGTCCCTCCTCCCGAGGGTCCTCAGGATCTTGCCTCTGCCCTGGCCGCTCCGGTTAAGAATCAGGATACCTGTCTCAGCCTCCTAGCCCACTGCAGTCCACAGGGCAGGGCTCAAAGAAATCCAAACTCCTGAAAGCAAAAATCAGTAAGTATCTTTATTCTCTTGGGATTCACAGCCCAGCAGTTCAGAAATAAAGCAGGCAAAAAAACCAAAACAAAACACAATCCCACTGTTTATCCTTTTAGAGCCACAACACAGTAGGGTAAAAACCAACTTCACTCCACTGCCTCCAGAACTCAGTTTGTTCCACCTTAAGCAGTCTACAGCCCCGTGCTCTCCTTCTCCCCCCCCCCTCCCCTTTGGAAAGGGAGAAAGTGTCCATGAAGGGCAGTCGGAAAAGAAACTGCTCCCGGTTTCCTCCTGGTGCTTTGGCAAACAGTTCCCAATAAACAACTTCAGGCTTGAGCAAACACTTTCCCACAAACAGCCTCCTCCCGCTGTGAATAGTTCACACAGGGGGAGTCAATAATCCCTCTTCAAACAGCACTCTTTAACACACAGTTCAAAACAGCCTGAACTCGCTTTGGGGAGAAAAAAGGTCCCACCCTTTCTTGGGTCACTCTCTCAATACACTGACCCTTCTCCCTCATGACCCTTTCTTTTTCCCCTCACAGCCCAGCTGCCATACCACGAGTTCACCTGCTTTCTCAGCTTTTTCCCTAAGGACTGAGCCCAGGCAGTGAGGTCCATTGGTTCCTCCGGGCTCTCCTCTCTCTCTCTCTCTCTCTCTCTCCTCAGCCTCTTGCCACTCCATAGGCTCCTCGTCCCACCCACCTTTCAGCTGTTCCTCTTTCACTTGATTACCCTCCAGGGGCCCCTCCCTTGCTTTGTCAGAGTTCTCCCCTGTGGCCTGCTGGGGAAGGTAATCTCTGTACCAGGGCTTGTGCCGGGGCTGCTGGGTAGTGTAGTCTTTTTCTCTCCTCCATTTTTCAGGAGGCACTACCCTTTCTCTTCTCTCTCTCTAGGGAAGTAGTAAAGGCAAGGCTCTGTTCTGTCTCCTTCTGCTCTTGAGTCTCCTCACTTCTTCCCCTTCCACTTCCATCTACTCCACCCCCTTGTCCTCCCCTTTACACCATGCGGAAGAAATGGCCTGTGCAAGGACATGCTAAGGCCACTTTATGTATTTATTAGTGGGGATTTATTAACCACCTTTACGAAGAGATTTACCCAAGGCGGTGTACAACAGGGGGCACCTACATGTGGGTACAGTAGGTTTTTTTTTGGGGGGGGGGGATTTAGAGGGCTCCCATTTACCACCACAAGTGTAACAGGTAAGGGAGAATGGGCCTGGGTCCACCTGCCTGAACTCCATTGCACCCACTAAAAACTGCTCCAGGGACCTGCATATTGCTGTGATGGAGCTGGGGATGACATTTGAGGCTGGAACAAAAAAGTTTTTAAAGTTCTTTTTGTTTGGTGGGAGGGGGTTAGTGACCACTGGGGGAGTCAGGGGACGTCATCCCTGATTCCCTCCGGTGGTCATCTGGTCATTTAGGGCACTTTTTTGGGACCTGTTCGTGAGAAAAAAGGGTCCATAGTAACATAGTAGATGACGGCAGAAAAAGACCTGCACGGTCCATCTAGTCTGCCCACGATAAACTCATATGTGTATACCTTACCTTGATTTGTACCTGTCTTTTTCAGGGCACAGACCGTATAAGTCTGTGCAGCAATATTTCCCGCCTCCCAACCACCAGTCCCGCCTCCCATCACCGGCTCCGGCACAGACCCCGTATAAGTCTGCCCTCCCCCATCCTAGCTTCTCAACCACCAACCCCTCTTCCCCACGCCACCCAATTTCAGCTAAGCTTCTGTGGATCCATTCCTTCTGCACAGGATTCCTTTATGCCTGTCCCACGCATGCTTGAATTCCGTTACCGTTTTCATCTCCACCACCTCCCGCGGGAGGGCATTCCAAGCGTTCACCACCCTCTCCGTGAAGAAATACTTCCTGACATCTTTCCTGAGTCTGCCCCCCTTCAATCTCATTTCATGTCCTCTTGTTCTACCGCCTTCCCATCTCTGGAAAAGATTCGTTTGCGGATTAATACCTTTCAAATATTTGAACGTCTGTATCATATCACCCCTGTTCCTCCTTTCCTCCAGAGTATACATGTTCAGGTCAACAAGTCTCTCTTCATACGTCTTGGAACGCAACTCCCATACCATCCTCGTAGCTTTTCTTTGTACCGCTTCCATTTTTTTAACATCCTTCGCAAGGTACGGCCTCCAAAACTGAACACAATACTCCAGGTGGGGCCTCACCAACGTCTTATACAGGGGCATTAAAACCTCCTTTTTCTGCTGGTCACACCTCTCTCTATACAGCCTAGCAACCTTCTCGCTACGGCCACCGCCTTGTCGCACTGTTTCATCGCCTTCAGGTCCTCAGATACTATCACCCCAAGATCCCTCTCTCCGTCCGTGTCTATCAGGCTCTCCCCACCTAACACATACGCCTCCCTTGGATTTCTACTCCCTAAGTGCATCACTTTGCATTTCTTCGCATTGAATTTTAATTGCCAAACGTTAGACCATTTTTCCAGCTTCTTCAGATCTTTTTTCATGTTTTCCACTCCCTCCGGGGTGTCCACTCTGTTGCAAATCTTGGTGTCATCCGCAAAAAGGCAAACTTTACCTTGTAACCCTTCGGCAATGTCACTCACAAATATATTGAACAGAATGGGCCCCAGCACCGATCCCTGAGGCACTCCACTACTCACCTTTCCCTCCTCCGAGCGAACTCCATTTACTACCACCCTCTGGCGTCTGCCCGTCAACCAGTTCCTAATCCAGTTCACCACTTCGGGTCCTATCTTCAGCCCTTCTAGTTTATTCAAGAGCCTCCTGTGGGGAACCGTGTCAAAAGCCTTGCTGAAATCTAAGTAGATGACGTCCATAGCACGTCCTTGATTTAATTCTCCTGTCACCCAGTCAAAGAATTCAATGAGATTCGTTTGGCACGACTTCCCTTTGGTGAAACCATGTTGTCTCGGATCTTGCAACTTATTGGCTTCCAGGAAATTCATTATCCTTTCCTTCAGCATGGCTTCCATTACTTTTCCAATAACCGAAGTGAGGCTTACCGGCCTGTAGTTTCCAGCTTCTTCCCTATCACCACTTTTGTGAAGAGGGACCACCTCCGCCATTCTCCAATCCCTCGGAACCTCTCCCGTCTCCAAGGATTTATTAAACAAATCTTTAAGAGGACCCGCCAGAACCTCTCTGAGTTCCCTCAGTATTCTGGGGTGGATCCCGTCCGGCCCCATGGCTTTGTCCACTTCGTTTTCAGGTGTACTTTTGCCAGTCCCTCTCGGTCCTTCCCCAGGATTTTCTTCAGTAAAAACAGAACAAAAGTATCTATTTAGCAAATTGGCTTTTTCTTCATCATTTTCTACATAGCGTTTTGCTGTATCTTTTAGTCTCACAATCCCCTTTTTAGTCTTTCTCCTTTCACTAATATACCTGAAGAAGTTTTTGTCTCCCCTCCGTACATTTCTAGCCATTTGTTCTTCCGCTTGCGCCTTCGCCAGACGTACCTCTCTCTTGGCTTCTTTCAGTTTCATCCGGTATTCCTCCCCGTGTTCCTCTACTTGAGATTTTTTGTATTTCTGGAACGCTAACTCTTTAGCCTTTATTTTCTCAGCCACTTGCTTTGAAAACCATATCGGTTTCCTTTTTCTCTTGCTTTTATTTACTCTCCTTACATAAAGGTCTGTGGCCCTGTTTATTACTTCTTTCAGCTTGGACCACTGTCCTTCCACATGTTGTGCGTTCTTGCAGCCCATCAGCTCCTTCCTCAGGTATTCCCCCATTTTGTTAAAGTCAGTTTGCTTGAAGTCCAGGACTTTGAGTTTAGAGTGGCCGCTAACCACATGAGCTGTTATATCAAAACAAACCGTTTAATGGTCACTGCTTCCCAGGTGCGCAGCCACTCGGACATTTGACACACTATCCCCATTTGTGAGCACCAGATCCAGCATCGCTCCCTCCCTCGTGGGTTCCGTCACCATTTGTCTGAGCAGAGCACTTTGGAAAGCATCCACAATCTCTCTACTTCTTTCCAATTTTGCAGAAGGAACCTTCCAATCTACATCCGGCAGATTAAAATCTCCCAACAACAGAACCTCTCTTTTCTTCCCCAACTTCTGAATATCAGCGATCAGATCTTTATCCAGTTCCTCCAATTGTGTCGGGGGTCTGTAGACAACACCCACATGGACCAAGGTTCTATCCTCTCTTTTTAAGGTGATCCATATTGCTTCTTCCTTTCCCCACTTCCCTGTCATTTCAGTTGCTGCGATATCATCTCTCACATACAGAGCTACTCCTCCACCTTTACGTCCCTCTCTATCCTTCCTAAAAAGATTATAGCCTGGTATGTTTACATCCCATTCATGGGAACCATGGAGCCATGTCTCTGTGACTGCAACTATGTCCAAGTCAGTCTCCAACATCAGGGCTTGAAGGTCATGAATTTTATTGCTTAGACTGTGAGCATTTGTGGTCATTGCTTTCCAACTACATTTCCTAGTATGTATTTTGGGTTTAGTGATTTGTGAGTGTCTTTTCTCTTTGGGTACCTTCTCCTCTTTTTGTTCCCTCTTCCTTGCTTTTTCTTTTTTTTCTGCTTCAATTTTAGTTTCAGGAACATCACAGTGCTGTAGTGGAGCAAAATAATTTTGTAGTGGCAACACTTGTGTGGGCAGATGCTTCTGTGTCACATGACGAATTCTGCCTGAGCCTACTGTGAGCCATCTGTTCCTTTGTGGTTTTATTCTCTGAGGCAGTGGTGAGAAGTTATGATTCTGCACAGTCCTATAAGTTGCTTTAATTGCATCTAATTCTTGCATTACTTTATAGAGCTCTTGTTTTAAAGTAGATAGCTGAAGACAGATAGGACAAGCTTTAAGTTTCCAGATGATTTGCCTTGAAACTAAAGCAGCACAATTATTGCAGAGAATAAAAGTCATCCTGATTGGTTGAAATGGGTATGAACAGGTGTACTATGTTGGAGTATCAGCCTGCAAGACTGCCTGTGTATGACTGAGGAGTAAAGTTAATGAGGTTTGGTTTGTCTATAAATGTGTGGAAAACCCTGGGGTGGGTGGGATTATAAGTCCCAAAGTGTCAGCTAAGTGCTGCTATCAAGGGAATTCTCTAGCTTAATGGACCCAAATGGTAGTGTCTGATCAAGGACCTTACAGTTTATTAAACTTTTAAAACTACCCTAGATATTAATAACTTTCCTTTTAAATAAATCTAGATATTGCCAATAATTCTAGCAGTTTCAGCTATGTAAAAATGCCCCTCCCCTTTATCAGAGCTTGGCAGGAATAGAAAGAAAGCAAGAAAGACAGAAAGAGAGGTTTCCCAGTGCTAATTAAATTGATTAAGCAACAAGCCTTAAAAATTTAGGACAAAATATCAGGTAGTTTCTCACCTAAGCCAGTCAATTTGAGAAGTAAGGGATTTAGGGGTCAGAATAAACCTGTCCTTTTTGCAGGAGCTTAGTTCAGTAGTCCCAGCACCTGGAAGTTAGAAGTGACCTAAATTCTCGCTAAAAAATGCCTATTTTTTTTTTATTATCGGCCGAGCGCGCCCATCTCTCCTCGGCCAATAACCACGCCCCAGTCCTGCCTTCACCACGCCTCTGACACGCCCCTGTCAACTTTATTCGTTCTCGCGAAGGAGTGCAGTTGAAGACACCCAAAATCGGCTTTCGATTATACCGATTTGGGCACCCATGCGAGAAAGACGCCCATCTCCCGATTTGGGTCGAAATATGGGCGTCTTTCACTTTCGATTATGAGGCGGATAAGGTCCCAGTACGTTTGATATCTTGGAACGTATTGGGTATTTCATCACCGATCAAATGAACCAAGATATTAACCCAGTTGAAACACCACAAAGCCTCTATTGCTTGTCTCCAGGAGACAAAGTTGAATGATCGAGAGCACGAGAAGCTAAAACAACAATGGGTAGGGGAATGCTTCTACTCCTCAGGAGTAAAAAAAAAAGTGGAGTAGCGATATTGATTAAGAAGGGTATTCTCTGTAAACCCCAGCTGATATATAAAGATCAGGAAGGTAGAGTGGTGTTAGTACACCTGACTTTACATGGTCAAAAATTGTATTTGTGCGCTGTATATGGCCCAAACATTTATTCCCCTGCATTTTTTCAAACGTTAATATCACTAGGTCTGCAATACTCTGACGCACCCTGGGTGTGGACGGGGGACTTTAATCAG
This sequence comes from Microcaecilia unicolor, assembly GCF_901765095.1. NCBI lineage: Eukaryota > Metazoa > Chordata > Amphibia > Gymnophiona > Siphonopidae > Microcaecilia > Microcaecilia unicolor. Next base: position 102,175,966 of record NC_044042.1, read on the forward strand.
ACGATGGACCCAGAGGTGGATAGATCCACCAGAAAACAGCGGGGCGAGAGAAGGGGAGAGAGGGGGCTATCCACTTTGTGTCAGTCCCTAGACTTGGTAGATCCTTGGCGGCTACTTCATCCCTCCACAGTAGATTATACCCATCAGTCCAGAGTCCATCAGTCCTGGTCAAGGCTAGACTATATATTGGTACACCAATCCCTATTTTTCAGAGTTACCCAAGCAGAGATTGGTCCTTTAGAAATCACAGATCATTCACTGATCTGGGCAGAGCTGACATTCACTGCCCCGGGAGAGTCGGGATACTCTTGAAGGTACCCTTCTTACTTACATAGAGACCACAAATTTAAAGAAGATATACAAGCCCAATGGGAGCAGTATGTAGCAAACAATCTAGACTCCTATGACTCCCCCGTAATCTTCTGGGAAGCATCTAAAGCAGTAATGCGGGGGGCTATAATAGCATACATGAGCACTAGGGCAAAGAGGCTTTCAGCAGGAATAATTCGGCTAGAGTGTAATTTATGCTTGGCAAAGGCAGGTTACCTACGGAATCCCTCCCAGGAGTCTCGCGATCTCTGGGCTTCCACGAGGGTGGCCTTGAACTCGTTAATTCATGAACAAACCCAAAAACGATTAGCAGTGAGAGGCCTTCACTATCACAAATATGGGAATAAACCAGGAAAGCTTCTAGCCCAGATGGCGAGATCACGTAGTCAACGGAAATTGATCGCATCAATAACTCCACCTAGCGGGACTAGACTCCATAACTCGGAAGGGATTGCCAAAGTGTTCCACTTTATTCTTCCAAACTATATTCGGGAGAGGGAGACTTTACTGACATGGCAGTAGAGGATTACATGGTCGATGCGGGTTTGCCCTGCCTTCCTCAAGCCACTCAGGGAAGGCTCTCGAGCCCATTACAGGCACAGGAAATTCAGAGAGTGCTTAAGTCTCTCCCGTTGGGTTCTGCGCCAGGCCCGGATGGGTTTTCGGCAGAATATTATAAGGCCCTACTGATACAGTTCAGTGGCCCACTCATTGAATATTTTGAGGCGGTGATAGAGAGGGGGTTTTTGTCTCCAGGAGAAAATGAGGCACTGATCACTTTAATCCCAAAACCGGGTAAACCCAGTGATAGGGTGGAATCGTACCGCCCCATTTCCCTCATTAACGTGGATTTAAAAATACTAGCCCGGGTCCTAGCAGACCATCTAGCACCTTGCATGAGCACGCTGATCGGAGGTCATCAAGTGGGGTTTATGAGAGTCAGGAATTCAGTCCTCAATGTACGAAAGGTACTTTTGGCAACTGGACAATCGGACCCAGCAGCGGCTGGCAGATGTCCCTTGCCGGGGGGATAATATTTTTGATTGATGAGAAAGTCGAGCAGTTGGTCGAACAGCTTCACCAGTGGGAAACCGCCCTTGACAACCTCTCCCACCGGGCGCCTTCAGCACCTACCTCTTCAGGTAGGCGATTTTTCAGGGGAAAGAAGACTGCTTCTTACGCTTACACCTAGCGTAGGTACAATCCTCATTCCCGACAGCCTTCCCAGGCTCAGCCCCAGCGCGCTCGTTCGCATCAACAGCGTGCGACCAAGCAGGCCCCTGCGTCTCCCCAGCAAAAGCAGGGGACTGGCTTTTGACTGGATCCAAGGGAGCATAGCCGCCATACAAGTGCCCGTGCCAGACGATCTACCGGTCGGGGGGAGGTTGAAATTTTTTCACCAAAGGTGGCCTCTTATAACCTCCGACCAGTGGGTTCTCCAAATAGTGTGGTGCAGGTACGCCCTCAATTTGACCTCCGCTCCGCCAAATTGCCTGCCGGGAGCTCAGTCCTTCAGCTCCCACCACAGGCAGGTACTTGCAGAGGAACTCTCCGCCCTTCTCAGCGCCAATGCGGTCAAGCCCGTACTACCAAGGCAAGAAGGGCTGGGATTCTATTCCTGGTACTTCCTTGTGGAAAAGAAAACAGGGGGGATGCGTCCCATCCTAGACCTGAGAGGCCTGAACAAATATCTGGTCCGAGAAAAGTTCAGGATGCTTTCCTTGGGCACCCTTCTCCCCATGTTTCAGAAAGACGATTGGCTATGCTCCCTGGATTTAAAGGATGCTTATACCCACATCCCGATACTGCCAGCTCACAGACAGTATCTGCGATTCCGTCTGGGGACACAGCATTTCCAGTATTGTGTGCTGCCCTTTGGGCTCACCTCCGCGCCACGGGTGTTCACGAAGTGCCTAGTGGTGGTTGCGGCATCGCTACGCAAGCTGGGGGTGCATGTATTCCCTTATCTCGACGATTGGCTGGTGAAGAGCACCTCGGAGGCAGGAGCTCTACAGTCCATGCAGAGGACTATTCAACTTCTGGAGCTACTGGGGTTTGTGATAAACCACCCGAAGTCCCATCTCTGCCCAGTCCAGTCACTCAAATTTATTGGAGCCCTGCTGAATTCCCAGACGGCTCATGCCTATTATTATTATTAGCATTTGTATAGTGCTACCAGACGCATGCAGCGCTGAACACCTGATACAAAGAGACAGTCCCTGCTCAAAAGAGCTTACAATCTAAATAATACAGTTACAGGTGAGGGAAGTAATGGGTGAGCAGGAAGGCAGGGACAAGGAAGGCAGGGACAAGGGGAGCCTATCTCCCCGAGGCGAGGGCGCAGACACTTCTATCCCTCGCCTCCTGGGCCAGAGCGTCCCAGCAGATCACAGCTCGGCAGATGTTGAGACTCCGGGGCCATATGGCCTCTACAGTCCATGTGACTCCCATAGCACGTCTTCACATGAGACCAGCTCAGTGGACCCTAGCTTCCCAGTGGTACCAGGCTACGGGGATTCTAGAAGATGCAATCTGACTGCCCGCCAGCTTTTGCACTTCACTCTGCTGGTGGACGATTCGCTCCAATTTGATCTTGGGACACCCATTCCAAATTCCTCAGCCGCAAAGAAGTGGGTGACGGTAAGTGCTCCCCCCCCTAAAATGGTCGCACAGTAAGTGGTTCACTGACTACGGATGCATCTCTCCTAGGGTGATTTGGGCGATCCTGGGAGAAGGACGCCCATCTCCCGAATTGTGTTGAAAGATGGGCGCCCTTCTCTTTCGAAAATAAGCCTGCAAGTCACAGTGAGTCAGCCAAGTGCTGTATCAAAAAAAAAAGTTCTCTAGGTGTGACCAGTCTGATACAGTCTGATCAAACAATTTGTTGATTCAACACTCAATTTCTACTAGAATTTAACTTTCCTTTAGTAAATCTAAATATTCCCAATAATTATAACAGTTTCATCAATGTAAAATGTAAATGTATAACCAGTTGGGAGACTATTTTGTTTATTTTGCCTAGGACTGGCAGAACCTGTCTACAAAGTTAGAATGCTACAGGACAAGAAGCGGTATCCTCTCTACTGTCAGAGCTAGGCAGGAAAGGAAAGAGGTTTTTTTTTTGTTTTTGTCTTTTTGGGAGGGGGGCAGGGTTAGAAGACAGAGAAGTGCACCACAATACAGATTCACAGGACAAATTAATTAAGCAATAAATTCAAGAATAGATATATCAGGTAGCTAAACCTATAGCCAATAAGTTGAGAAATTAGAATAAAATAATCAGAAAGGAGGAGTGGCCTAGAGGTTAGGGTGGTGGACTTTGGTCCTGAGGAACTGAGTTTGATTCCCACTTCAGGCACAGGCAGCTCCTTAACCCTCCATTGCCCCATGTAAGCCGCATTGAGCCTGCCATGAGTGGGAAAGCGCAGGGTACAAATGTAACAAAGATAAAATAGATACTATTGGAGATTCTACATGGAATGTTGCTACTATTGGAGATTCTACGTGGAATATTGCTACTGTTGGAGATTCTACGTGGAATGTTGCTACTATTGGAGATTCTACATGGAATATTGCTACTATTGGAGATTCTACATGGAATCTTGTTATTCCACTAGCAACATTCCATGTAGAAGGCTTTGCAGGCTTCTGTTTCTGTGAGTCTGACGTCCTGCACGTATGTGCAGGACGTCAGACTCACAGAAGCAGAAGCCTGCGCGGCCACATTGGTGATCTGCAAGGGCCGACTTCTACATGGAACGTTGCTAGTGGAATAGCAACATTCCATGTAGAATCTCAAATAGTAGCAACAATGGAGGAGTGGCCTAGTGGTTAGGGTGGTGGACTTTTGTCCTGGGGAACTGAGGAACGGAATTCGATTCCCACTTCAGGCACAGGCAGCTCCTTGTGACTCTGGGCAAGTCACTTAACCCTCCATTGCCCCATGTAAGCCGCATTGAGCCTGCCATGAGTGGGAAAGCGCAGGGTACAAATGTAACAAAAATAAATAAAAAATTATTGTTAGTAATGTGTAATTTATCTTTAAAATCAAGCATGGTACAGGAAGACTGGAGGGTGGCCAATGTAACACCGATTTTTAAAAAAGGTTCCAGAGGTGATCCAGGAAATGATAGACTGGTAAGCCTGACGTCGGTGCTGGGCAAAATTACATAGCAAATTCTATCAATAGAAATCAAACAAAATAAAACATGGAAAAGAAAATAAGATGATACCTTTTTTATTGGACATAACTTAATACATTTCTTGATTAGCTTTCGAAGGTTGCCCTTCTTCGTCAGATCGGAAATAAAATAGCAAATTCAAAAGCATGGATTAATGAGATAAAGCCAACATGGATTTAGGGAAGGGAAATGGAAGAGTCATGGGATAGGAGGTGTAGTGTTGTCAGGGGCGTGCCAACGCGGTAAGCGAGGTAAGCGTGGCAGGGGGCGCCGTCCTCTGGGGGGGCGCCCCGCCGCGCCATGCTTGCCTCGCCCTCCCGCTCCCATGTCCCAACTGCCCGCCCTCTTCTTCCCCCAACAAAATCTCTTTTAAATTTACCTCCGTCCGGCTGGCAGGGCAGCGAACGGCGCAGCGTCAGTGAAGGAGGCGGCGCTCCTGACGTCTCTACTAGTCTTCCCTTCGCTCAATGTCCCGCCTTCTTCTGACGTCATTTCCTTCTCTTTTTTTTGTTGGGGGGAGAAGAGGGCGGGCAGTTGGGACATGGGAGCGGGAGGGCGGGGGAGAGAGGACAGCGATCATCTTCATGGGGGGGGGGGGGCGTGCTCCAACCGCTTGTCTGCGGGGGGGGCGGCACCCGATCCCCTGCAGGGGGGGGGGCGGCACCCGATCCCTTGCCGGGGGGCACCACAGACCCTTGGCACGGCCCTGAGTGTTCTATTGTGTATTAAAAACTGGTGAAAAGAAAACAGAGCAAGGTTAAATGGTCAGTTTTCTTAATAGAGAAGGGTAGATAGTGAGGTTCCCCAGGGGTCTGTGCTAGGACCACTGCTTTTTAACATATTTATAATTGATCTAGAGATGGGAGTAACTAGTGAGGTAACTAAATTTGCATAAGACACAAAGTTATTCAAAGTTGTTAAATCGCAAGAGGATTGTGAAAAATTACAAAAGGACCTTACGAAATTGTGAGACTGTGTCCAAATGGCAGATGACGTTTAATGTGAGCAAGTGCAAAGTGATGCATGTGGGAAAGAGGAACCCAAACTATAGCTACCTGTTGCAAGGTTCAGGGCCGCCGAGAGACTGGGCTAAGCCCGAGACAAGGCCGCCCCCGGCCCCCCCGCCCCCCGAGGTCATCATCGCCGCCCCCTCTCCACCCGCCCCCCTCCATCCACCACCAGGCCGGGCCCCCTGAATTCAAATCATAGCGCCTCACCTCAACCTCGCTCCGTGTGAAAGAAGCGCAGCAGCGGCAGTCTGCAGATCACCTCCCTTCAGGCCTTCCCTCCCTGTGTCCCGCCCTCGTCTGACGTAACTTGCGCAAGGGCGGGACACAGGGAGGGAAGGCCCGAAGGGAGGTGATCTGCAGACTGTCGCTGCTGCACTTCTTTCACACAGAGCGAGGTCGAGGTGAGGCACTATGATTTGAATTCAGGGGGGTCCGGCCCGGTGGTGGAGGGAGACGACTGCGGTGCTGGCAGTGGTGTACCTAGGGTAGTTGACACCCGGGGCTGATCATTTTTTAACACCCCCCTCCAAAATCCAGTACTAGGCATACCGAGAATACAAAACACTGAGGACCTATAGAGCAATTCTACCATACCATAAGCAGTAATTTCTACGAATCACAAGAGGAAACGGAAAGCATCTTAAACACTACAGTGAGCACTAGAACATCAATTCACCTATTGTAAAACGAAACCAGACAGAATAGTACAGATCGTCGATCCTGCACAGTCAATGCCAACCGAAAGCCATGTCTTTTTCACAAACACAGATACACCCTAATCCACTATAGAATAAGTAATCATAAACTTTCTATTTAGACAAAAATTAAACTGAACCCCCAAGATGCCAGACTCTGCATACAATGCAACACCACAGAAACAGAAAATGTCCCCTAGTACTGTGCAAAATATAAAGACAGCAGATGTAAATTTGAAGAAAACTAACAAATACCAATCACCACTTTACAAATTAACAAATAGAAATAAAACAAATATAGAAAATAAAATAATACCATTTTATTGGACTAATACATTTAGCTTTCAGAGGCCAAAACCTTCTTCCTCAGGTCAATACAGTATAGTGTGTTACAGTGTCCTATCCTGACCTGAGGAAGGGGGTTTTGTTCTCCGAAAGTTAGTCAAAATGTATTAAAATTAGTCTAATAAAAAGATTATCTTATTTACATGTTCTATTATAAACATTTATTAACACAGCTACAATACTATATCCTAAAGCAAAAAAATAAAAATATATATTTTATTTACAGTTTGTTGTCTCTGGTTTCTGCTTTCCTCATCTTCTTTTCAGCCTTCCTTCCATCCAACATCTGTCTTTGTTCTCTCTCTGCCATCCAGTGTCTGCCCTCTCTGCTTTCCCCTCCATCCAGTGTCTGCCCTCTCTCTACCTTCCATCCAAATCTGCCCTCTATCTCTGCCCCTTCCATCCACCATCTGCCCGTCTGCCCTTTCTCTCTGCCCCTTCAACCCACCATTTGCCCTCCCTCTCCCATCCATCCAGGGTCTGCCCTCCCTCTTGCTCCCCCTTCCATCCAGGATCTGTCCCCTCTCTGCCCCTAGCTCTAGCCCCAGCCCACATCTCCCACCTGCCCCCCCTTTCAGCCCCCAGTTTCATCCCCACTATCCCACCAGTCCCCAGTTTCAACCCCAGCCCTTTTCTTTCACCAGCCTCGAGCTTCAGCCCCAGCCACTTCTCCCTGTCCCCTTTTAAGCCTCCAGTCCCCACAGTTTCAGCCCCTGCCCCAGTACTAGCCCCCTTATCCCACCTACCTAGGGCTTTTCAGCTTGGAGAAGAGAAGGCTGAGGGGAGACATGATAGAGGTATATAAAATAATGAGTGGAGTGGAACAGGTGGATGTGAAGCGTCTGTTCACGCTTTCCAAAAATACTAGGACTAGGGGGCATGCGACGAAACTACAGTGTAGTAAATTTAAAACAGGATAGGGATCTAGGTGTCATCGTTGATGGTAAGTTGAAACCCTCTGCTCAATTTGCGGCCTTGGCTAAGAAAGCAAATAGAATGTTAGGTATTATTAGGAAAGGAATGGAAAGCAAAAATGAGGATGTTATAATACCTTTGCATCACTCCATGGTGCGACTGCACCTTGAATATTGTGTACAATTCTGGTCATCGCATCTCAAGAAAGATATAGTGGAATTAGAAAAGGTACAGAGAAGGGCAACAAAAATGATAAGGGATATGGAACGACTTCCCTATGAGGAAAGGCTAAAGTGGCTAAGGCTGTTCAGCTTGGAGAAAACACGGCCGAGGAGAGGTCTATAAAATAATGAGAGGGGTGGAACGGGTACACGTGAATCGCTTGTTTACTCTTTCCAAAAATACTAGGACTAGGGAGAACGCAATGAAGCTACAAAGTAGAAAATTTAAAAGAAACCGGAGAAAATATTTCTTCACTGAACGTGTAATTAAACTCTGGAATTCTTTGCCAGAGAATTTAGTAAAAGCAGTTAGCTTAGAGGGGTTTAAATAAAGTTTGGATAGCTTAGTAACAGAAAAGTCCATTAGCCATTATTAAAATGGACTTGGGAAAATCCACTGCTTATTTCTAAGATAAGCAGTATAAAATGTATTGTACTCTTTTGGGATCTTGCCGGGTACTTGTGACCACTGTTGGAAATAGGATGCTGGGCTTGGTGGACCTTCAGTCTGTCCCAGTATGGCAATACTTATGACCTCTAATAACTCCTCTCTGGGAGTCCATAAAGTGACAGATAAAAAATGGTGAGTTTAGATCTATCCTGGAACCTGAAATTCTTTTCAGCTTTGAGATTAGAGAAGTCTGTACAAGTCTGCTGCTTGGAAGAAGGTCTATCTGGCCAATGTGATGGATTGGGAATTGTTCCTCGTGGCTTAATGAGCTGCCTGACATCATCACCCAGTGTGTGCTCAGGTTTTGCACATGCCTGAAAACTGAGCTTATGCTGAGTACCAGTGTCAGGCAGCAGGGGAGAAAGTTCAGAATGCTTCTGGGGAGTTCTTCAGCTGGCACTGCTTCAGGATCCCCACCTGCTCAGGAAGGGTGTGCTGAGCTCAAAGTGTGTGTGCCCTAGCCCACTCGGGCCCACTCATGGCTTTTGACACTGTTTCAGACCCAACCCACACATTACATGATCAATTGGGGAGCTCAAATTTTCCTTGCTATGGTATAAGGTCCTGTGTAAATGTTCTTTGTTCTGTTGCAGTTTTGATACAGAGGAACTGCACGGAAAATGGCTGGACGGCTCACTCTCCTCCATACTACACAGCTTGTGAACTTAGCAGCAGTGGCATTGACATGGAAGAGAAGGCAAGCAATAATGGATCTCTCTCCCCCCTCTCTATCTCCCAACCGCTATCCTACATCTCCTCTCTCTTCCTCCCACCCCTCTGCCAATCAGTATTTCCTTTCAATCTCTCTCTCTCCCTTTGCCATCCAGCATCTCCTCTCTCTCAATCTCTCTCTCCTGCCTCTCTGCCATCCAGTGTCTCCTATCTCTCTCTGTTTCTCTCCCTCCCCTCACTATCCTATAACTCCTCTCTCTTTGACTCTCTCCACTCCCTCTTACCATCCTGTATCTCATCTCTCCCCCCCCCCAACCAATCAGCATCTCCATTGTCTCTCTTGCTCCCCTGCCATTCAGCATCACCTCTCTGTCTCTCTCCCCCTACCATTCAACATCTCTCCTCTTTCCACTACCATCCAGCATGTCTTCTCTGTCTCTTTCTCTCTCCCACTACCATCCAGCATTAGCCTCTGACTCTCTCACTCTCTCCCTGCCACCCACCATCTCTTCTCTCTTTCCTTTCACCCTTGCCATCCATCATCACCCCTCTGTCTCTCTCTTTCTCTCCCTCTCATCCACCTTTCCAGGTATGCTGTGGCAAGATAAACCCAAACAAAAAAGATGCATGGAGCCAGTGCTGTGGACATGCTCCTGCTAGCTCTGCTAGTCTCACTCCTCTGATGTAGACTTCCTGTTTCAGAAGGGCAGGACCAGCAGAGCTAGCAGTAGCATACATAGAGCAATGAGCCCAAGGAGGTTTAATAAGACAGGAGATGGCATGACATCAAAAGGTTGAAGCTGTATCCCCCCACTCCCCGGTGCAGCTGCCATATTGGTGTACCCAAAACAAGCCCCTAAAAAACTCCCCAAAGCCCCCAAAGAAAGAATGCAAAACCAAGGAGCTTTAATAAAACAATATAAACCTCAGAAGTTTGCTATTGTTTTCAATAGCGCCTGCAAATGTTTTGGGTCACTCAATATGGCGGCAAGGTCCACCTACTGGCTTCAATCCATATAATGAGCCAGATAGTCTCATGCTGTCTCCTGTCTTATTAAATGTCCTTGAATGAGCCCATGCTTCTTTTCTGTTTTTTGCTGCATCAGACCTGGGGAAGCAGCGAACCTTGTGAAGGTGGCAGTGAACAAGTGGGAGGAAAGGAAGGAAAGTTTGCAGTTGAGGCTGGGGAGGCTACCAGCCTACTCCAGCATAGTATACTAGCATTGCAAAATTTACCACTGGAAAGTTAGCACATTAACTATAAAGGGAAAGTAAACTACCCCCCCCCCCCCCCCCCCCTTGTCCTTGAAGTGTGGTATTCGGGATATCTATAATGAATATCCATGAGGGTGTACCTTGCATATATCGGCAACTCCTTGTATATGGAAATTCTGGACAATGCAAGAGAAAAATGTTGATTTCTCTCTCCCTGACGTTCAGGAACAGGCCTGCTAACAACTGAAATCATTAGTATGCCGAGTGTGTCTGTGTGTCCCCAAGCAGGCAGAATGTTTACTGAGCTAGACGTGCATGAGATGCACTCGGTGCCCTGGAAACTCTCCAACCACTTTGGCTGTTACTACATTTGAGTTGTATTTAAGCTGAGGATCTTATGGATTTTATGTTCTACTAGCAGCGACGTTTGGGTTCACTTTAATAGGTTTTGGATGTTTTTTTTTCATGGTAATAGGGCAAAGGCAAGAAAACAATTCAGCTGGGACAGTCAGCAATGTTTTGGAACGCTGGTCAGAATGGCTGAATTAAATCCAGATGGAAGTAATTGGTGCTGAATATCCGTACATATTCCATCCAATATCCAGATGGCTAACTGGGCAGCCTTTTGCCGCCTAAATGTAACACCCCCCTACCTGGGTGCTTCGGGTCTGGGGTCTGAGTGGTCTGGAGCCTCCCAGGCAGTCTCCGTCAGACTCTTTGCTGGCTCCACCTGGGGAAAGAAGGGTTAGTGGGTGGGATGATTCTCTTCGACCCCAGGAAACTCAGTCTCAGGTTCAAATCCTCTGTGGGAAGCAAAGCTGGCAGTTAACCATAAGCTGTCTCGGGGGCAACCACACACTGTTTAGTGCAAAATGACCACTCCACAGTCAGCAAAAGAAAAGAAAACTAAACCAAGACCCGAATCAAGGGTGAACACACACTTTTATCATCTCTTAACTCCGTCTCCCCTGAAGTAGGCACTTTTCCTCTGCATTTTGTTTCATAAACACTTCTGTGGGCTGGGCTTCCTCCCACCCAAATGACCTCCCAGTCACTCCCCTCAATGACTATCTACAGGGCTTACTCTTCGTTGGTGATTGCATAACCTTAGCCAAATAATTATCCAACTAGTGGACTGACTACTAAGCAGATAATGGTCAGGATTGCTCTCGCTCTGTCAGGCGCCAGAAAATTCAGAGCTAAGCACTATTTCTATGAACGCCGTTCACCTCAACTAGCATAGCTGTACTGACCAGCCCTGGAGTGAGCTGTAAGTCCTAGTCCAAGTGGACCAAAGACAGCTAACAAACCCCTGTGTTCTTCACCTTGACCAGCTGTCATTCCCCAAAGGTTGAGCCCTCAGGGTTCAGACAGCCAGCAGGACTAGTCCACAGCCAGGAAATGTCAGTGTCTGGAGCCAGACACAGCAGATAGTGTGATCAGAAGACAACTCAGGTCCAGACATGCAGCAGGCAGCATGGTCAGAAGTCAGCTCAGGTCAAGGCAGGCAGTAGACAGCGTGGTCAAAGCAGTCAGACAAACGAAAGTGCACTCGCAGAAGCAGCCAAAAGCTGTTGCCAAAGCGCCAAAGAAACCACGGAGCTGACAGAAGAAGGAGCAGGTAGCTGACATCACGATGGGCCAACACCATCAAAAATGTGGGTGCAGAGCCCTTTCCCAATATCACAGACACACACATGAGGAAAGAAACCTGCGCCATGACGCCCCCCCCCCCGCCACAGCATGCTGCGTACAGCAAAGGACCCCACGCCTCCATCCCACCAGTCACTGGTGCTGCCTGCCGGACACCCCCCGAAGCGCCCAACGCACCCCCCCCAGGTATGAGGGCACGAGAATAGCATTTAGCGCAGATCCCCCACCTAACCTTTGCGCACCAGACTTATGCCTGCTGAAGCCTGGTCGACATGCCTGCACTCAAGTTGGGTGGGTAAGCAGCATTCTGAAACTTTTTGGAATGTCCCCAACATGCCCATGGCCACACTCCCTTTCCAGATAAGTGTCATGGGAGTATGGCATCATGCACAAATTTTAATGAGTGCTAATTAACATTGATAATTAGTTGTGCACACCCAATTATTGATGGTTCAGAGCTCATTATCCAATTTATTTGAACACACATCTCAGAAGCACGCTCAAAGTCTGGTACTCAACTTGGGGAGCCATGTGTAGAATCCGGGGAATAGTGCCTGGAGAGTCTGCAATGAAAATCTGGGGATGGCCCCATTCTATGCTACCCAGCCAGGTAGATTTTCTTATATATTTGGGACTTATGCAGCTGAAAATCAGGCCCCGTTGAATGGTTAAATATAGTCATCTAGTTTCACTGAAGAGCCTCAAAAATGGGCGCTCTGGGAGGTGTGATTGGGTCTGGGCATGGGGAGACAGCAGACCATCTTTGCAATTTTAGAGTTTAAGATGTTTTGAGGAACTTGGGCTGTAACTAGCTTGTTGCAACATGCGATAAGGGGCATAATGTAATCCTATGAGCACAGGACAGGCCGAGGCAAACACATGCAGAAAGGCTGCAGATCCCAGAAGCTACCGTTCAACATGTCCTACTGCACCTTCATAAGAGGCATGAAAGCATGGAGTGACTGCACAAAGAGCAAGAAAAGAAAGGAAGGAAGGAGGTACAAGTTAATAGCAACATTAATTCCCTATTTAACACACACAAAAATAACAATCTCAAAAAAATATTTCCACCCAATATTCAGCCCATGGCACTCAGCATTTTAACCCACTGACCGTTGTGGGCTGAATTTAACCTGAATATTCAAAGCCGGAACCATATCTGGAGCAGCCTTGCTATTATCTTAGATCTGAAAACTCTCTTAGTACTACTACTATTTAACATTTCTAAAGCGCTACTAGGGTTACGCAGTGCTGTACAATTTAACATAGAAGGACAGTCCCTGCACAAAGAGCTTACAATCTAAAGGACACGTGAACAGTCAGTCTGATAGGGGCAGTCAAATTGGGGCAGTCTGGATTTCCTGAAAAAGTTAGGTGCCGAACGCAGCATTGAAGAGGTGGGCTTTAAGCAAAGACTTGAAGATGGGTAAGGAGGGGGCTTGGCGTAAGGGCTCAGGAAGTTTATTCCAAGCATAGGGTGAGGCGAGGCAGAATGGGCGGAGCCTGGAGTTGGCGGTGGTGGAGAAGGGTACTGAGAGGAGGGATTTGTCCTGTGAGCGGAAGTTTCGGGCGGGAACGTAAGGGGAGATGAGGGTAGAGAGGTAATGAGGGGCTGCAGACTGAGTGCATTTGTAGGTAAGAAGGAGAAGTTTGAACTGTATGCGGTATCTGATTGGAAGCCAGTGAAGTGACCTGAGGAGAGGGGTGATGTTGTTGTTGTTACATTTTTACCCCGCGCTTTCCCACTCATGGCAGGCTCAATGCGGCTTACATGGGGCAATGGAGGGTTAAGTGACTTGCCCAGAGTCACAAGGAGCTGCCTGTGCCGGGAATTGAACTCGGTTCCTTAGGACCAAAGTCCACCACCCTAACCACTAGTATATTGGTTCAGGCGGAATATAAGACGTGCAGCAGAGTTCTGAACGGATTGAAGGGGGGATAGATGGTTAAGTGGGAGGCCAGTGAGGAGTAGGTTGCAGTAGTCAAGGCGAGAGGTAATGAGAGCGTGGATGAGAGTTCAGGTGGTGTGCTCAGAGAGCAAATTCTTAGCAAATTCAAATCACTGCTCAAAGCCTATTTTCTCTATATGGACTGAATAAATGACTTTACAGCCCCTATTCGTTTTTATCTTTTGGCATGGACCTGCAATGAATAATGAATAAGAGAATTGTGAAGTCTCTCTTATGTTTCTCCTTCATTTCTTCTTTTGTATACAATTGCATCTTCTCCGATCCCATCCTGTGTGTGAATCCTGTATTTTAACTGTAGATTGGTCAGTCACCTCCCCTCTCTCATTTATTGTAACTTGCAAACGCTCAGCTTAGTTGTCTTCACTAATTTTTAATTTGGGGCCACACTGGATCCCAACGCGCTTCTCCAAATATCTTCCCATGCAAGGCCTCAACACTGCTGGTATCCCTCAAGGAAATGGGCATTTCCAAAAGTATTCTCTTCGTCTACTTATTTTTTAGGATTTATTTACTGCCTTTTTGAAGGAATTCACTCAGGGCCTCTTTTACAAAGCTGCGGTGCTGATTCTCAGTAGCCCATTCAATCCCTACGGGCTTCTTCTCATTTGCCGCATGGGAATCACTAGCGTGGTTTTGTAAAAGAAGCCATCAAGGCGGTGTACAGTAAGAATAAATCAAACATAAGCAATAGACAAAGCAGTAAAAATAGTCTGCCTATAACTAAGTGGAGTACAAGATAACATACATAAAATACAAATAAAACAGCAAACATAAAATAAGTCCCACCCTCACATACACCATCCAATACATCAAAACATCATCAACATTTTCAGAAATGTCTTGTCCTTCAAGCATGCGGCCCTATCTGCCATCCACTTCCCCCTTTCTATCATGAGCTTGGGTAATAAGGGCGAGAATAACGGAAAGTAATGCCAGAATGATGATGAGGGGCTGCTCCAGAGGTCTCCAGAAGTTGCCACTGGCCCCTGAACACTTGCTTAGCTTCTTCTTCTTACTTTTATGCAATTTCAAAATACATGATATTAGAAAAATCATGACATCAGAATCACATCCAACATAACATAATAAATCCAAATCAGAATATTAGGAAAAATAGGATATAATGTTATTCGGCCAGAATTCTAGGGAGAGAAACTGAAGCAAAAAACAGGAATTAACTAAAAAGGACATAATTCAGAAGGAAACCAAAGAGGCAGATAAGGCTGAGCCAGAGATAAATACTCAAGAACTTATATTCTCAATCACTGAGGTGCCCTGGAGTCCTTTTCAGACCAGTGAGAAACAGTTACCCTTTCCATGCCCAACTGGACTTCCAATTGACTTGGATTTACAATCACTTGTTTCCGGAGAACTTTCTGGTGAAGTTTCTTTGAAGAATATTTGGACTTGCTGCTGCTGCACGGATTTGTAGGGACTCCTAACTTTTCTCCTGAAATGTGTCAATTTGAAGGAACATGAATCTGATTTAATTAAAATAAATTATACCCTTTAATAAATTAGAAATACAGGTTACTACCATTCATAGTGTAGGTGTTGTGATACCCCCCTTCTCACTCAGGGTGACCTGGTTCTCAATATGCAAATTAGATGCAGATTAGTGTGCTACCCCCTTCTTACTCAGGGTGACCTGGTTCTCCATATGCAAATTAGATGCAGATTAGACAGTTCTCAACAACAGCCAACAGGCTGTTCATCAGGCAGTTCTTTATTCCAGCCCCTTGGGCACACTTCTTCCAGCTTAAATACTTTCACAGGTCTTCCCACTGAGCCTCCCCCACACAGACACCTGGGCTCAGTACTAACATCAATACTTTGGGGACTTCTTACCCAGGATTTTCAGCCTGCTTTTCTCAGTACTTGGGACACACAGTCCACCCTCCTTTGAACACACAGTTCCAACACTAATGCTTTAAGGACTTGTTACCCCAGGATTTTCAGCCTGCTTTTCTCCTTTGGACACACAGTCCACCACAAGTCCATAGAGTTCAGCCAATACCTTCCATGGGATCCTCATTCTCCAGCTGCCAGCTCTCTTCTCTTCCTTTTCAAAACTCAGGTAGGTATAAGGTGGTTAATTAGCTTCTCCACCCCTCCAGGCTCTTCCCCCCAATTCCAGGCAGGACCCAGCCCATAACCTCCTACACCTGTTTCCAGCCCAGAACTCCCCCCCCCCCCCCCCCCCCCCCCCCCCCGGTCCTAGCAACCTCCACCTATGCATTCCTCTACTGGCTCCCTCTAGTGACTCACCCGGACATTTTCCCCCATTTCTATGGGAACAGCGCCATCTAGTGGCCTACCCAGGATAGGACAGCCTCTTACTTATCACAGTGTGGCTCATATTAAAGATAGAAAGAATGAATATGCAGAGGGGGCGTTCCAAGATGGCGGCACGCAGGTGAGCGAGCTCTGAACTCTTCTGGGATCGATGCGCTGCAAAACGAATTCCTCTGAATTATGCCACATACTAAACAGAAGGGCAAGGTCCGGAATGCAACCTCGACACCCCGGACCTCATCCCCACGTCAGCTGTTGATCGATCAGTTCACCTCGCAAACCTCTCTCCCAAACGCTGTGAGTGAGCCCGCTGTCCACCAGATAGGGGAAACTCTGGAAGACTTGGGCCTTGAAGTCATGCTTTCTCCTCCGGCGCTTGAACCTCCGCCCCACCCAGAAGGACGCCAACTCCAGAGAGGTTCTACCGGGACCGAAGAGGTTGCCATTATTGAGCCCTATATCGAGGCTGCTGGAATGGCTAAGCCAGATGGTTTGCAAGGGCCTGTGGGCCTAAGCATGGATTGGAAGCAATTAGATTCTGCTCCTGGGACGGTATCATTGGAGAACATATGGGTTGTTCTCCAACAACTGGCTGTGAGTGTGGAAAAATCTACTAAAGAACTTTCATCGTTAGTAAGTACAATGAACACTTTTTCTGACTCTCTGACTGGTATAAAAACAGAGTTTACTACTCAAATAACAAAGACTAATCAAGATGTAAAAAAGTTACAAGATCTTTCCTCAGAACTGATAAAAGACAAAATTATAATATCTAGAAAAATTGACCAAATCGAAAATTACAATCAAAGATTAAACCTGCGAATACTAAAATTTCCAAGAGAGATAGGGATATCAGCTCTGGATGCCTTCAAAAAATATCTAATTGAAATATTCTTCAGAATCTTTGCCTCCAATTAATAAAATATATTATATAAGAAATAAAAGTTTTCCTGAAGGTGTGTCTACAACTGGTAAACCTATAAATGAGGTGGGAAGAACAACTTTAAATCTATCCGAATTGCTGGAAGTGACATTATCAGAACATTCAGAAAGAATGACTTTAATGGTGCAGTTCGTATTTTTACAAGATGTTGAAGCTATAAAAAGATTGTATTTTCGGAAAATGAATGATTTATTCTATGGTAAAACAATATGTATATTTCAGGACGTTACAAAACAAACACGAGATTAGAAAAAAGTTTTTGAGTATGAGAAAAGAGACCCAGGAACTTGGAGCCTCTTTCTTTTTGAACTATCCAAGTAAATGTGTAGTGAAATATGAAGGGTTAAAATATATATTCTTCCAGCCGGAACAGTTAAAAGTGTTCATTGATTCAAGGAAGGTATAAATGTCCACGCTCTAGCAATTGGTTCAAACTGAATATTATTGGATAGATATTGCGTGCGAAGCCTGTTCTTTGGTTATTTTTTCTTGATGTACTCCCCATATGCTTTAGTAATGCCCCCCTCTTCTTTGTGATATAAAAAAGACATTAATGTTTCTTATATAATGTATCTAAGGGATGATGTAAACCCATTGAAATTTTCTGTCTGATTTTCTGAAACAAGATTTCTTGTATATGTTATGTTATTGGAAACTAATACAAAAAAAGATAGAATGAGTCTACATAGACATATAGAACCTTTGGAGAATTCATTAAAAGCTAAGAATCTTCAGATACTTAATTTTCTTAAAACGCATCTTCTCTCACCATTGATTTTGTTGCAGAATTATTTCTGTGAAATATTGCAAACTACTAATGTGGAAAATATTGTGATTTCAAAGTTGTATTATTTAACCCCAGTGTGTGTGTGTGTGTGGGTGCACAGACAGAGCCTGCTTTGGTACAGAAAGATCCTACTATTTCTAATTTAACTGAGTTAAATTAGAAGCGGTGCAAAGAAAAGCTACGAGGATGGTATGGGATTTGCGTTACAAGATGTATGAGGAGAGACTTGCGGACCTGAACATGTGTACTCTGGAGGAAAGGAGGAACAGGGGTGATATGATACAGACGTTCAAATATTTGAAAAGTATTAATCCGCAAACGAACCTTTTCCGGAGGTGCGAAGGCAGTAGAACGAGAGGGCATGAAATGAGATTGAAGGGGGACAGACTCAAGAAGAATGTCAGGAAGTATTTTTTCACGGAGAGAGTAGTGGATGCTTGGAATGCCCTCCCGCGGGAGGTGGTGGAGATGAAAACAGTAACGGAATTCAAACATGCGTGGGATAAACATAAAGGAATCCTGTGCAGAAGGAAGGGATCCTCAGGAGCTTAGCCTAGAATGGGTGGCAGAGCTGGTGGTTGGGAGGCGGGACTAGTGCTGGGCAGACTTATACGGTCTGTGCCGGGGCTGGTGGTTGGGCGGCGGGGATACTGCTGGGCAGACTTATACGGTCTGTGCCAGAGCCGGTGGTGGGAGGCAGGGAAAGTGCTGGGCAGACTTATACGGTCTGTGCCAGAGCTGGTGGTGGGAGGCGGGACTAGTAGTTGGGAGGCGAGGATAGTGCTGGGCAGACTTATACAGTCTGTACCCTGAAGAGGACAGTACAAATAAAAAAGTAGCACATATGAATTTATCTTCTTGGGCAGACTGGATGGACCGTGCAGGTCTTTTTCTGCCGTCATCTACTATGTTACTATGAGTTCTCAGAATCGTCTCATGATGATATCTCTACTACAGCGCCTCCGGTGGTCACTTTCTTGAATGATTCCGATATGATGGTTCTCAAGGCTTATTTTTCTAAGGAGGATGTTCCTTATTGTGGCTATAAGTTGATGAATTTTCCAGATGTATCGAAATGAACACAACAGAGAAGGAAAGAATTCTTACAGTTAAAATCTAGGGGTTTGGCTGTGGAAGCTTCCTTTTTCCTGTGTAGCCCATGTAGATGCTAAATTTCTTACCAAACTACCAATTATATATTTTTGGAACCTGTTCGGTTAGAGGCATTTTTGCCAGATAAACAGGTACTTCATCATAGATTGTGATACAAGTTATTATTATAGGTGTGGTAATATCTCTCTACTACTTGTTAATAGCATTAGGACTTTAGTGTTAGGAAATATTCCTTTGTAATGTGGTCTATTTTGACTGATCTGTTTTAGTTTGGAAGATTTTTATATATTGTCTTATTTCTTGATTACTTCTGTTGTAAAATTGATAATTACAAATAAAGAATAAAGAAATAAATAAATCAAAGTGGGATTTGAACCAGTGGGCTCTCCTCCAATAAATTGAGCAGACCAGGATAAAAAAGCAAACACAATATTTATTAATGGTTGGGAGGCGGGGATAGTGCTGGGCAGACTTATACGGTCTATGCCAGAGCCGGTGGTGGGAGGAGGGGCTAGTGGTTGGGAGGCGGGGATAGTGCTGGACAGACTTATACGGTCTGTGCCAGAGCCAGTGGTGGAAGGCGGGGATAGTGCTGGACAGACTTATACAGTCTGTGCCAGAGCAGGTGGTTGGGAGGCGGGGATAGTGCTGGGCAGAGTTATACGGTCTGTGCCCTGAAGAGCACAGGTACAAATCAAAGTAGGGTATACACAAAAAGCAGCAAATATGAGTTATCTTGTTGGGCAGACTGGATGGACCGTGCAGGTCTTTTTCTGCCATCATCATCTACTATATTAAAACCGAATGCCCAACATGGCCACGTTTCACCTCCCAGAGGCTGCATCGGGGCTGAATTTTCCACTATCAGGGTCCCTAAAGGCAGATAAGGGTAAAATCTACAGCAGCAAAGTCACAGTAATACTGCAACACTCAAAGGTTTTCCTGCTGTAGATTTTACCGTTATCAGCTATCAGGTGTAGGTGCCTTTAGGCAGTGGCGAACCAAAGGGGGGGGGGGGGGGCGGTCCGCCCCGGGTGCATGCCGCTGGGGGGGTGCCGCGTGCCATCAGCTTTGTTCGTTTCCATGCTTCCTCTGCCCCGGAACAGGAAGTAACCTGTTCCGGGGCAGAGGGAGCATGGAAACGAACGAGGCTGACCGGTGCGCAGCACCCCCCAGCGGCGTGCACCCGGGGGGGGGGGGGTGTCCTTTCGCGGGGGGGGGGGGGGGGGGTCGCTGCACCAGTGGGGCAGGGCGCATCGGCGATCCGCCCCAGGTGTCAGCCCCACTAGGAACGCCACTGCCTTTAGGGACCCTGATGTAGCCGCTGGGAGACGAAATGTGACTACTTCAGGCATTTGGTTTTCATAGATATTATGTTTGCTTTTTTATCCTGGTCTGCCCTGTTTTTTAGAGGACTGTTTGGGTACAGTGGCTGCCACTCTGCTCTGAAAGGATGTCTGTGTGGCAATTTTAAAAAAAGATGCTGCCAGACAGACTTCCATGTCCCTGTTTCTTTTTGCCATTCTGGTTTGTAAAATGGCTGTTCTTGCTGGACTTCCTCAGCACACGGACGCCTATTTCACACATTTTCAAACAGGAAATCCTAATATATTTCCTGTTGGAAAATACATGTGAAATGGTCATCCCTTGTGGATGTTATGAGCTGGACATCTCTATTTTGACTTGGATGTCCTTTTGAAAATGCCCTTCAATGTATATTACTATGTAAATACTTTTGAATATCAAGTCACTATATTATTTATTTCTCTAAGGCAACCAAACTACAGGGCAAAACCTGAAGCTATTTTTTCCTGCCATCTGATTTCCCCATCATGTGATACTCCAAGGAGGAGGCAGCCATTTCTCCGGCTGCATGCAAATGACCAGTGTAGCACACAGTGCAAGCTCGACTGTGTTGTCTTGATGCCACTGACATATCGAAGTCTTCACCCTCTCTCTTTTCTACAGAAGGGTTATTTTGCAACGGTGAAAGTTCTCTACACCTGTGGATATGCAGCATCTCTTGCAGCCCTCATCATCGCCATCAGCATCTTCTCGCTGTTCAGGTAGGTCTATACCGAAGATTAGACTCACAGGCCAGGTTCTCTATAGATGTTAGGAATAAGGGGTTCAAATTCAGTGACTTAACCCCGTTAAATTGTCCTGTCTGGCCCAAATGTTAATATTTAGTGGCACTTCACCAGACAGCATTGCTGAATATTAGCTCTGACCACCAGAGTACTCTCAGGTTAGGTCCAAGGGCTGGGTTGAGTGGACCCAGAAATTATCCAGACACTGCCAGTATTCAATGTTGGTACCTGGATAATTGACAAGGGGCCCTTTTACTAAGCTGCGTATTAACATCAATTTGGAGTTACCGCCTGGCTACTGCATGGCCCAGGCGGTAATTTCATTTTTTACGCACGCCAGAAAATAATTGTTATTTTCCTGCGCACGGCGGAAACCGGGCGGTAATTGTCATTCTACACATGTAGACGATTACCGTGCGAGACCTTACTGCTAAGTCAATGGGTGGTGGTAAGGTCTCAGGCCAAAAATGGACGTGCGCCAATTTTTATTTTGCCACATGTCCATTTTCAGCAAAAATTTTATATTTCAATATTTTTATTGATGATTCTTCAAACCAAACACATTTGCAAATGACATAACATAAAAACAGGCACTTATAACAGTGTGCTCTATGTAGTCTCAACTAGACCTTCATCATCGCATTTTCTCCCTCTTTTATCTCCCTCCTCTTCCCCCCCCCCCCCTCTATTCCAAGCTTTGTTTAAATCTTGTTATTGACAGATAATCATGTGAAGCATACACTCAAAAATTTGCAACATCACTACCATACTATACAACAACCATCTGCATAAGGTCTAGTATCCGACAGTTTAATTATTTAAACCCTGCCCTAAACAGCCCATCTCTGCTCCCCTCCTCTCCTTTTACCCCCCTTGACCCCCTTTCCCCTCCCTTTTCCCTTCCCTACCCTTCCCTGAAATAGAGGCAAAAAGGCATAACACATCCCAACAAAGTAGTCCAAAAGCATTTAACCATTGAGGAGACTGCTCCTAGCTGCTGGCTGCAACGTGTCCCAAAACCAACTCCACACCGCTTGCAGGTGCCTGCCTTCTGTTGTTTCAAGATCTTTAATCCCCCGTCTCTCCAGCTTTAACCGCTCAATCATTTGTATCCTCCACTGCGCCAGAGTTGGACTAGTAGACTCTCTCCAATTCAGTAGCAGTACTCTCTTCCCCTGCAACATAGATCTCCGCAGAAAGTCCTTCAGGCCCGGTACTCGAAGTCCCCCGTATTTAAACTCCTCAAATAAAAGCAAAGGCTGCAAGGGCACCGTGCTGTTCCAATACTTCCGAATCGCATCTAGAATCTCTGTCCAAAAGTTCATTACTTGCGGGCAAGACCAAAACATATGGCCTAAAGTTGCTGGATCTTTGCCACATTTTGGACATGCCCCAGATGCTCTGAATCGCGCCTTGAATGCTCGATTGGGCGCCACATACAGTCTTAATGCGAATTGGTATTGCGATTCCCAGTCATAGTAACATAGTAAATGACGGCAGAAAAAGACCTGCATGGTCCATCCAGTCTGCCCAACAAGACAAACTCATATGTGCTACTTTTTGTGTATACCCTACTTTGATTTGTACCTGTCCTCTTCAGGACACAGACCGTATAAGTCTGCCCAGCACTATCCTCGCCTCCCACCATCGGCTGGCTCTGCCACCCAATCTCGGCTAAGCTCCTTAGGATCCATTCCTTCTGAACAGGATTCCTTTATGTTTATCCCACGCGTGTTTGAATTCTGTTACCGTTTTCATTTCCACCACCTCCCGCGGGAGGGCATTCCAAGCATCCACTACTCTCTCCGTGAAAAAATACTTCCTGACATGGGAGAATGTGGCCCTCTTCAGTATGCTCCTGAGAAAGCCAGTGAACAAACTCTCTGAGACTTCCACTGCTAAGTCCGCCGTCCACTTCTTCGCATAGCTGGCATAGTCTATGTCTTCTGTCGTGTCCAACAGGTTGCGATGAAAAAATCTCAGCGGCACTGTGTTCTGAGATCCCAGAGTAAGGGCCGAGTTCAGTATTTCTTGAACATCCTCACAAAGATTCACCCATCCGAGTGAGGAAGCATAGTGACGCACTTGGTAATATGCAAAGGAGTCCAAAGCTGGCAATTTAAATTCCTGCTGCAGTTCTGAAAAACTTTTTTATTTTCCTTTCCTTATCCAGCAGCTTGATACATGAAGTGAATCCCACGTGCTTGCCAAGCAAGAAGGGTCTTAGAGGAAGTGCCCGCTGGAAAGTCTGGATTATTTTTCAATGGTAAGAATGGTGTGGCAGCTGGGGAAAAGTTATGTCGCCTGCACAGCCACCGCCAAGCAGCCCTTGCTGAACTAATAAACGGGTTTTTTCGAATCTCCAGCTGCAGCTTTCTACTTGTTGTGTGCACCAGCCATCCCAGATACTCCTTGGGGGCTAACAAAGTTTCTATCGCAGTTGGTGTGACGTCTTGAGTGCCAGTTAACCAGTCTCGTATATGCCTCAGTGCACATGACACTACCAAATATCTGATGTTCAATAATACCATTCCCCCGTGAGCCTTAGGTTTTTGTAACACTGTCATGGGAAGTCTGGGGTGCCGGTCCCTCCACAAAAAGCCCTGCACCAGCCGGTGTAACAGCCGCTCCTCTCTTCTCCGCAAGTATAGCGGCAGCATTTGAAATAAATAAAGCCACTTTGGAGCTATCATCATATTGAAGAGTGCTATACGGCCGGTGAGTGAAATGGGATGGGCGCCCCAGAGTTGTAGCAATCGGCGAGTCTCCGCCAATAGCGGAAGCACGTTCATTTTGTATAGCATGGACAAGTCTGTCGGGACCAAGACCCCCAGGTACTTAATCTTGCCTGCTGCCCATTCCAGTGGGAACCGATCTCCCCAGCTACTCCGCACCTCCCCTCCTAATGGCAGTCCTTGTGACTTTGCAAGATTAAGCTTGAATCCCG
Organism: Microcaecilia unicolor; assembly: GCF_901765095.1. Classification (NCBI taxonomy): domain Eukaryota; kingdom Metazoa; phylum Chordata; class Amphibia; order Gymnophiona; family Siphonopidae; genus Microcaecilia; species Microcaecilia unicolor. Next base: position 102,199,799 of record NC_044042.1, read on the forward strand.
ACACTTTCCCATAGCCTTCCAGTACATCCAGTAAGCACTGCAGTGTTGAGTGGGCCGAGTCTAACAATAGTAAAAGATCATCTACCTAAGTATTTTGGTAACTACCCCCTGGATTCCGGGGCGCTCCGCCACTTGTATCTCACACAAAAGAGGCTCCAGAGAGAGCACAAACAGCAGGGGGGACAGGTGGATGTGAAGCGTCTGTTCATGCTTTCCAAAAATACTAGGACTAGGGGGCATGCGATGAAACTACAGTGTAGTAAATTTAAAACAAATCGGAGAAAATATTTCTTCACCCAACACATATTTAAACTCTGGAATTCATTGCCGGAGAATGTGGTGACGGCGGTTAGCTTAGCAGAGTTTAAAAAGGGCTAGATGGTTTCCTAAAGGACAAGTCCATGGACCACTACTGAATGGACTTGGGAAAAATCCACAATTCCAGGAATAACATGTCTAGAGTGTTTGTACGTTTGGGAAGCTTGCCAGGTGCCCTTGGCCTGGATTGGCCGCTGTTGTGGATAGGATGCTAGGCTCGATGGACCCTTGGTCTTTACCCAGTGTGGCATTACTTATGTACTTATGTAAACTAAGGGGTTGATCTTCAAAGTGATTTAAACAGGCAGAAGAAGCTCCGGCCTAGTTAAAGGGGTCTTAGTGCGTGTTATCTGCAGCACACAGGAATAAGATGGATCCTGTGGCAGATAACACGCTTCAATCTTTAGTAAAAGACCCCCTAAGTTGCTTGTGCAAAGTTATCTGCTAACATTCAGTGACACTGAATCGGATATCAGTGCTAACCACGAAACTTGAAGCAGGTGATTATGTGGACAGTTCAGGGGCGGCAGGCGATACTTATACAATTAAGTGTCGATATTCTCGTAACCTCTTCACCCAGCAACACAGCATGACCAATGATCGTACTGGACAATATACAATCTTCATTCCTTTCGACCCTTTACAACTACCTCATTCAATCACTATATAACGTTGTATTTGTTATCAACCGACGTGGCGAACACCTCTCCGGTACTATGTAAGCCACATTGAGCCTGCAAATAGGTGGGAAAATGTGGGATACAAATGTAACAAATAAATAAGTTAACTGGGCAAATGGGACCACATAGAACACAGTCCTGTCTTTGTCCGGGTTAATTTTTGTGGTTAAGTGCTGATTATTGCACTTAACCAGAAAAGTGACAGCGGCCGCACAGACCTGGATAATCAATGCCGGTCCCCAAACACCACCCGGCATTGAATATCAAGGAATAATGCCAGCAGCAGCCAAAAAAAACCCCCACCAACCACTGCCAGCTGAATATTTGTCCCCTTTGTAAATGTGGAAGATACAGAAATCTCTGTCGAAAAACACAGTTGGTACAGCTTAAAAACAACAAAAATACCAAGTACGGAGCTCTATAAATGGGCATTTTCCAGTCTCACTTCTGATATTTGTTTTGCTGAAATTTTTTTCAGGAAGTTGTATTGCACCAGAAACTTTATCCACATCCATCTCTTTGCATCATTCGTGTTCCGGGGAGCTGCCGTCTTTAGCAAAGATGCTGTGTTGTTTGCTGATGAGGACGTGGACCACTGTACGATGTCAACTGTAAGACACCAGCAGACTTGAGCGGGGTAGAAGGCACCAGAGCAAAACACACACACACACCCCTTGCTCTTCCTTCTCAGTCCTTGGCTGCCCCCAAAAGGTCAGGTTTTCAGGGTATGCCATAATGCATAATGGATCCTCAGGAGCTTAACCGAGATTGGATAGCAGAGCCGGTAGTGGGAGGCGGGGCTGGAGGTTGGGAGGTGGGGATAGTGCTGGGCAGACTTATACGGTCTGTGCCAGAGCCAGTGGTGGGAGGCGGGACTGGAGGTTGGGAGGCAGGGATAGTGCTGGGCAGACTTATACGGTTTGTGCCAGAGCTGGTGGTGGGAGGCGGGGATAGTGCTGGGCAAACTTATACGGTCTGTGCCAGAGCCAGTGGTTGGGAGGCGGGGATAGTGCTGGACAGACTTATACGGTCTGTGCCAGAGCCGGTGGTGGGAGGCGGGCAGGGGCGTATCTGAACTGCGGCGGTAGGGGGGGCCAGGGCCAGAGTGAGGGGGCACATTATAGCCCCCCCCCCCGCCGCCGCCGCCATTGCCGATCCCCCTCCCCCCAGCCGCTACCATTGCCAACCCTCCCCCTCCGTTGCTCGCTTACCTTCGCTGGCGGGGGACCCCAACCCCCGCCAGCCGAGGTCCGCGTCCTCCTGCCGCTGCCGGCTGCCTTTGGTGCTTTCATTTGTCCATTGAAGCTGGCGCCAACTAAAGTTTCTTTTGACTCTGACGTCGCTGCACGTTGTACGTGCAGGACGTCAGACTCAGAAAATGTTTCTGAGTCTGACGTCCTGCACGTACAACGTGCAGCGACGTCAGACTCAAAAGAAACTTTCATCGGCGCCAGCTTCAATGGACAAATGAAAGCACCAGAGGCAGCCGGCAGCGGCAGGAGGACGCGGACCTCGGCTGGCGGGGGTTGGGGTCCCCCGCCAGCGAAGGTAGGCGAGCAACGGAGGGGGAGGGTTGGCAGCGGTAGGGGGGTCCAGGGCGAAATCTGCGGGGGCCCAGGCCCCTGAGGCCCCACGCAGATACGCCCCTGGAGGCGGGGATAGTGCTGGGCAGACTTATAGGGTCTGTGCCAGAGCCGGTGGTTGGGAGGCGGGGCTGGTGGTTGGGAGGCAGGGATAGTGCTGGGCAGACTTATAGGGTCTGTGCCAGAGCCAATGGTGGGAGGCGGGACTGGAGGTTGGGAGGCGGGGATAGTGCTGGCCAGACTTATACGGTCTGTGCCAGAGCCGGTGGTGGGAGGCGGGGCTGGTGGTTGGGAGGCGGGGATAGTGCTGGGCAGACTTATACGGTCTGTGCCAGAGCCGGTGGTGGGAGGTGGGTATAGTGCTGGGCAGACTTATAGGGTCTGTGCCAGAGCCGGTGGTTGGGAGGCGGGGCTGGTGGTTGGGAGGCAGGGATAGTGCTGGGCAGACTTATAGGGTCTGTGGCAGAGCCGGTGGTGGGAGGTGGGGCTGGTGGTTGGGAGGTGGGGATAGTGCTGGGCAGACTTATACGGTCTGTGCCCTGAAGAGCACAGGTACAAATCAAAGTAGGGTATACACAAAAAGTAGCACATATGAGTTTGTCTTGTTGGGCAAACTGGATGGACCGTGCAGGTCTTTTTTCTGCCGTCATCTACTATGTTACTATGTTAGTATGTATATGCATGAGAGACATTGCATGCCTATTATCTCCATTGTATGCAAATATCTCTCATACATGTGCATTAGGGGTATCCTGAAAACCTGACCTGTTAGTAACTCTGAAAGACTGGGAGTGAAGATCAAGAAACTAAATTGTGATGTTTCACTGCAAAAAAAAAGATGATGATGTAGGGAAGTTGAAGAGTGATAAATGCAAAACATCTGTGGTAACAGCTGGGGCACTTTCAGCACATATGTTTTGGGGGTGGGGGGAGGAGGAGGTGCCATATAGCAGGAGCGTAGCCAGACACCCAATTTTGGGTGGGCCTGGGCTCAAGATGAGTGGGCAGAACTCCGCCCTGTCCCACAAGTGATTTGGTCTCTCCCTCTCTCGCCTGCATGCCATATGGTTTCAAAAACATTCCCCCCCCCCCCCCCGCATACCTTTTAAATAGCAGATTTTCATCAGCAGCGAGCAGCAACTAATACACACTGCTCATGTTGGCCCCACAGCCTTCCCTCTGATGCAACTTCCTTTTTACATCAGATGAAAGGCTGTGGGGCCAGTGCGAAAAGTATGTATCAGTTGCTGCTCACTGCAGGCGAAGATCTGCTATTTACAAGGTATGCAGGAGGAACAGTTGCTGGGAGTTTTCGGCTGGTGGGGCTTTGGCATCCCTGCCAGCCACATCATAGGTGTGCTACTACTGGATGTGCCTGAGCCCAAAGTGAGTGGGCCTGGGCCCACCCTTGGCTATGCCACTGCCATATAGTTAACACAATTGCACAGTAGATAACGTAGAATGCAGTTAATGACATATTTAGAGGTGTAGCTAGCAGTTGATGTGTGGTGAATAACCCCACAGTAACGTCAAATTCACAGTCCCTGTCTGTTCCCTCCTCCAATGCAGGAATTAGCACAAGGCATTAAGTGTTAACATGGCACTGCACTGTTAGTACATGGTCAGGTCAATATTCAAAATGATATAACTGTCCAGAAATGGCTCCCAGCCAGTTACATTTCCTGTTGGCAGCTGATCGCTAATTTTCAGCAGAACTTGATTGGCTAGCACCACTGAAAGTAACTGGTTAGTGCCGAACTGAAAACTGGCTCTTTTGGGGGTGTTGTGAGGCCAGTCAAGTCCGATATTCAGCACTTAACCGGCCAGGCAACACTTATGTACTTATTTAATGTCTGTGAAAAATGGAAGATAAAATATTAAGAATGTACTCCGGGAAGTATAAGGGAGTTTTAGGCTCAAGGAAAGAACTGGAACAGGATGTAGGGAGTCTTTTATAAAGGTACGCAGGCATTTTTAGCACGCACTAAAAATGAGAGCATGCTAACCATGTATATTCCTATGAGCATCTACATGGATAGAGCACGCTAATTAGTGATGCTTGTCAAGTAGTTATCAGAAACATAAGATGCCAAACCCTACTGTGAATCATTATTCAATCATTTCTCCGCTTCTGCACTACAAAAAGTCAGAGAATTAGGAATAGTATATCCTATTCAAAGTGTATATTATATTCAAAAAAGAGGAAACGTTGAGCTTAATATGGGTCCCAGTGCTGTGTAACCAAAAGCAGCTTTATTAACGCTGACCCATGTATCCAAGTTATCATATGCTCAAAAAAACCCTCTGCTGTAAGAATGTTACTCAATTTTGCATAAACATTCCTAAAACATAGGAGCCCTTTTACTAAGCTGTGTTAAGCAGCTAACATGGGATCTACCGCATGGAAGGCTTTAATGCAAACCCACACTACAGTCTTCTGGTTAAAAAGGCAGCCTCTGCAGTAAACATCCCGCATTAGTCGCTACTGCGCACTGTCGCAACTGCCCACAGCACAGCTGCATTTACTGCAACCTCAAAAACCAGGGTCTGCAGTGGTGCTGCATCCTGCACTGCTGATCCCTTTTGCTGACGCTCCCCAACACCACAGTGCCCTGGAACTCCTCCCTCTCAGCCCCCCCCCCCCCCCCCCACAAAGGGCTCTTAAACCCCTCCCTAACACTACAAAAAGCCATGGAACTCCTCCTTCTCCCCCCCCTCCCACACACCACAAAGTGCTCTTTGTAAACTGATAATGGTTCCAAGACTGACCCCAAACTAGATAAAAGAGATTGACGTGGATGGTGGGGTTGAGATAGATTTATGAATCTTTGGAACTATATAGATGGATGAGATTTAAAGAAAAATGTAAACTCCTTTTCAGTGATTAATGCCTTGAAAAGGGTTTCCTCTGAAATAGTTTTCGCTTCTGACTGTACCTATTCTGTTAGATCCTTCTCCAATAAACAATACAAATTTGTATCTCTCACTTAACCATATATTTCAGTTCATTAATGCAGCATGAGCAGCTTTGCCAACTTTAAACAATAAACGTGACCTGTTGTGTTTTCTAGGTAAACTGCAAAGCAGTGGTCGTGTTTTTCCAGTATTCAGTTCTGGCAAACTTTTCCTGGCTGCTGGTGGAAGGGATGTATCTTCAGACCCTCCTCATCTTCACTTTCATTTCCGATAAGCAGTACTTCTGGTGGTACATCTTCATTGGTTGGGGTTAGTGTCACAGCATAGAACCTGGGTCGAATGCTCATGGTTTATCAATTCTCACAGTCTTTGTTTTTAACAATGAAAGATTTAAAAGGAGTGAAGACCTTTGTCTTTTCTAATTGTGGTTCTACTGGATAGTCCTGGGAGGCAGTGTGGGCGGCTTTGCCTGTCTTTGTGTTGGGATGGTGATCTTCTGGTCTTACAATTGTTTACCACTCTCTACGGATTGCTGCTCCTGTTGCTACTGCTCCCGACTAGTGCTTTGACAACTGATTCACACCGTTTGCTGATCATCGTTCTGTATTGATGGTGCTACACTTGTTTCCTTACTTTGGATTCATTGGCTGTTATTCCCATGTTATCAACCCACTCAAATTGCTTTGACGCCTGAGGCAGACTCTTGCTGTACTGAAACACAGGACTGTGTCAAGTCTATTTGTGATTAGATATCAATTCTTTTCATTGCATATATAAAGTATCCTTGTGTTGGAACTCAATTGGTCTTGAACTTCCGGTCTAGTCATTTAAGGTCTTGTTCTTTCCTCTCAAGTTTTGTAGTTCTATTTTGTTTTATGTTGATTTGTTTTTGTAACTTGTATTGATTTGGCGGTATATTTACAAAGGCACCTTTTGTTCTCTTTCAGGTACCCCGATGCTCACGATCCTGGTATGGATTGTTACCAGGCTTCAGTATGATGACATTGGGTAGGAAACTTGCAGTTTTAACAGACTTGTCATAGCTTATTTGGATAAATGCATCTGCTCACTACATACACCCAACGTGCTCACACCAGCTTCAAAATACCGCACATGTTGATACTCAAACGTTTGAGGTATTTCAGAGCAGTCTATACCAGTCTTGCTCCCCAAATAAGAGCCAAACGTATTATTTTACAGCTGTTGGTTAATAAAGTCTTTGCTGTGTATAATCATTGCTCTCATTATTAGCAGAAGACTGATTCTACTTTCATCCAGTTCATTTCTACAGGGAACTGTCTCTTGGCATCTGTAGCTCATTACATGTTTCTGCTACAATGTATGTCATGATATTACATAGGGGCCTTTTACTAAGCTGTGTTAAGCAACTAGTACAGGTTTTACTGCCTGTTAAACATTAGACTGAGTTTCTGTACTTATATGAAAACATTAGTGTAGGCCAGCAGTGTAGCCAGACAAAGTATTTTGGGTTGGTTTGAGCCCAAATTTGGTGGGCATACAATCCCCCCCCCCCCACATGCTTACTGCAGCTGCCCCACATACAATCTCCCCCCCCCCTCCCCCACGCACGTGTGGTTTTTGCCCCTGCTCCGCACTACCGACCTCAAAGAATAAAATAAATACTTGAGCTGACAGGGGATCCTCAAGTCCCGCCAGCTGAACATGTCCTCCAGCGGCCAGAACAAGTGATTTTCCTACCTGCTACAGCTGGCAGCACTTCCCACCATTTGCTGCCGTGCTGGGCTCTCTCCTCCTTTTCAGGCATGCACCAAAAACAACAATACGCATGAGGGTGTGTGTGTGTGGGGGGGGGGGGGGGGGGGGGGTTGGTACTGCAGCAACTTGTGGAAAGCACTGCCAGCTAGGACAATCACTTGTTCTGACTGCCGAAAGACATCTTGAGCTGGTGGGGCTTAGGGATCCCCGCCATTCATAAGGGTGTCAGAATTTTCAGATGGACCTGAGTCGAGACTGGGTGGGCCCCTGGTGCAGGTCCATGCATGGGAGCCAACTTTTCAAAATTATTAGTGGTGCTAAACCCAGTGGAAATAACCCCTCCCTGGACATATACAAGGAATTTTCTGAACATTGGGGGCGTTCAAGCACCCACAGAGCCGGCTCCTATGGGTCCATGCTAATATAAGTACATAAGTAATGCCATACTGGGAAAAGACCAAGGGTCCATCGAGCCCAGCATCCTGTCCACGACAGCGGCCAAATCCAGGCCAAGGGCACCTGGCAAGCTTCCCAAACGTACAAACATTCTATACATGCATTAAAACAGCCAGTGTGGACTTTTGTGGAGACAGTGGTTCTTCACTGAAGGCTCAAGCCTTTGAACCTAGTTATTTATTTATTGGGATGAGTTATTCTTTTCCAGGGTGAAGCCTCCCTTAACTTTAAGTTAGTGTCTTATGTGAAGTGCATGTGAAAGTCAGAAATTTTGCCCACCCCCTTTTGACTGACTGTAAAGTAATAAGTGAACTCAGGAGCTGGAGCTACAAACCAAAAAAGAGAACGTAAAGCATCAAAACTAGAGGAGAAGGTATTGGGGGATAATTTTCTTGACTATTTAACAAAGTAATGTCTATTGTTTTATGCTAAATTTTAAAAAGCTATAGCACATATTTGAATTTACAAAATCTTTTATTTTATATTTTATTTATGCACTTTTAACATATTGTACCCCAATATTAAGTGCCTGGCCATATCCGGGCACTGGCACTGAGTATTGGAAGATAAGTTTGGGCTGCCTGGCCCAATATTCAGTCAGGCCTGCATAAGGCAGTTATGGGGGCCCCAGCTGAATAACGGGCTGGGACTTGCATAACCTTCTAAAAAAAAAATTCCCCTGAGCCCCCTCCTACCCCCTTTCTCATCCTCTTCCCCCAGCCCACAGCAAGACCCCCCCACAGAAGACACACTCCCCATGTAGTACCGTGAGCCAAGAAGTCATGGCAGCCATTTTAGAACAGAACCGCCGGGGCCAGGAATGAGGGGACTTTTCTCCAGCCCCTGAGCCCGCTGGACCACAAGGGATACTAGTAGACCCTGTTCTGCCCACTTTTTGGTTGGGTGGTCTGTGTGGATATTTAGTGGCACTCTCCGGTCAGGCAGCGAGAACTTAGGCAGCAGGAAGCAATTTAAGTGGGCATTAGAGGCTCTCATCCACTTAAATCGCTTTGCATAGCGGCCCCATGGTGGGGATGGAAAAGAATTGAGTGTGGATGGAGACCAGATCATATCCCCATGCACACCTCCAGTTTATCTGTCCTTCAGTCCCGTATGCCTTCTCTCTGACCTTCCTGGTAATGCTGCTTTAATCAGAATGAAGGTGAAATGGGTTGGGGCTCATAGCATGTTAACAGCGTCCTTTTGGCTCACTTTTTCCCTTAGGTGCTGGGATGACTATGAAAACATTTACTGGTGGATTATCAAGGCCCCTATTCTGTTTGCAATACTTGTAAGTATTTTCAATTTTTAAGCAAGGCTAATGCAGATCTTGTGTTATTGCTGCAAGAAAAGATTTGCAGGAAAAGGGTACACTATCCCCTTAATTCTTTATAGCGCGTCACAAGTTAGGCGCCAATTAGGAGTAAACAGTAGTTAGCCCCCAGATTCTATATATACACCAAACTTTTCCCTTCCCATCTCAGACACCCTGAAAATTCTCGGAGTTACTTTTGTGACTCCCTGTACCACCATTTGCGCCTCGCAGAGAAGGAATTGTGTATTCCTCAGTGTTTTTTCTCCCAGTGTGTTAACCACCCAAACACTGAATATACCTTTGGAAGACTCCTGAAGAAGGCGCTACGGCGCCGAAACACGGCTGTGTTGAGTCAACCATTTGCAATAAATACCATTGTTTAATTAAATTACACGTCTCCCCCATTGTTTGGATAGAGCCTATCTTCCCCACCCCTTCTTTATGTTCTCAACTAGTAAAAAAAGGCCCATTTCGCTATGAAATGAAACGGGCGCTAGCAAGGTTATCCCCCACTCCAACGCTCTCTCCCTCTGTCCCCTCCAAGTCCCATGGCCCCCTTTCTTCCCTTCCGATTTCCAAGCCCACCCCCCCATGATGCCTCCACCCACAGCCCTCCCCTACACTGGCCCCGCCCATCTCCCTACGTGCACATCGCCCCCCTCCAAAATCGCCAACCCCCCTCTCACCGTGGTCCTGGCGGCAGCAGTGAAGAGCCTCGTGAGTCTGCTGCCTTCCTTTCTCTTCGCTCTCAGCTCTGAGCCTCTGACGCTGGTCCCGCCCTCATTTCCTGTTTTCTGCAAGGGCGGGACCAGCGTCAGAGGCTCAGAGCTGAGAGCGAAGAGAAAGGAAGGCAGCAGACTCACGAGGCTCTTCACTGCTGCCGCAGGGACCATGGTGAGAGGGGGGTTGGCGATTTTGGAGGGGGGGGGGGGCGACGTGCACGTAGGGACGTCTGTGTCCGCTCCCGCTGTTCTTCAAGTGTCTCACTGGGATCGTAACCCCCTCCTGACGTCAGGCAAGCAGGGTTCTACTGCTGGCCAGTGATGTCAGCAGGTGGTTACGATCCCAGTGAGACACTTTCGCGAACGTTGACCTAGCAAATTATTATATTAGATGTAACACCAATCTGTATTCTTTTCCCTCTGGAATGGTGCATGCCATAACGGAGCATTGTAAGTCACATTGAGCCTGCAAATAGGTGAGAAAATGTGGGATAAAAATGCAACAAATCTACTATAATAAAACGCACCCTCAACGTTCTGAGGACACTGACGTCACTGCAGGCACTCACACACAGGTTCGTAACTTCATGGTGGTGAAGCCACAACACTCACCATGTCTGCAGGTCCCGCCCTCGCTTCACACATGATGACGTCGAGGGCGGGACACGAAAAAAGGCAAATCAACGAACAGAGAGCAGTAGTTTCCCTACTCCTCCCCTTCCAACAAATCACAGCTGCAAACGCCAACGTGACCAGCACCCCAGCCCCTTTCAACACATCACCCCGCCCCTTTGAAAGTACCGGCCCACCCCCGGTAACATACTCTTCCCCTCAACACCTTCCCACCCCCCTGTCACCTCCCATCCCCTTACGCCAATATCCCTGCTGATCTAGCGGTACCTGTTCGCTTGGGCAGGAACAAAGGAAACCCCGCTATCCTGCCCAGAGCGCTGCTGCTAGCTGCCCGGCTGCATCGTGTCTGAGTCCGGCTCTCGGCGAATCAAAATGGCCGCCGAGAGTTGAAGCTGCCTCGCGAGACTTTAACTCACGGCGGCCATTTTTAAACGCCGACAGCCGGACTCCAACACGATGCAGCAAGGAACTAAGCAGCACCGCTATGGGCAGGAAAGAGGGGGCTCTTTCTTTCCTGCCCCGACTGAACAGGTACCTCTAGACCACCAGGGAGACAAGCGTAAGGGGAGAGGAAGGGAGTCCGGTGCCGGCTAGGGCCCGTTTCCTCATCGCCAGAAATGGGCCTTTCCCACTAGTAAATAAATAAAATAATAAATAAATATAACATGCCTAGAGCTCTCCGCTGAAATTCAAGCTGATTTTATAACATTTTGTTGGTGAAAATGGATGCATGTAGCTTTAGGCACTGAGATATATAGAATCTCCCCCTAGGTGACTAACTGCACTTAGGCAGTATTCTATAACTTAGCATCTAAGCAGTTTCATTTCAGGATTTACTATCCCGCCCATCATAAAAGCATGTCTAGGTGGCTTACAGTCTAATAATTAAAGAAAAGGAAGGAAATCGTAACGTACGGAAGGAAGGTGTTGCGTAGGGAGAGGGAGATAGGAAAGGAGAGCTGAAGCTGTTCCGTGGGTCCAAAAGGTTCCATCTCCACGGATTGTATTAGCAGGATTAGGAATACGCATCAGAGAAAATAAACGTTTTAAAGTTTTGGAGAGATGTCTGTTGCTGAAGAGACTGGGGTAGCTTGTTCCAATGTTCAGGACCCTGAACTGAGAAGACTGTCTTCCTGGTATGTTGATGGATTATCTCCCGGAAAGATGGTACTATCAGTAAATTTTGAAAAGAATGATTGCAATGTTCTTGTATTTGAATATGGGGTTAACATACGAGAGAGACAGGGTGGTTCACCAGACAGATGGATTTTAAAGACCAAGACTAAAATCTTCTAGATAATACGGAGGGGCGGGGAGAGCCAATTGCCAGTTTTCAATAGTGGAGTAGCATGATTGAATTTTTTTGCAGTGATAAGTTTAATTGCGGTATTCTGAACACGGCAGCCAGACTAATATTCAGAAAACCAAAATATGAAAGTGCGACACCCCTACGAGAGAAATTACACTGGCTCCCACTCAAAGAACGAATCACGTTCAAAGTATGCACCCTAGTTCATAAAATTATCCATGGAGATGCCCCAGCCTACATGTCAGACCTAACAGACCTGCCACCCAGGAATGCAAAAGAATCTTCTCGAACATTCCTTAATCTTCATTTTCCCAACTGCAAAGGTCTGAAATACAAACTAATGCACGCCTCTACCTTCTCTTATTTGAGCACGCAACTCTGGAACGTGTTACCACGCAATTTGAAAGCGACCAACGAACTGGCCAACTTCCGTAAATTACTAAAGACTCATCTCTTTGAAAAAATATACCACAAAGATCAATACATGTAAAAATCTCTAAATATACCCAGAAACTTCGTAACGCGTCTAATGTCTTATAATGTCTTCTGCTATACCACTATCTGTATTCCTAATGTATGTTAATGTGTTCTGCAAAACCACTATCTAATATTTCATGACCATGTAACCCAAAACCCTTCTGTAAAATCAAATGTATATCCTCCTCAATTCCAGTATCCATGATGTATTGTAAGCCACATTGAGCCTGCAAAGAGGTGGGAAAACGTGGGATACAAATGCAACAAATAAACTATTTATAGGCACCTAATATCAGGTGTTTTGAGACCTATATAGAGAGAATTATAGAGAGAATTATTATATTATATATAGAGAGATAGGCTGCAGAGAATACCTTCTCCTGCTTTAGACTTAGCCTGGCCTCAGAATGACATCCTATAGTATATCTCCTATCAAACTGAGCTCTCTTTTTCATCAAGCACTGCCATTTCCTCCCCTCACCCTCCCCACTGACAGTTTGAACTTCGTGGGTGTGGCTTGGATCTCTTTCAGGGAGAGAAAACTAACAACTTATAGCAGCAGCTTCAGAGAGCATTTTCCATCTCACAGATAGGCTGCAGAGAATACCTTCTCCTGCTTTAGACTTAGCCTGGCCTCAGAATGACATCCTATAGTATATCTCCTATCACCTTCTCCCACTACTCCAACCAGAGTTACACCTAATCACACTGACCACCCTTCAACATCTTCTGTCCTTCTGTGACTGTTCTCTTGTGCTTGACTGCTAAATATTTTAAATTTAAATGCTTTACTTTTTGTCTATTAGATTGTAAGCTCTTTGAGCAGGGACTGTCTTTCTTCTGTGTTTGTACAGCGCTGCGTACACTTTGTAGCGCTCTAGAAATGTTAAATAGTAGTAGTAGTAGAATTACAGTAGTCAAGTTTGCTGATAAAAGAGCAGATGAGTATATTTATTGCAGGTGGGTCAATAAAAGCATAAATTGAACAGATTTGTCGTATTCTATAGAAACATTAACATGTGTACCTTGGAGGAAGGAGAAACAGGGGTGACATGATACAGACGTTCAAATATTTGAAAGGTATTAATCCGCATACGAACCTTTTCCGGAGACGGGTGGTAGAACAAGAGGACGTGAATTGAGGTTGAAGGGGGGCAGACTCAGGATAATGTCAGGAAGTATTTTTTCATGGACAGGGTGGTGGATACGTGGAATGCCCTCCCGCGGGAGGTGGTGGAGATGAAAACGGGAATGGAATTCAAACATGCGTGGGATAAACACAAAGGAATCCTGTTTAGAAGGAATGGATCTATGGAATCGTAGCGGACATTGGGTGGCAACGCCGGTATTTGGAGAATAAAACTGGTGCAGGGTGGACTTCTATGGTCTGTGCCTTGAGAAAGGCAGGGACAAATCAAACTCAGATATACATATAAAGTATTACATACCATGTAAAATGAGTTTATCATGTTGGGCAGACTGGATGGACCGTTCAGGTATTTATCTGCCGTCATTTACTATGTTACTATGAATTGCAGTAGAAATGTGTGACTGAAATCTGTCCAGGTCTGTTGTGTTGTGCTTCAAACTGTGTGGGACACTGTAGTGCTGCAGAGCTCAAAACATGGCACAAGAAAGCTAGCCATTAGTGGAGGACGATGTACTGCTATAGTGCTACTGTCCTCCTCCTCCTTCTAATGAGCCCAGATGGATCAACATAGTAATATTTTAACATAGTAGATGACGGCAGAAAAAGACCTGCACGGTCCATCCAGTCTGCCCAACAAGATAACTCATATGTGCTACTTTTTGTGTATATCTTACCTTGATTTGTAATTGTCATTTTCAGGGCATAGACCATATAAATCTGGCCAGCACTATCCCCGCCTCCCAACCACCAGTCCCGCTTCCCACCACCGGCTCTGGCACAGACCGTACAAGTCTGCCCAGCACTATCCCCGCCTCCCAACCACCAGCCCCACCTCTCGATCTTGACTAAGCTCCTGAGGATCCATTCCTTCAGCACAGGATTCCTTTATGCTTATCCCACGCATGTTTGAATTCCGTTACCGTTTTCATTTCCACCACCTCCCGCGGGAGGGCATTCCAAGCATCCACCACTCTCTCCGTGAAAAAATACTTCCTGACATTTTTCTTGAGTCTGCCCCCCTTCAATCTCATTTCATGTCCTCTCGTTCTACCATCTTCCCATCTCCGGAAAAAGGTTCGTTTGCGGATTAATACCTTTCAGATATTTGAACATCTGTATCATATCACCCGTTTCTCCTTTCCTCATACGTCTTGTAACGCAAATCCCGTACCATTCTCGTAGCTTTTCTTTGCACAACACCAGGAGGATAGAAGAGTCATCATTTCTGCTACTATCCCCAGCCATGCCTCCATCACAAAAAGCTGGTACAGGCTGAATGAAGAGGCTGAGCGAGCTGGAAACAGCCTATACGCCATGTATGACCCCCATGCTCTAGACCCCAGTTGGTCTCTGGTTTTTGGCTTACTTCTCTGTAACTAGACATCACTTGTGGTTATCCCAGGCTTGAACTATGTTATTGTTTTGTTTCTATCAACTCTCCTCTAAGCTGTTCCACGTATCCAATATCCCTTCCATGAAGTCCTACTTTCTAATGTAATTCCTGAATCTAAACCTCTGAATCTTTTGTTTTAGATAATAACTTGCATGTATTATACATCCCTCTTCTTTCTTCTCTCCTCAAGGACACACAGGCCCACGTTAATGTTCTTTGAACGCAATATAATAGAGTTGCTGCTCTGCTTCCCAGGTGAACTTCTTCATCTTTTTGAACGTTATCAGAATTTTAGTACAGAAGATCCGCTGCCCTGACATCGGCACCAATTACAAGCAGCAGTACATGTAAGTATGGTTGCATGGTTACATACTGAGAGGGCAGATGGATTCTGTTGTGTGCATAAAGTGCATTGCCTTTCTCAATAGTTAACCAAACATAGCAGACTCCACGTGCAGGGGGTTGTACTATGCATGTAGTTTGAGGTGAAACACTACATATAGAGTAGGAAAACACAAATCTCTTAATGCATTACCGCCTAATTAGTTAAGAACACAGTCTTTGCCATACTGAGATAGGATACTGGGTTTGATGGACCTTCAGTCTATTTCCAACAGTGGCCAATCCAGCTCACAAGTACCTGGCAAGATCCCAAAACAATCAAACATATAAATGGCGAGTGTCGTACTCACTCGCAAATGCGCAGTAGAGACCCTCTCTGCCCCGCCCCCACGTCAATACGTGATGATGGGGGCGGAACAGAGAGGATCTGTACTGCGCATTTGCGAGGGACGAAACCGTCGTTGCTAACGCTCCCCCACCCTCCACCCGGCCGGGCCCTCGCTCCGCTATTGAAACAGCGAGGGAACGCAGCACACAGCTCTGCTGAGCTGCCGTCCTTCCTTCTTCTTCTCTGCCTGTGTCCCGCCCTTGACGACGTTACATCACACGAGGGCGGGACACAGGCAGAGAAGAAGAAGGAAGGCCAACGGCAGCTCAGCAGAGCAGAGCTGTGTGCTGCGTTCCCTCACTGTTTCAATAGCGGAGCGAGGGCCCGGGCTGGATAGAGGGGTGGCGGCGACTCGGGGGGGGGGGCGAGCTCGGCGGCGGGGGGGGGGCCTTGCAGTGGCGACGGGAAGGGGCTTTCAACCCCCTCCTTTCCTATACTAGCCCGTTTTTACGGGCTCAGTGGCTAGTACAATATATTTTATGCTGCTTATCTTAGAAATAAGCAGTGGATTTTTCCATTTTAATAATTGCTTATGCAGTTTTTTTTTTTAGGAAGCTATCCAAACCTTTTTTAAACCCCACTAAGCTAACCGCCTTTACCACATTCTCTGGCAACAAATTCCAGAGTTTAATTACACATTGAGTGAAGAAATATTTTCTCCAATTTGTTTTAAATTTACTACTTTGTAGATTCATTACGTGCCCCCTATTCCTAGTATTTTTGAAAGACTAAACAAGCGAGTCACGTCTACCCGTTCAACTCCACACATTATTTTATATACCTCTGTAAGAAATCCAGCTGCTTATGGTTGGAGACATAGGCACATACCAAACAACATTTAAAAGTGCCCACCGTTACTTCCACCTCCACCACCTGCCCAGAGTCATCCTTCCAGGAATGCAGGACTCAACCTTTAAACTTTTTATGTAGCATAATGATCACCCCAGCACTGTTAGTGGTCCCAAAGGAATGAAAAACTTTCCCTACCCAGGGTACCCGAAAAAATCCACTATCCGAAGCCACCAGGTGAGTCTCCTGTATGAAGAAAATATCAGATGCCATGTTACTCATCAAAACTCTATTCCTCTTACGTGGCCCCTTCATGCCTCTAACATTATAAGATGTCAAAGTAAACAAAACCTCCCCCTTGTTGATGTAAAATCAGCATATAGAAAATTAAAGTGATAAATGAAAACCAACTGAAATTTATCAAAATAAAATAGTCCTAGAGGAAAAGTAGGGATACATGTCAGAAATAATGCAAAACGCCACGAGAGGATTGTAAAATATACAAGTGGAGTGGAGGAGTGGCCTAGTGGTTAGAGCACCAGTCTTGCAATCCAGAGGTGACCGGTTCAAATCCCACTGCTGCTCCTTGTGATCTTGGGCAAGTCACTTAACCCTCCATTGCCTCAGGTACAAACTCAGATTGTGAGCCCTCCTGGGACAGAGAAATATCCAGAGTACCTGGATGTAACTCACCTTGAGCTACTACTAAAAAAGGTGTGAGCAAAATGGAAATAAAATAAAAACCAACATACAATAATGAAATGCACTAGCCGGGATGCAAATGAGGACAGCCAACATTTTGGGAGCCCTCATTGCTAGAAAGAATCAGTTTAGTGCCCAATGTTCCCATATTTGTTCCCACATATGGGAACATTGGGCACTAATGGGTTAAGATATAACCAGCTAGAGAAGCAATATCAAATCACTCTCTGTGGCTGGCGTGTTAGGTCACGGATTAAAACAGTTGAGGATATAGGAAAATCAACAACAAAGGCAAACTCCAAACAATGTGAAGGCACTAAGGTATTATGTACCAACAAAAAAAAATTAAAAAGAGGGATAAGCCTCAAGAGCCTCCCAACCTATCGGGAGAGAAAAAAAAATAATAGTAATAATAATAATACTAAAAGAAATTTTGGCAATTATCTCGTGCATTATCACCACCACGTGGATGGGAAGGGCAAAGCTAGCACACCAGTGGCGGAACTACATGGGGCCTGGGGGGGACCTGGGCCCCCATAGATTTGGCCCTGGCCCCCCCTGCCGACGACCCTCTCGACCCCCCCTCCCGCCGCCAACCCACCGTCGCCTGCCATTGCTGACGGGGGAACCCAACCCCCGCCAGCCGAGGTCCTCTTCTTCCCGGAAAAGGCTTCCTTCTGTTTCTGACATCCTTTGAATAACTTTTGTGTTGTTGGCAAATTTAATTACCTCACTAGTTATTCCCATATCTAGATCATTTATAAATAGCAGCGGTCCCAACACAGACCCCTGCGGAACCCCACTAACTACCCTTCTCCATTGAGAATACTGACCATTTAATCCTACTCTCTGTTTTCTATCTTTTAACCAGTTCTTAATCCACAATAGGACACTACCTCCTATCCCATGACTCTCCAGTTTGCTCTGGAGTCTTTCATAAGGTACTTTGTCAAATGCCTTTTGAAAATCCAAATACACAATATTGACCGGCTCAAGTTTATCCACATATTTGTTCACCCCTTCAAAGAAATGTAGTAGATTGGTGAGGCAAGATTTCCCTTCACTAAATCCATGTTGGCTTTGTCTCATTAATCCATGCTTTTGAATATGCTATGTAATTTTATAATAATCTCTACCATTTTGCCCGGAATTGACGTCAGGCTCACTAGTCTGTCGTTACCTGGATCACCTCTGAAAGATCAATGTTGTTCTGATGGTAGCAGAATGATACTCTGTTGACAGAGTATGTTTAGAAACTCCATAACCCGAAGAATGTTGCTGTTGTGAACGACTGCCCCCAAACTATGCTATGATAGAGCACGGGTCAAATGTGGTTGCTCTACCTATCTTTACATATAGTTGGCGACATTCAGCTGTTATCTGTGTAGTTATGGTAATTCTCTATAGGCCACCTAAAGTTAGGTGCTTTTCCTGATGCGCTCTAAGTGTGAATTATGTATTGGCAATTACACGCATAATTGCCATTAAAGCCAATTAGTTTATGAGCGTAAAAGACCCTAATCTATAACCACACACCCAACTGCGTACCTATCTTTGTGAGCCCTTTATAGAATGAGGGGCATTTCTTTAGTGTTATTGTTTTTGCAATCTGCCTTGAACCAGGAGTGTAGCCAGACCTGCCATTTTGGGTGGGCCCTTCCCCTTCCACCCCTGTCCATACAGTTTTTTAAAAACTTTTCCCTCCGCCCCTATCATTATCTCTCCCCCCCCCCCCCTGCCTGGCATCTGCCCCTTTCCCCTCCCTCCAGCATCTGCCCCCCTCTATCTCTCTCTGAAACCCTGCCCTCCCTGGTCTACCTCCAAGCTGTCGCCAGCAGCAATTCCTGTAAGCAACCTGCACCGGTCCTGCTTCCCTATATCACATCCACGCCAGTGAAGAAACAGGAACTAATGTCATCAAGGGTGGGACACGGTACAGGGAAGCCCACAGGGCTGGCAAAGGTCGCCTAAAGGAAATTCTGCAGATGACGGCTCAAATATAGACGGTGGGGGGAGGGAGAGAGAGAGAGACAGACGGGCAGCTGCTGAGACAGAGAGAGACACACACACACACACACACACACACACACACAGAGTACAGACCTGTGGTGAAGAGGTGCTGAAAGGAGAGCTGCTGTACCCTGTGGCTGCTGAACAATGCAGAGGGGAGGGGGCCCCCCTGCAGGAGGGCCCCAGGCTGAAAGGCCTAGCACACTTGGAGCTGAGAAACACTATGAAGGGGAGGCTTCCTCCACCCAAGCCCCAAGCATGCAACCAGGAGAACCAGGAGAGCCCAGGCCTGTGGACGGAGGAAGGACCAGAGCCCAGCAGCGCTTGCTGAGGAGCCAGCTCACCCTGACTGTAAGTCCTGGCCATAACATTCCTAAGCTGGGTGAAGAACAGGGGGCAAGAAGGCAGGGCCCGGGTTCCAGAGCAGGGTTCTCTGCATCCAGTATCAGAGGAGAGGTGGTGGAAGAGAATAGCGGAGAGTCTGAAGAGGACGTTAGTGAGGAAGAAGAGGAGGAGAAGGAATCCAGGCCTAGGGCCTGGCAGAAGAAAGAGGCCCAGCATATGACTCCTGAAGAGGTAATTAGATCAGTGAAGAAAATGAATCGAGTAGAAGGTGAAATAGAGGTACTGAGGAAGCGGCTGAAGCTAGCAAAAACTATGTGTAACCTGGCTTCCACTGGCCCACGAGACAAGTATGTTAAGGGAGTTGAAGCACTCCAGAAGCGGCTTACAGCAAAACAAAGGCAGCTGCAAAAACTAAAGAACTGCAGAGATAATCCCCTTCGTGAGGTTTTCCTGAACAGGGAACGCATGCAGCAGACCCAGACGCAGTCCCAGATCCAGCAGGAAGCAGAACCCAGAGACACACAGGACTCCGTGGTTCCAGACACCCCAGAGGCTATGCTGGAAGGGACAGCAGGGGAAGAGAAACAGCAGCAGCCAGAAGGAGGGAAAGACAAGACTGACACAAATAATTCCCAGTTATCACCAGTATTTTATTTCCTACAGGATTCCCAAGAGCTAGGTGCTCCATCCACTTACCAGCCTTGTAGAACAGAGGCTCCTAGTCCAGTTGTGGCAGGTACTGTGGATAAGGAGGGGCTCCAGCACTGCATGCAGCAAGAGAGCCTGGCAAGTTTGGAACACAAAGAGCTATGAAACTGAAAAAAATTCAAAAACGTCCCTTATACTTAGAGAGCTGGCAGGGCATAGCCGAACCCACAGAGAAGAGCTCAGGTTTGCTGGGAGAGACAGAGAAGAAAGACAGCCTGGAGAATCAGAACAGTTTGAATGCTGAGGAGAATCAGAACAGTTTGAATGCTGAGGTAGGAGAAGAATCACTACACACTGAGCAAGTACAGAAGTTACCAGGAACAACGGGAGGGAAAGTAGAGCAAAAACAAGGGGTTTTGCAGATGGAGACAGAGACTAAAGAGGATGGGAAAGTACAGGAATGGAGTAGTGGAGTACTACAAGAGATGGAAGAAGCTGAGAGCAAATATGGTGGACAGAGGGCGGGAACATCGTGGGAACACCACAGTCACTCATGGACAGAATTGATAGGGCAGACCTCTGAGCAGGGCTGTCCAAGAGCTGCCATCCAATCTCAATCAGAAGTGCTGATGACATCATGGGGGAAGCTCAGTGACAGGCAGGGGCTCCCAATAGATTCTGCCACTCAGAAACAAGAAGAAAGAGCAGAAGGGAGCTTCTCAGAAACTCATGCCCATCAAAGCAGGAGTCCCAGAAAGGAGAGAGAGAATTGTGGAGAGTGTCAGCTGCACCAGGAGGCGGAGCCAAGACCCAGATCGAGTGAGACAGGGCATGGAGGAGAGTGTCAGCTGCACCAGGAGGTGGAGCCAAGACCCAGACTGAGTAAGACATTGCCAGATACAGAGAGAGTACATGAAGGAGAGTGTCAGTTGCACCAGGGGGCGGAGCCAAGTCCCAGACCCAGTAAGACAGAGCATGGAGGAGAGTGTCAGCTGCACCAGGAGGCAGAGCCAAGACCCAGACTGAGTAAGACAGTGCCAGATACAGAGAGAGTACATGAAGGAGAGTGTCAGCTGCACCAGGAGGCGGAGCCAAGACTCAGACTGAGTATGACAGTGTCAGAAACAGAGAAAGTGCATGGAGGAGAGTGTCAGCTACAAGAGGAGACAGATCCCAGACCTGGTCTGAGTGGGACAGTTGCAGAGCAAGGGAACGAGTGCTGGTTGGGAACAGCAGCAACTGGCAAAGGACTGGAAGTAGAATATTGCAGAGGGGGAAGAGACAGAAACAGCACAAGTGAACTGAACATAGTGGGGTTAGTGGACATGGGAGAGGAGGGAGGGGAAGAGAGGGGGAGGGGAGGAAGGCAGGAAGGGAGTGGGGAAGGGGGGAGCATACTGGTATCAGCCCCTTTATCCTTTGCAGCAGTAGTACGGGGAGGAGGGGCAGAGACAGGGAAGGAGGAGGGGAGGCAGGAGTCAGACATGGAGACAAGGGGAAATCCATTTTCTGGTCCGTTGCGGGGTCCCGGGAGCGGTGTTACCCCAAAACGTCGAAATGTTGTCCAGCTGCGTTGGGTGGGCACAGGGGTAGCACCACCTAGAGAGGTTGTTTTAAGAATGGTATTCTCCCTTGGCTTTATCCCTGAAGATTTGTATGCATGCATACACCCTGTGGGAATCCCTGAATATGATATTAGTTTCTTAACAGGGCGAGGTTTGGACCTGTTTTGGGAAAAGTACACAGAGGTGCAGCATCAGGGTAGATGGGTGGATTTTAAGGCTGTCCCCATCAGTAGACAGGACGCAGTCCAGATTACCATTTTGGTACGTAATGAATCTCTTATGGCTGCAGACCTGTCATACTGGTTGGGACGGTATGCCGAAATTAGGACCCCATTAAGCAAAATACCAGACCAGAGTCGTGTGTGGGCGGGGGGGGTGGAGTGCCCTTGTAAAATTAAAACAGGCAGGCTATGTCACCCAACATATACCTTCAGCCGCATACATTGGAAGGGATCGAATTCAATGCTTTTATGCAGGACAACCCAGACAGTGCTACAGGTGCGGATCTTTCCGTCACTTAAGCATGTCATGTACAGTGTTAAAGTGCTCGCGATGTGGTAGTACAGATCATGACACCAGCGACTGCACTACCATACGCTGTAACCTGTGTGGAGGCTTGGGGCACCCTTTTAGCAAGTGCCCACAAGCATCGCACAATCAGGTAGAGGAAGAGAGGAGGGGGGAGGAAGGGGCACAAGCAGAAACTACAAGGATACAAGGACAGAAGCGGGAAGCATTAAAGGGATTAATGGATAAATCAAATACCACTATTCATACAGAGGCAGGCACTAAGGGAAAGGGAAAGGGGGAGAAAAGGGCATCAGGTTTGGATCACATTCAAAGAAGGGGTATTTGTGAAAGGATGGAAGAAGGAGGTGGGGAGAAGGGGGGAGAAGAAGGGGAAGCATGGACCCTGGTAGGGAAACATGGAGGGAAGGGGGGTCGGAGGAAGGAGGGGAGGGGGCTAGCCCGAGCGGGGAGAACAGATATTCTGGAGAAGAGCCAGAGTAATCGATATGCAGTGTTTCAGGTTTCAGGTGAAGGAGAGGGTGATCTTGAGATGAATCCACCCCAAAGGGAGGTTTTGGAGGAGAAGAGGAGGGAGGGGAGGGGAGCAAGGAATGAATCATCTGAAAGACTTAACAGAGAGGAGCCAGCAGTGTTACCCCCAAGTCTAACATCACATCCTACTAGTTTAACGAAGGGCCTCATGCAGGAAATAGAGGAGGGTAAGGAAGGGATGAAAGGGGAAAGGGCTGGTCCAGAGGAAACCAAGAAAAAAAAGGGTAGAAAGAAAGCCGGGGAAGATGACTCAGAGTGGGAGGATTTGGAATTAGAAGAAATTATAGAGGATCCTGAAGAAATGATGGGGGCAGGAATATCTGTGAAGAGGGATTGCGGTGAAGAGATGAGGAGGGGTAAGAAATTTAAGAAATAAACCATGGCTGCCTTGTCCTTAATCTTTGCAACTCTGAATGTAGCCAGCATAAAGGCAGAGAGAACTAGATTTGTCGCCTTTAGCGATTTGACCCAGTGCAAGGTAGACTGCATCCTGTTGCAGGAGACTCATTTGGATTCTTTGCAGCTCCTGCACCGGGCCAAGAGAGATTGGAAAGGGGGGCCCTCATTCTGGTCTCTGGCCAAAGAAAGATGCGCAGGGGTGGCTATTCTTTTTGCCACCCGAGAAGTGGAGATTACGAGGGAAATAGAGGTGGAGATAGGGAGGTGTGTTGTCTTAGACGTTTTCATTAGAGGGGTAGCAGTGCGAATCATTAACTTTTATGGGCCCCAGATTAGTTGGGAACGCAAGCAGCTGTTGCTCCGGGTGAAACCGTATTATATACAAGCAAATTGGTGGTATTTGGAGGAGACTTTAATATGGTCTTACAGCAAGCAGATAGAAAGGGGTCCAGGCGTCAGGTGGGTTATGACAGCCTCCAGCTGGCAGCAATTGTAAAACAGGCAAGACTGGAGGTGGCGGGAGGGAAGGGGTTCACTTTTAGAAGGGGAGACACGGAGAGCCGTATTGACTGGCTCTTTGTAGGCGGGTTGGCTAAGTTTCAGGGGCAGCCGAATAGATGGACGGAATATTCAGATCATGCCTTAGTTTCCACAGTCTTAACAATATGCGAAGGGGCGCAGAAAGGCCCAGGATTTTGGAAACTGAGTGCAAAGTTATTAGAAGTAGAGGAAAACAGACAAATATTTGAGGGTTTTTTAGCAGACCAAGAAACACTATGGGAGGTGATGGATGATAAGGGAGCCTGGTGGGACATGGTAAAGGGGCGAGTCAAGGCCCTTTTCCGGTCCCTAGCCAGGAAGCAGAGTCTGGGGTTACAGGCACAGTGCTGTCGTCTTCGTAAGCAATTGGACCACGCGGTCTCCAACCATCTAGAGAAGGGAGAGATAGAAGCTTTGCAGGCCCAGTTGAGGCTGTTGCAATATGATCGATACGCTGCTTTGCTTCTGGAAAGGGAATATGGGCATCGGTATTCCCCGGATCCTTTCCAGAATTGCAAGGTAGCAGTAGGACACAAGGTCATTTATGCTATGAGAGATGAAGCAGGGCAGCGATTGACGAACCAACGTTCAATCGAGGCCAGGGTCATTCGGTTTTACACCCAATTGTGGGGGAAAGAGAGCTTGGTTTCTAACTTCATGCTATCATACGTGCAGAGTGCCCCAGGCTTGGAAAAGGTTTCGGAGGGGGAGATGGAACAACTGCTTAGGCCCATTACCACAGGAGAGGTAGATGATGCTATTGATACGCTATCAGCACGTACAACTCCGGGTCCCGATGGGCTGACCCCAGAGTTCTACAAAAAATTCCGTGTGGTCCTGATTCCAGTGTTAGCTGCAATTTTTAATAATTGTTTGCAGAACGGGCGTTTGGCCCCTTCACAGCAGTGTTCTATTTTGGTTCTCCTCGCAAAGAAGGGAAATCTGGAACTTATCGAGAACTGGAGACCCATAAGTCTTCTGAATGTAGATAGGAAAATAATGGCCAGGATTATTTACAACCGCCTGGCTGGGGCAGTGGGTGGTCTCTTGTCCTCAGCACAGTTTTGCTCGGTGAAGGGGAAAGGGGCAGTGGAAGCAGTTTGTACCATCCGTGAAATAGTGGAAAGGAGTTAAGGTGGGACAAAGGGAAAGTATTTGCTGACCCTTGATCAGTCTAAGGCTTTTGACAGGGTGTCCCAGGAGTACCTATGGCTAGTGCTTCGGTGCTATGGGATACCCGACCAGTTTATAGGGTGGATCCAGACTTTGTATCGCAATGCAAGGAGTAGCACTCTAATAAATGGTTGGGTGGGCAAGAGCTTTGCAGTGAGGTCAGGGGTACGGCAGGGGTGTCCCCTCAGCCCCTTGCTGTACGTCCTTTCCTTAGATCCTTTCCTCAGAAGGTTGAGTGGAGGGTTTAGCGGTCAACTAGAGGGCATCTCTTTGGGTTCACACACATGGCGATGTGTCGCCTACGCAGATGATGTCACAGTAGTAATCAGTAGCAAGGAGGAAGCCGAGCGAGTTCAGACCTGGATGGCAGAATACACACAGGCTGCGGGGGCCCAGATAAACCAGGAAAAGAGCTCCGCAATTGGGTAGGACAGGGCAGACCAGCTTTCAAACTTCCCAGTCAGTACCCAGTAGCAAGGGATGAAGTACGGATCCTGGGTCTCTGGGTAGGCAGACAGGACTATGATACGATCAACTGGGAGAAGGGGCTGGGGAGAGTCGAGGAAAGGGTGGCCCAGTGGAAATCATATAAGTTGCGGTTTGTGGAAAAACTGCATGTCATTAAGACCTATCTGATACCCCTTCTCCTGTTCATATCCAAGGTCTGTTTACTGCCTATATCGTTACATGCCAGAGTATACAGCTTGTTTTTCCAACAGCTATGGGGGAACAGGATGAATATTATCCGGAGGGAGGTGACCTATTTGCCCAAAAGGGAGGGGGGGTTGGGAATGGTCAACCCTGTGGTACATTTTAGTTGTTTCTTTTTCCAACAAAATCTGGGAGGGGTCTTGCGGGAAGGGAGGCCGGCTTGGGCAGACTGCATGGCCTCCTGGCTTCAGCGGTACTTGAGGGATTGGGTGAGGGGAGGTCAGGCAATGCCCCTGCGAGGGAAGGCGGGATACTTGCCACAGTACATCTCACCTCTGTTGAGATTGGTGAAGAGATGGGGTATCACAGTACAGGAAATCCAGAAGGAGGACAGGAGGCAGCTACAACACCGCATTATTCAGACACACTTTTCAACACGTCTAGCCTTGAGGGACTGCCCAGGTCCACTACAGGAGGAAGGTCTGGCTTTCCTCAATTCATCACGCCTCCCCCGGAAGATTGCGGACATGGCCTGGCTGACTTTCCACAGCCGGCTTTATGTTCGAGCTAACATGAAAAATAGAAACAGCAATGATCGTAAGTGCCCGAGGGGGGAGTGCGTGACGGAGGATGAAACAATGGACCACTTCCTCCTCAAGTGCCCGTTCAATCAACAAGTCTGTCAGGCAGTAGCCCGCCAATTAGGGATTCCTTTCTTCCACCAGCTATCTTATGCAGAATGGGCCTATGGAGGGTTTCCAAAAGGAAAGGGGTGGTGTAGGGAGACACTGTATATCATCGCTGCAGCCCTTTGTTACTTCCTGTGGCAGGCACGCTGCCAAGCTTCATTATATCGGAAGTGGCTGTCTGTACAGGAGGTGGCAGGGGATGTGGTACATTTTGTCCAGCAGCTGGCAGTGAGGGAGAAGGAGCATTGTTCTGGACTACAGTGGGCAAGGCATTGGAGGGGTTTTTCGTTTCAGCCTCCCTGAGTGGGAGGGTTTGTTGAGGGGCGGGGGTATTGGCCAGTAAGGTTTTATTTATGTATTAGTTAGCGGGTTTTATTGCTTGTTTTATCGCTTGTTTGTATGCTTGGTTTGTCTTGTTGCAAGTTTCAATAAAGACAATATGACACACACACACACCAGTGGTGTACCTAGGGTATTTGACACTTGACATTTTTTAACATCCCCTCCAAAATCCAGTATTATACATACTGAGAATACAAAACACAACAAATGTCATTCAGGACCTACATTGCAATTCTACCATATCTTAAGCAGTAACTTCTATGAGTCACACAAGGGTGTACCTAGGAAAAGGCAACATCTTAAACGTTGCAGTGAGCAGTAGAACATCAAACATCTATTGTAAAACTAAACCAGCAAGAATAGTACAGATCATCGATCCTGTATAGTCAATGCCAACAGAAAACCATGTCTTTTTCACAGATGCAGATACACCCTAATCCACTATAGAATAAGTAACCGCAAACTGGTTTTAATCATTGTGAACGCCAAGACCTGCTAGTGAGCATTAGCAGTATAGAAAATTTTAAATAAAATATAAACAATATCAATATTTAGACAAAAATTAAACTGAACCCCAAGAAGGCAGAGTCTGCATACAATGCAACACCACAGAAACAGTGATAGTGATGTATGTCCCCTACTACTGTGCAAAATGTAAAGATAGCAGATGTAAATTATCCCCACTTTACAAATTAACAAATAGAAATAAAACAAATAAGGAAAACAAGACAATACCATTTTATTGGACTAATACATTTAGCATTCAGAGGCCAAAACCTCCTTCCTCAGGTCAATACCGTATACTGCTATTACAGTATCCTGTCCTGACCTGAGGAAGGGGGTTTTGGTCTCTGAACATTAGTCAAAATGTATTAAAATTAGTCCAATAAAAAATTACCTTATTTCCATTTTCTATTTATAAACATGTATTAACATTGCTACAATAGTACTTTAACCTAAAGCAGAAAAAATAAAAAATATTTTATCTACCTTTGCTGTCACTGGTTTCTGCTTTCCTCATCTTCACTCTCTCCCTTGTAGCCACCATCTGCCCCTTCCATCCAGTGTCTGCTCTCTCTGTCTCTGCCCATTCCATCCACCGTATGTCCCTGTCTGTCCTCTCTCTCCCCCTTCCAACCATTGTATGCCCTCTCTTCTCTCACTTCCATCCTGGATCTGCCGTCTTTGTCTCTGCCCTTCCATCCTCTGCCATTTCTCTCCCTTCCATCCACTATCTGCCCTTTCTCTCTCTCATCCATCCATGGTCTGCCATCCCGCCCTCTCCCTTCCATTCAGGATCTGTCCTCTCTCTGTCTCTGCCCCTTCCATCCACCATCTGCCCTTTCTCCCTTCCATCCAGGATGTGCCCTTTCTCTCTCTGCCCCTTCCATCCACCATCTGCCCTTCCATCCAGGGACTGCCCTCCCTTTCTGCCCCTCTCTGCCCTTTCTTCAATCCACTGTCTGCCCTCTCCTTTTTACTGGATCCATTCACCCCCCCCCCCCCCCCAAATGCTGCTGCTTCTCCTCCCGCTTCAAACTATCGGAAGAAAAGATAATAATAAACCAAATCACGGGGCCTTACCTACTCGTGGCTGCCGACTCTGCTCCAGAACTGGAAATGATGTCAAAGGGGGCAGGATCGGGTAGCTTATGGACCCTGCAATCTTCCTGCTTTTGCTTACCGCTACCGCTGCTAGTCTGGTGGATGAGAAGCAGCAGCAGCAGTAGTGGTGGTGACAGCTTGACAGGGCTGGAGGCTGCTGGAGGAAGGTGCGGGACAGTCCGGCCAGAGGAGAGGCAATAGCGGCGGCAGTCTGGCAGGCGTGGAGCAAAAGGAAGGCGCGGAACCAGCCAGAAGAGAGGCAGGGATGACTGCCCAGTGGGAGCAGAGCACCCCCCGTTGATTTGCACCTGGGGCGGACCGCCCCCCCCCCCCGCCCCACCCATGGTACGCCACTGACACACACATACACACACACACACAGAAGAATGAGGTACCATCAATGAGGTGCTTTGAGGGCCACTAGACTGGGTGGGCCTGAGGCAAGAATGGGTGTAGCTATGGATGTGCCCACCTAGGCACATCCATAGCTACACCACTCCCTTGAACTGGAAGGTGAAGTGGAATAGAAATGCTCAGAGTAAATGAATTAAAGTTAAAGAGGCATCCAGTTGGGTTACATTGGTGGCTTCTTTTGGATTAGCCTGAGAAACGGTTATGATTCTGAAATTCTTTTTTAAGAATAAGGGTGAATTATTTCATGATTCCAAAATAATTGTGGTTCCTGATCTTTCCTCAGCTGCCCAAAGGAATTTATTTTGCTTTGTTTGCTAGTAGTTTTATTTTTTTTAAGTTTCCTTGTAAACTGCTCTGAGGGGTTTTGGGGGAATTCGATGCAATTGTGTACTGCAGAATTTGCACTGATTCTGCACTTTTA
Source organism: Microcaecilia unicolor (assembly GCF_901765095.1). NCBI lineage: Eukaryota > Metazoa > Chordata > Amphibia > Gymnophiona > Siphonopidae > Microcaecilia > Microcaecilia unicolor. The sequence goes on from NC_044042.1 coordinate 102,228,573, forward strand.
CCAAGAGACAGAAGCCATAAATCAAATGGAACTCGTGGATCTGCTCCTCTCCCCAGACTAACAGCAATAGAAGGAAGAGAGCGACTCCACGTTGGGCCATATCCTCAACCTGCCATCCTGTCAATCCATCAAAAATCAGACTTTGAATCCATTCTCTAATCAGATACCACTTTTGTTCTAATTAATAAGCATTTCCCCTCTGGGATGTGATCTTACATGACGAAAGATAAACCAAAAAGCAATTCTTTGATTTACGTTTATTCAATCAGCAATGAGAAGCAAGACCCCAGTGGGGTATTTCTTTTACAGATTTCAGAGTGTTTCTTTAGACCTTTCATCAGTCACTCTTGGTGCTTGGATTGAAACCATTTTTAATTGTCTCTTTCTTTCTCGTTATATAATTTTGTGTAATTTCTTTTCCAGGAGACTGGTCAAGTCCACACTGCTGCTGATTCCGCTGTTTGGAGTTCATTACGTGGTATTTGCTCTATTCCCAGAACACACTGGTGTGGAAGTGCGTCTCTATTTTGAGCTTGTGCTGGGCTCATACCAGGTGTGTTGCCTAAATAACTGCCCTTCAAAGAAGATATTTTTATGGAAAAGGTAGTGGATGCTTAGATTACCCTCCTGAAAAAGGGGATGGAAGCAAAAACAGTGTTGGAATTCACAAAGGAGAGGGATAGATGCAGTAGCCCCCTGATATTCGGCTGCTGACCGGTTAAACAGGGCTTAGCTGGCTAAACGCTGATATTCAGTGGGGGGTAACTGGTTATCCCCTGCTGAATATCCCTAGTTAGCAGAGGTGGAATGGCCCAATGGTTAGTGCAGTGGGCTTTGATCCTGGCAACCTGGGTTCCATTCCCACTGCAGCTCCTTGTGACCTTGGGCAAGTCACTTAACCCTCCGTTGCCCCAGGCACAAAAACTTAAGATTGTGAGCCCTCTAGCACAGAGAAAGTACCCGCATATAACGTGTACATCACTGCGTACGTCTAGTAGCGCTATAGAAATGATTAGTAGTAGCAGTATATACCTGGCCGAGGGCTGATTTCACGGCCATCTTTGGCTGGTTTAAAGATAACCGGCTAAGTCTTAATACTGACTTAGTCGGTTATCTTTAAACCAGTCAAAAATAAACCTGTCCCCGGAAACGGCTCAGCTTAGCGCCAGCCACGGGAGTTAGCCGGCTCCTAGAGGATGTAAACCAAGCACAGAGAACTTCAGCTATGCAATGGCTTTTGCACTTCAAATAAATAATGAGAAAATGCAACTTGCATCATGCAGTAGGGACAACCCCAACAACACAGGCATGCGGAAAGTAACCTGAGCTATGCAACAAGTACAACCTCAGCAACACAAGCATCTCAGCCAGAATCTGGCTTCCTCTAATCTCCTGATTCCATACACTCCTGCTTGTTCCCTACAGTCTTCCCAGCACCATAAATTACAACTTTCCTCCTAAACTATGGAATACTTTATCGATTAGCATCAAATCACAACCCAGAGTCTCCGCTTTCAGAAAGTCACTCAAAACCTGGCTCTTACACCTACATTCTTCCTTTCCTCCTCTTTCAATTTTAATTGTTAACCGCTTCGATGCTTTTTTGTAATTAGCGGTAAATCAAAGGCCTGTTATGTGCCATTTAGTATTTTACAGGGAAATTTTTCAGAGGGATTCTCTGAGGGTAAACGAGTGTTTACTGTTGGCGATCTGCCATTTGAAAAGAACTTTCCCCCTCCATGGGCCCATTGAAAGAACCACATGGGAGGATTTTTCAAGGGTTAGGAGCCGGCTGCATGTGTAAAATGCTGATTTGCCTGTGGAAATTAGCATACCAGTGGCGTAACCATGAGGGGTGGTCTTGAGAATCTGGGTCATCCACCCACCCTCCAGAACTGCAGCACCCCTTTACCTTTGTTGGTTGGGGTGTTGAAGCCCTGCCAGCCAAATAAATGCAATGCCACTGCTCCCCTCCTTCTTGTGCTGCTTCCTTAAGGCAGAAGTCAGTGCATGCCTTTAGCCACCAATTTGAGGAGGAGGGAACGGTGGCAATGTATTTATTTGACTGGCAGAGCCTCGGCATCCCCGCCAGCAAAGTTATGCTTGGTAAAGGGGGGAAGGTTTGAGGAGGAAGGACCAATGTGTTGCCCCCAGTCCACCGCTGAGTGCCCCCCAAATTGTAGGGCAGGTTATGCCCCTGTGGTATACACAATAAATATCAATTTTAGACTGAGGAGGGACAGAGGAGGCAAAATTCCCTGGGCCCGGGCCTCCAGGGGGGCCTGGCACAGGGGTCTCTCTCTCCTGCTGGGGCCTGAGTGATCGTGTCCCGACAGGAGCAGGAGAGAGAGAACTCCAGCACCAGGCCCCCCTTGCATTGCCTGCCTAGCAGCTGCTGGGCCCTCAGGCCGCGCATGCTCAGTTTTGAGACTGAGCATGTGCAACCTGAGGAAAGCAGGGGCAGGCAATGCTGAGCAGAGGAAGGAGCCGTGCTGCCTGCAGCTGGTGGGGCCAGCCAAAGTACATCGGGCAGATGGGTGGGGGCGGCAATGACGATTCTACCCAAGCGGATCAGTCTCTCAGCAGCCCTGATTTTAGAAAAGGCATTTCTTATACATATGTGCCAAGATCAGACCCAGATTTCAAGGAGCCATATTGTGGGTGTGGTTTAGATGGATCTTCAAGGTTTACATGTATTTGATATTTTGGACGTAAGTACATAAGTAATGCCACACTGGGAAAAGACCAAGGGTCCACTACAGCGGCCAATCCAGGCCAAGGGCACCTGGCAAGCTTCCCAAACGTACAAACATTCTATACATGTTATTCTTGGAATTGTGAATTTTTCCCAAGTCCATTTAGTAGTGGTTTATGGACTTGTCCTTTAGGAAACCGTCTAACCCCTTTTTAAACTCTGCCAAGCTCACCTCCTTAATCACGTTCTCCGGCAACGAATTCCAGAGTTTAATTACGAATTGGGTGAAGAAACATTTTCTCTGATTTGTTTTAAATTTACTACACTGTAGTTTCATTGCATGCCCCCTAGTCCTAGTATTTTTGGAAAGCGTGAACAGACGCTTCACATCCACCTGTTCCATTCCACTCATTATTTTATATACCTCTATCATGTCTCCCCTTAGCCGTCTCTTCTCCAAGCTGAAAAGCCCTAGCCTCTTTAGTCTTTCTTCAAAGGGAAGTTGTCCCATCCCCGCTATCATTTTAGTCGCCCTTCGCTGCACCTTTTCCAATTCTACTATATCTTTCTTGAGATGCGGTGACCAGAATTGAACACAATACTCAAGGTGCAGTCGCACTATGGAGCAATATAACAGCATTATAACATCCTCACACCTGTTTTCCATACCTTTCCTAATAATAGCCAACATTTTATTTGCTTTCCTAGCTGCAGCAGCACACTGAGCAGAAGGTTTCAGTGTATTATCGACGACGACACCCAGATCCCTTTCTTGGTCCGTAACTCCTAACGTGGAACCTTGCATGATGTAGCTATAATTCAGGTTCTTTTTCCCCCACATGCATCACCTTGCACTTGCTCACATCAAACGTCATCTGCCATTTAGCCGCCCAGTCTCCCAGTCTCGTAAGGTCCTTCTGTAATTTTTCACAATCCTGTCGCGATTTAACAACATTGAATAATTTTGTGTCATCAGCAAATTTAATTACCTCGCTAGTTACTCCCATCTCTAAATCATTTATAAATATATTAAAAAGCAGCGGTCCTAGCACAGACCCCTGAGGAACCCCACTAACTACCCTTCTCCATTGTGAATACTGCCCATTTAACCCCACTCTCTGTTTCCCATCCTTCAACCAGTTTTTAATCCACAATAGGACATTTCCTCCTATCCCATGACCCTCCAATTTCCTCTGTAGCCTTTCATGAGGTACCTTGTCAAACGCCTTTTGAAAATCCAGATACACAATATCAACCGGCTCCCCTTTGTCCACATGTTTGTTTACTCCTTCAAAGAACTGAAGTAAATTGGTCAGGAAAGATTTCCCCACACAAAAGCCGTGCTGACTTGGTCTCAGTAATCCATGTCCTTGGATGTGCTCTGTAATTTTGTTTTTAATAATAGCCTCTACCATTTTCCCCGGCACCAACGTCAGACTCACTGGTCTATAATTTCCCGGATCTTCCCTGGAACCTTTTTTTAAAAATTGGCGTTACATGGGCCACCCTCCAATCTTCCGGTACCACGCTCGATTTTAAGGATACGTTGTATATCACTAGAAGTAGCTCCGCAAGCTCATTTTTCAATTCTGTTAGTACTCTAGGATGAATACCATCCGGTCCAGGAGATTTGCTACTCTTCAGTTTGCTGAACTGCCCCATTACGTCCTCCAGGTTTACCGTGAAGTCAGTAAGTTTCTCCGACTCATCTGCTTGAAATACCATTTCCGATACCAGTATCCCACCCAAATCTTCCTCGGTGAAGACCGAAGCAAAGAATTCATTCAATCTCTCCGCTATGTCTTTGTCTTCCTTGATCACCCCTTTTACCCCTCGGTCATCCAGCGGCCCAACCGATTCTTTTGCCGGCTTCCTGTGGGACACAGGGAGGGAAGGCCTGAAGGGAGGTGATTTGCAGACTGCCACTGCTGCACTTCTTTCACACGGAGCGAGGTTGAGGTGAGGCACTATGATTTGAATTCAGGGGGGTCCGGCCCGGTGGTGGATGGAGTGGGGCGGGTGGAGAGGGGACGGTGATGACGACGACCTTGGGGGGGGGGGGCGGGGGCGGCCTTGTCCTCAGCCCGGCCCAGTCTCTCGGCAGCCCTGGATTAGCATGCAGTTTTGGGTGCCATATATAGGATCAGGGGGTGGTTATAGAGTACTAGAAATTGGATGTGTGACTTGGTGCTGTTAGGCACACCAGCTGAAGCCTGCCATTGACACCAATGGTGACATACTACTATTCTGTTGGTATTGAGATGCTGAGGCGCCAGTTTACAGATTTGCCCCCATTGTGTATCTTTCACGTAAAAGTAGCTGCTATAGTTTTTCTACATTAGGTTTTACACTTGTACACTGCAGACATTTTATGAGGGTTACTGGAATGTAGGAAATGCTGCTCCACAGGTTCAGGTCCCCTTCCAACATACAAATCACAGGCAGCAATACTCAGCTAGGATTAGTCCAGTCATTGCAACAATAATTTCTGGGCTGGGACCCTGAAATCATAATTCTGAATCTGACCAGCAGATGTCACCCTTAAGCCATGATGCTCCCTCCACTGGGGCTGTCATGTTACATCACAGCGTTCCTGACCTGAGCTTATCCAGGGAGCAGAGGTCCCAAATCAGAGGGCTGAACTGGAACATAATTGAGTCTTAGTCTTTAATAAAGGAATTTTAAAAAAGAAATCTTAGGTGTGATGTTTTAGTAGAAATCCCTTAGGTCATAGATTCAAAGTCTCACTCAGTTAGCAGTGTCACACTCACTTGAAGGCTCTCACACTCTCCGAGACCCTTCTTTCATTCATTAAGAGTGTGTCACTCCTAAGGAAGGAGCTGTGCTATTAATTAAATATGTGTACATGCATGTATTATTTGAACATGTACTTGCAATGTTCAAGTGCCCTGGTCACTGCTTTCTTTTTTTAATGAAAATATCCAGCCCCATCGGACAGTGGTCAGTGCTTAATATCTGGATGAAGCAGTCAGTGGCAGAACTTATACAGGTGGTGGTAATATTCAGTCTGCTTAGCTCAGTTTTCTCTCTGTCCAAAGACATCGGGCAAAGTTATCTGAACAGCAGCTAGCCACTATTGGGATAAGGTCCAAGACCACCCCGGCTCTCCCAGACTCCACCCCGGTTGGACAGAGACAGTCTGTAAGGATAGTCAGCGACATTATCTATCAGTGGCATTACATAACATAGTACAGAGAGCAGATGCTGTTATCCACTCAAATGCTTTTGAATATTGCCCCAAAACACTCACACAGTTTTCTAATCAGTTTATAATATGATTTTTTTTCTTTCTTCAAGGGATTTATTGTTGCTCTTCTTTACTGTTTCCTGAATGGGGAGGTAAGGATGCGATTCACTCCTAAGTTCCTTTATTTATTGAAAACCTTTTATATACCGTCTTTGTAAATAGAATCAACCACGGCTCACAATGTTACGTAATAACCATAACATCTATGAGATTTTAAAAAATGATGATATGGTCATCGCAGATGAAAAACCAATGTCCACCCCAACCACCCTATAACTCCTTTCTACTACTACTACTATTAAACATTTCTATAGCGCTTCTAGACTTACGCAGCGCTGTACAAATGAACATGAAAAGACAGTCCCTGCTCAACAGAGCTTACAATCTAAATTGGACAGACGAACAGACAGCTAGGGGTGGGGAAATTGCAGTGGTAGGGGTGATAAGTGAGGGTGTTGAGTACTTTCCAAAAGTAAAATATCTGGGTATATTATAAAGCAGATCTTAATCTCTACAACGCCTTCCAACCAGTAAACACCAAAATTATCACATTTCTGGTGCTTGTTGAAAAGCCAAGTTTTCAAGAGCTCTCCTGAAACTTAGTAAGGAGCCAACCATTGAAATGTCTGGTGGCAGCGCTATTTAACAGGCCAGGAACGGCTCCTGGCTGGTTAAATAGCACTTAACTGGCTATCCACAAATGATCAGCGGGGGTTGGCCAGCTATCTCCCGCTGAATATTTGCAGCCAGAGCAAAAGGAGGTTCTATATATGGTGGCTAAAAAAAATTTGCCATTGAAATTATTGGCGACTAAGTGGATTCTATAATTGGCACCTAGATTTAGGCGCTGATCAGGGCCACCAAGAGACTGGGCCGGGCCCGGGGCAAGGCCACCCCCAGAGCCCCGCCGCCACCCCCGCAGTCCCCAGTCTCCACCCACTCACTTCCCTCCCTGTGTCCCGCCCTCGCAGAAACAGGAAGTTACATCAGACGAGGGTGGGACACAGGGAGGGAAGGCCTTAAGGGAGGCGATCTGCCACTGCGCTTTCACACAGAGGTGAGGCGCTGTGATTTGAATGCAGGGGGGGGCCTGGAGGTGGGCGGAGGGGGGCTGTCGACGGAGCCGAGGGCGGGTGGGTGAGACTGCGAACTGTGGAGTTGGGCCCCCCTTGGAGGCCCGGGGAATTTTGTCCCCCCTGCCCCCCCCCTCTCGGCGGCCCTGGCATTGATTATAGAATATGTTTAGTTGATATTTCAATGCTGATATCTGTGCGCATGCATTTACGGCAATGAAAACCTGGTGTAAATCTCATAGCATAGATTTAGGTGCAGTGAGCCATATTGTATAACTAGGCACCTAAATTTTGGAACGGCTATTTCTCTGCCCATAACCACACCCCTTTTTGTCTTTGCGTGTTAGAAGTTCGGTGCACATCTTTACAGAATGCGCTTAGCGAGTTGTGCGCCTAAATTCTAATCAGTGCCAATTAGTGCTCATTATTGCTTGTTAACTGCTCATTGTTAAGCCAATTAAGTTACGTGTGGTGTTATAGAATCTGTGCCAATTTCAGCGCCTAAATCTAAGTGCACTATATAGAATCTGGGGAGAGCGGCTACCCGGCTATATCATGCGATGTATTCAATTAAATTGCACACACAAATTAGTAATGGGATCAACTTTTGGCAATTTTTATAGAATTAGAGGGACAGCTGCAGGGCCGCTGAGGGGGGGGGGGGGGGGGCAGGGGGGACAAAATTCCCTGGGCCCGGGCCTCCGGCGCCGCCGCAGTCCGGCCCGCCCTCCGTTGCTCCCTGGCATTGAACTTAAAGCGCCTCACCTTCGAAAGCGCAGCAAGCAGACCACTCCTTCCCTCCGTGTCCCGCCCTCGCCTGATGTAACTTCCGTGAGGGCAGGACACAGGGAGGGAAGGAGGCCCGAAGGGAGTGATCTGCCGCTGCTTCTACTGCGCTTTTGAAGGTGAGGCCCTGTGAGTTCAATGCAGAGGGCTCGGGGGTGGAGGGGGGGGGGCCGGCTCGGTGACCTCGAGTGGGGGGGGAGGCCCCGGGGGCGGCCTTGTCCTGGCCCTGGCCCAGTCTCTCGGCATCCCTGGATAGCTGTTAAATCAGAACACATAAAAGTCAGTCCTATCTTTATGCGAAGTTGCATTGGCAGTTAAGTGTGAATATTAAAAAGACGCTCACTGGTGCTGGCTGAGTATCTGCTGCACCTGCAAGTTCACAGGCCCAATGGTGCAGTCTGTTTCTAGCGGCGCTGCATTATCAGGCTATGCTATCTTAGCAGAATGTTTCATTTCATCTAAAGCACTTGTATTCAGTGGTATAGCAACAGGTGGGCCTGGGTGGGCACAGGTTCACCCATTCTTGGCTCAGGCTTCCCTGGTGTGCCTTACAGGTGTCCCCGGCGCCTGCAGTGATTCAGTTATTGCTGCCTGCACCGACCCTGCAGGCTTCCATTGGCCAAGTCCCACCCTCACTTTCAGCATTTCCTGTCTGGCGGGACCCGGCCGATGGACGTCTGCAGGGCCGGCACAGGCAGCAATAATTGAATCACTGCAAGCACCAGGGACGCCTGTAAGGTACACCAGGGAGGGATGGGGTTCAGCAACAGGTAGGCAGATGCCGGGATGCCACAGAGGATGAGAGATGTGGATGTGGGGTAGGTGAAAAAAAAATCTATATTTTTTAAATATCTACTGGGGGCTATGGAGTGCCATGCAGTGGAAGGGCCCATCTAAGTTATCCAAAATACTGGGTCTGGCTACGCCTTTACAATCCTAGACGGACCGCATTTCAGCACTCACAGTCAAATAAAACCAGAAACACTCAGCCCTCTGGTGCTTGGTGTAGCTGTGATTTGATGCCAATCGTGCCAAAGCAGGCAGAAGATTTCACTTCCGTTTGTTTATGTCTGTTTATCTGCAGGTTCAGACAGAAGTGAAACGGCGCTGGAGGAAATGCAGGTCGTCCATGGAGAGCAACGTCTTCAACCTGGTGACTCAAGAATTCACTGCCTAAGGATCAGGGCAGCGACGCCTGTGCTCATCTGTGGTCCTTCGGGAAAATCCGTGCCGTTTCAGCTGTTGACTCTGCAACGCATGCAAGGGAAACTGCTTGTCTCTTCTACATCTCATACCCAGCTCTCATCCTAGACATCAGCACTGATCCACCAATTCCCAAGAAATAATGAGATCTTAGAGTGGACAGAAGTGATGAACCCACTAAATTCATTTGAGAGTTTAAGCATGACAGGGCTCAGAAAAAGCATATGGGATTAAGCTACTTTTACTCAGTTCCAATTTCTTTAGGGAAGCTTATGGAGAAGTCACATCTATTCGTTTTATTTATTTTGTACATTTGATATACTACAAAATTGAGCCTGGGTAGGCGACTAAGTGGTTTACACCATGAGTAAAAATATCAAGACAGTGCTGATGAGGTACGGTAAAGGAACTGAGAGGGGAATGGGCAAAGAGAGAGGATAAGAGGTTAGGAGGGAATATGAACCAATAAAGCAAAACTTATATGAGCCTTCACACACAATTAAAGTCTTCCGAAAATAGATGGGTCTTTTTATTTTCTGACACGCGGCAGCTATGTGCGTCAAGTGGCATTTGACGTGCGTAAATCATGACTGGCGGTAAGGTCTCAGACACCAAACGGATGCGCAACAATTTTCATTTTGCTGCACGTCCATTTTCAGCAAAAATTTTAAAAAGCCATTTTTCGTAGGTGCACTCAAAAATGATTCTGCACACGCCCAAAACACACGTCTACACTACTGTGGGCCATTTTTCAGCGCACCTTAGTAAAAGGACCCCTCAGTTACAGTCTGGAGAAGGAGTTTCCAAAACAGGGATCTCCGTAGGACCTGTGCAGCATAATTTTCAGATAAGTGGTTTCTGCTATTTTGTTGCAGCACCTGATAGAGTCAACTATTTCCTTGTCTACAAACGTTTATCATTATATTTGATGAGAGTATCTTCAAAAAAGTTCTCAGAGACTTCAGTATTATTTGACATAAACTTATATATTGTTTTTATTTTTTAAAAGGGGCTAATAAATGACACAGATTTGGCACAATTATAGGGAGAATTATGATGTATAGAGCGGTCATGTGAGCCAGTGGTTACAGCATGGTTCACTCAAAATAGTGCTCTGCTGTAAGCTCAGCATATACTGAATTCTCCCTTATCACTTCAAATTATAACTAGAAGTTCAAACAACATATTGGGGATTGGTTCTTTTATTTATTTGAAGGATAAGCAGCATAAAATGTATTGTACTGTTTTGGGATCTTCCTCTAAGGTACTTGTAACCTGGATTGGCTACTGTTGGAAACAGAATATTGGGCTTGATGGACCTTCAAGCCATCCTAGTATGGCAACACTTATGTTCTAAATTTCAGGGCTTCAGTCTTCATCCCATGCTTCTTGATCACCCTTACGACACTTGCCATTTACTCTGTCATGGCAGAGGCAGGCATGGGCAACCTGAAAATTTTCACTTTGTGGTTTTGTTCAGGGGTTCCCCTCTCACCTTTGTCACCACATCCCCCTGCACAGGGCCTCTTTCCACCCCACCCCACCTCCACCAGGAGCAGACAATCCCCTCTTCCTTGTGGCACCCCCCTCCCCCTAGGCTCCCTGGACCTTCCTGAATATCTGGTGATCCAGCGAGGCTCCCTTGGGGCAGGAGTGATACTAGAGATGCCCTTACCCAGAGTTCCAAACTGGAGATTTTGGGACAGTCCTGGATTTCTAACCACCTCATCCTGGTGTATTACAGGACTAGCCAAAGAGTCTCCAGCCTGGAACTGGGTAACTTGGCATCTGTGCAATACCCATTCACTCCTACCCATGATCATGGCTGGGATTTCAGCTTTCTTCCACCTTGGTGGATACTCCTTTTGGAAGGTTACAGCTACAGCCATGAGTAGGAGCAAAGAAGCATAATTCCTGCCCCAATAGAACCCCCACTGGACCACCAGGGATTCACATAAGCAGGGGGAGGGGCTACAAGAAGTGGGGGGGGAGGGCTTGGATCATGGGGGGAGCCTGTCATTGCTAAATCCATCATTCACAAATTAAACCCCACCCATTTCTGTCTGCCAGTGACAGGAAATGACAGAGGAGATGCCATTGACATTTGCTCTGTCTTTGTTACTGACTGCCCATCCTTATCATCTTCCAAGCCATTAACTTTTCTATTTACAGTGTTTTCAAGCAACATAATTACCTTCCAGATCAATTCCAGCGATATAGTCACTGCCTGGTGACATTAATGCTGAAATCCATGAGGTTGTTCTGTTCAGGCCCATCACCACTTTTAACTTCACCAGTGATGTCTGCAGTGATGGGCCTCGTATATTCCTGCTAACATATCCAGGAAAAGTGAAGGACATAGATTACTGGCTTCTGTCTAGATTGTTGCTTCAGTTGAATTTATAAGGCCTTGAGAGTTTGACCCCAAAAGACAGTACTGTAAGACTATCTCTAAGGTTCATTTGGCACCATATTGAACTCGGAGCTGGAAAAGGCAGAAACAACTGGTGATTGCTAAAGACTACCACTGGCCAAGTCCATCAATCCAGCAAACACCAAAGACCCACTAAAAACTCAGATCCAGAACAAACCCAAAACACCCCAACACCACCACCTGCACCAGGGGCCAGCAGACATGCACACATTCTCTGGATTGCTGGTTTTCATTTTTACTACTATTACTTAACATTTCTAGAGCGCTACTAGGGTTACGCAGCGCTGTACAAATTAACAAAGAAGGACGGTCCCTGCTCAAAGGAGCTTACAATCTAATGGACGAAATGTCAAGTTGGGGCAGTCTAGATTTCCTGAGTAGAGGTGTAGTGGTTAGGTGCCGAAGGCGACATTGAAGAGGTGGGCTTTGAGCAATGATTTGAAGATGGGCAGGGAGGGGGCCTGGCGTATGAGCTCAGGGAGTCCGTTCCACGCATGGGGTGAGGCGAGGCAGAAAGGGCGGAGCCTGGAGTTGGTGGTGGTGGAGAAGGGTACTGAAAGGAGGGATTTGTCTTGAGAGCGGAGGTCACAGGTAGGAACGTAAGGGGAGATGAGGGTAGAGAGGTAAGGAGGGGCTGCAGATCGAGTGCATTTGAAGGTTAGTAGGAGAAGCTTGAACTGTATGCGGTACCTGATCAGAAGCCAGTGAAGTGACTTGAGGAGAGGGGTGATATGAGTATATTGGTTGAGGCGGAAGATAAGACATGCAGCAGAGTTCTGAACGGACTGAAGGGGGGATAGATGGCTAAGTGGGAGACTGGTGAGGAGTAGGTTGCAGTAGTCAAGGCGAGAGGTAATGAGAGAGTGGATGCGAGTTCAGGTGGTGTGCTCAGAGAGGAAAGGGCGAATTTTGCTAATGTTATAGAGGAAGAAGCGATAGGTCTTGGCTATCTGCTGGATATGCGCAGAGAAGGAGAAGGAGGAGTCGAAGATGACACCGAGGTTGTGGGCAGATGAGACGGGGACAATGAGGGTGTTATCAACTGAGATAGAGAGTGGAGGGAGAGGAGAAGTGGGTTAGGGTGGGAAGACAATAAGTTCGGTCTTGGCCATGTTCAGTTGCAGGTGGTGGTTGGACATCCAGGCAGCAATGTCGCATAAGCAGGCCGATACTTTGGCCTGGGTTTCCGCAGTGATGTCTGGTGTGGAGAGATAAAGCTGGGTGTCATTAGCATAAAGATGATAGTGGAAACCATGAGATGAGATCAGGGAGCCCAGGGAAGAGGTGTAGATTGAAAACAGAAGGGGTCCAAGGACAGATCCTTGAGGAACTCCAACAGAGAGCAGGATAGGGGAGGAGGACAAACCATGAGAGTGTACTCTGAAGGTACGATGGGAGAGATAAGAGGAGAACCAGGAGAGGACAGAGCCCTGGAACCCAAAGGAGGACAGTGTGTCAAGAAGTAAGTTGTGATTGACAGTGTCAAAAGTGGCGGATAGGTCGAGGAGGATGAGCATGGAGTAGTGACCATTGGGCTCAAACAACTGGCCAACTTTAGTGCTGGTCCCCTAGGCCACCAAAATGAACCTAGTTTTTAGGATAACTGAACTATTTATTTGGAAATTCTGAAAACCAGAACAGGCTGCACAGATGGTGCACTGGGATCTCACATACAAACATATACATACTTTTCTAACAAAAAAATCTAGATGAGGGTGACAAGAGTGACCCTTGGGTTGACTCCATATTCAAGCAAGTACTGTTTCCTATCAGTGTCAAATGTGTTGCAAAGCTAAGCTCCTGCAGCTTGTCACCTCAAGCACGAGACTGGCCTTTTCTGTTTCATATCTTTTATTGGATTTTATAATAATACAATACAAGCAAGAGCACACCACAGTTCAACAAACAGTTACAAACATGGCAAAACTGGAGCTCACATTAAAAAAAAAACAACTATCCACAACTAGAAACACATTAAGAAAAAGGGGGAAGAAAGAGGAGGTGGAGGAAAAAAAAAAAAGGAGGGGGGTGCTGGAGGATACAAATCCAGACATGGAGCATGCATAGGCCACAAAATACATCAACCTCAGTGTTTATCTCTGTACCGAAGCAAAATAGGACACCAGTGGCAGCCATTTTTCCTTATAGGAAGCGAAGCGAGAAGATTTCTTCGCCAGATGTAATTCGAATTTGTACGTTTGGAGCAATGAGTTCCACCATTCCTGATAAGTGGCCTGATGTAAGGACTTCCAGTGAGAGAAGATCACCTTCAATGCCAAAGAGACCATGGCACCAACAAGAGCCCCCTCACTAGGAGTTAACTGACCCCCAAAGGACTGTTCCCGAAGAATCACAAATTGATAAGAGATGGAGCCAGGGAGGGGAAAAATGGCTACCAGCTGGGACCAGACTTCTGACCAGTACTTGTGAAGGCACACACAGTCAAATATAAGATGCCTGAGAGTACCCGTTTGGGAGAGGCAAGACCAACAGACAGCTGGACTGGCTTTTTCTGACCATAACTAGCAAAACTGGCTTTAGTTTCAAATCCCCGGAAAACTTGTTAAAGCAGAAAAACAAGCTGGATTCTTCAGGTTTTTTTCTTTTATTTTTATTAAATTTTTACAGTTACATCAAGCATTATTTATGGCACTTATATCTTGAATTCAGATAAATACATATCAAAGGAAAAATACATAATATTGATTTAAAACAAAAAAGAAAAGAAACTATTTACTCATTTTTAGTCCACTATTACGGGGGCACACTCAATATTTAAGGAAATAAAGTATATTAAATCAGAATCAAACTTCTAATTCTAGAATTAGGCGGCTGATAGGAGCAACCAGGCGGCTTAATACTAATTACGGAGTTGAAGTTGTTATAGTCCTTGATATTGATGGCAATGAGTCTTTCAGCTTGGCTTCTAAAAAATTTTTAAGCTGTTTCGCCTCAAAAAAAATACATATTTAATAGAATGTAATTTTATTACGCACTTGCAGGGGAAGTTCAGCCAATATAGTGCGCCAAGTTGCAATACCTTCGGCCTCAACTTAAGAAATTCTTGTCTCTTCTTTTGTGTGGTTCTTGAGACATCAGGATACATCCTAATTTTACAATTCAGGAAATCTTGTCCTCTATGTAGAAAAAATTGCTTGAGTATACAGTCTGTCAGGTTGAAATATAAAAATCACCTTAAGTGTTGCAGTTCTCAATCCCACATTATCTTCTTCAATTATTTGAGTCAAATTCAAATCCAAAGTTTCTATTGGGGGGGAGGCACTTTCTCTCCTTGTACTAAACCTTTCTTCCGAAAAGGTTCTATGTAGAAAATCTTTGAAATTGGAGGATGTGATTTCTCTGGAATTTTTAACACATCAGTTAAGTATTGTTTAAAAGTTATCAAAGGTGAGATGGCAACTTGCTTAGGAAAGTTTATCAATCTGAGGGCGTTTGAATGTTAATAATTTTCTAATATTTCAATTCTGTTTTGAAGGTAAAGATTTTCTTTAATTAAATTTACTTGCATCTGCTGACAGTTTTGTATTGTAGTAGAATTAACTTCATTCTCTTTACCCAAAGATATTAATTTTTTGTCCATTTCAATTATTTTTTCAGAGTCAGAGTTGAATTTCTGATTAAAATAGGAAACTTTTTGTGTAAAGGAGGTTTCTAACCCTACAAGTGCTTCCCATATATTGTCCAGCGTAATTGTTTGAGGGTTCTTAGGCAGATAGCACTTGATCAATCCAAATCAGAAGCCAATTCTGAATGTCCTCCTACTGCCCCACGATCTTCCTCAAGGACGCTATCTCCTCCATTCACACCCATTACCGCAGCGGGGCTTGTCGGCATCTCTGGGGTCGATTCGGCACTCGTGCCAGGAAACCCCGTCATATTTTGAACACCTGGGGGATTCTGGGCCGTAGTCAATACCGTCGCCGGCATTGGGGGAGGCTTCCACATTTCAGGGCTGAGAGATGTTTCGTGTTCAAGCCGGCTGAGCAGGAGACCTCTCCCCGCTCCGTCCGGCAGCAAAGAAAGCCCTACAAACACGCCCGAAGAAAGGAAGCAGTCCATTGTACCCACTCGCGGGACTAACTCGTTGTTTGCCTCTTCGCTTAGGCATCTTTAAGGTATAGTCAACGGGGTATAGAAGTAAAGAGCAGGTAAAACCGGAGCTGCTTCCTATTCGGTCGCCATCTTGGCCTTCCTTGGATTCTTCAGTTTAATAGCGCTACTGCAGGGCTTCTCAAGCCTGTCCTCACTACTCCACAGCCAGTCAGGTTTATGGGATTTCAATAGACTTTTCTCTCGCATATTCATGGTGGATATCCCGAGAACGTGACTGGCTGTGTGGGTAATAGGACAGCTTTAGGGAATCACTGCTGGGTTTAGTGAGTAATGCACAAAGGGTTTTTGCATGGCTCTTATGTGTGTTGTCAGCAGCCACCGAGAACCCCATGCAAATGTATTACAATGAGCTCATTAGTATTCTAATGAGCCTTCCAAGTGATGCACATTTCCAGAACACCTTGCTTTACCAAGCAAATTTTATGGCTGCTCTGGAGCTCTCGGAGAGGAGGAAAGCACAAGGAGACAGCTGCAAAGGCTGCCTGCTTGTGCTCCTTACCTCTCCCCATCCCAGCGACCCCCTCCCCCTGGCAAGCTCCTGAAACAATTCCCTGGTGGACCACGCACCCCCGGCACCTCCCATCCTCCTCCTGGCCTCCCCCCAAAACAATTCCCTGATGCCCCTCCCCTTAAAAAAGTTGGAGTCGGGAGGGCAGGAGCAACACTTCCTCCTGCCTGGGGCCCCGCCGCCTCCAAAATGGCAGCGCCTAGTCCCTGCCCGGTGCATTCTGGGATGCAACAGGCAGGGCTGGGCACCTCCATTTTGGAAGCAGTAGGGTCTGAGGCTGGAGGGAGGAGGTGTTAATCCTGCCACTTTTTAAAGGTATAGGCAGGGGAAGGGGTCACTAGACCACCGGGAGGGGCTGGGATTGGGTGCAGGGTGGACCACCAGGGATTTGTTTTGGGGGGGGGGGGGTGGAAGGCACAGAGGCACCGGGGGGGGGGGGGGGGTCAGAAAGCATGGGAGTACGGGTCTACCAGGCCCACAATAAATTGTTTTTTTTTGGGGGGGGGGGGTCAGGGTCCATCAAACCACCAGGGAATTCTTTCAAGGGGGTCAGAAGGCAGAGAACATGCCAGGGGGTTCAGGAGCTGTGGGGGCACTGGGGGGTCGGGAGGTGGTCCACTGGATCATGACCACCAGGGATTTTTGTGCAAGTTGTCAAATGCATTTGACAGCTTTGAGTTGCAAACAGCGACCGATGCACAAAGGGGGAATCTGTGCATCTCATTTGCATGCAATCTCCTTTGTGAATTGGTCACTGTTTGCCTTTGATCATCGGGCCCTCAGTGTCTTCAGCTGTTCATGCTGTATTCATGCTTTACATGCATCAGTGTGACACTTGCAAGGGGCTGATGAAAATTCCCTCTTAGATGCTAACTATACAAGAATCCAAAGAAAGGTTTATTTCAGCACATGAGAAGTGAAGAGAATGGACTTTGCTATTAGAATGTGGCCAATTTGTAAAATTACTGCATGAGGATTTCAGTGGCGTAGCCAGACAGCCAATTTTGGGTGGGCCTGAGCCTAAAGTGGGTGGGCACAAAATTATCACTGCTCCGCCATACCTCCACCTCAAAATATAAATACTTTAGCTAATGAGGATCCTCAAGCTTTGTTAGCTGAAGACTTTCTCCAAAGGCAATTAATACCAATCGGTCCAGCACTTTTCTTCCTTCCACGCCTCCAGTCTATGGTCTGGCACCTCTCCCTAGCTCCACTCCACTGACAATACCTTTAAATAAATTTAGATATTAGATATGTATCATATGTCAAAGAATTTTAGATATTAGATATGTATCATATGTCAAAGAATAAAGTGGTTGCTCAAAGCATCAATCAAAGCGACAATCGCTCAACTGCAAAACACTATGCACAAATTTGTGCAAAAACAGACTCAGAACCTTACTGTACCATAAATATTACACTGGGCAGACCCTAATACACCAATATACCGATACAGAAAATGCAGACCGTCAACAATATGAAACAAGGGATCATATCACAATTCTCATGTAGAGCCACAAAACACCTTTTTAGGGTGGCTAGTGTTCACAATGAGCTCCTTTTATTAACGACCATATATAGATCCTTCAAGAGGTAGTGTGTCATGATTTAGGCTCTACACCCTTTCTGATGTTTTGGTGCCACCTCAGTAAGGCCAATACACAAATTCTCCACTGCAAAACACTATACACAAACTTGTGCAAAAACACACTTATAACCTTACCAAACCATAACAGCACTAATTCCAAGGACAGGACGAGCTACAACCTTATGCGTGGAAAGGCAGCACTGTAATTACACCAGGCTCTAAAACACCAGAACACAACCTAGTGAAACAAAAAAAAACAAAACAAAAAAAGGCTGCAAATACTACATGCTAGCAGAATACTGCACCTTGATCACACATGAAAAACACATGACACAACAGATATGAAGGCAAATTTCTGAACTGGAAAGTTATCTCAAGAAGTCAGACTCAGCTTGCAGCAATACTAGAAAAACTGAAACTTACATGCAAAATATCACAGATGCACATTTCCAAAAGCTGACATATTCCAATTAATAAATTCTGAATTAAAAAAATGTTTTCTACCTTTGTTGTCTGATCATTTAGTTTTTCTATTCGCGTTGGTCCCAGTGTCTTCTGTTTTATGCAGTGTCTTCTTTCTATTTGATATTTTTTCACTCACCATGTCCACCATCCTCCTGTGTCCTTATGTTTTCTCCCCCTGCCCACCCCTCCCCTCATCCATGTCCAGCAATTTCCTCTCTCCCCTCCATCCATCCATCTCCTGATGTCCAGCAATTTCCTCTGTCCCCTTCCCTCCAGCAATGTTCTCTCCCCCCCCCGCCCTCCTCTCCATGTCCAGCGAGTCTCCCTGCCCTCCCTCAGTTCCCCAAAAGTCCTCCAAGTCCTCTCCGTCCCCCCTCCCCTCCCACCCATGGCCAGCGAGTCTCCCTGCCCTTCCTCAGTTCCCCAAAAGCCCTCAGAGTCCTCTCCGTTCCCCCCTCCCCTCCCACCCATGGCCAGCGAGTCTCCCTGCCCTCCCCTCAGCTCCCCAAAAGCCCTCCGAATCCTCTTCGTTCCCCCCTCCCCTCCCACCCATGGCCAGCGAGTCTCCCTGCCCTCCCTCAGCTCCCCAAAAGCCCTCCGAATCCTCTTCGTTACCCCTCCCCTCCCACCCATGGCCAGCGAGTCTCCCTGCCCTCCCTCAGTTCCCCAAAAGCCCTCCGAGTCCTCTCCGTTCCCCCCTCCCCTCCCACCCATGGCCAGCGAGTCTCCCTGCCCTCCCTCAGCTCCCCAAAAGCCCTCCGAATCCTCTTCGTTCCCCCCTCCCCTCCCACCCATGGCCAGCGAGTCTCCCTGCCCTCTCTCAGTTCCCCAAAAGCCCTCCGAGTCCTCTCCGTTCCCCCTTCCCACCCATGGCCAGCGAGTCTCCCTGCCCTCCCTCAGCTCCCCCAAAGCCCTCCGAATCCTCTTCGTTCCCCCCTCCCCTCCCACCCATGGCCAGCGAGTCTCCCTGCCCTCCCTCAGCTCCCCAAAAGCCCTCCGAATCCTCTCCGTTCCCCCCTCCCCTCCCACCCATGGCCAGTGAGTCTCCCTGCCCTCCCCTCAGCTCCCCAAAAGCCCTCCGAATCCTCTTCGTTCCCCCCTCCCCTCCCACCCATGGCCAGCGAGTCTCCCTGCCCTCCCTCAGCTCCCCAAAAGCCCTCCGAGTCCTCTCCATTCCCCCTCCCCTCCCACCCATGGCCAGCGAGTCTCCCTGCCCTCCCTCAGCTCCCCAAAAGCCCTCCGAATCCTCTTCGTTCCCCCCTCCCCTCCCACCCATGGCCAGCGAGTCTCCCTGCCCTCCCTCAGCTCCCCAAAAGCCCTCCGAGTCCTCTCCGTTCCCCCCTCCCCTCCCACCCATGGCCAGCGAGTCTCCCTGCCCTCCCTCAGCTCCCCAAAAGCCCTCCAAATCCTCTTCGTTCCCCCCTCCCCTCCCACCCATGGCCAGCGAGTCTCCCTGCCCTCCCTCAGTTCCCCAAAAGCCCTCCGAGTCCTCTCCGTTCCCCCCTCCCCTCCCACCCATGGCCAGCGAGTCTCCCTGCCCTCCCTCAGCTCCCCAAAAGCCCTCCGAATCCTCTTCGTTCCCCCCTCCCCTCCCACCCATGGCCAGCGAGTCTCCCTGCCCTCCCTCAGCTCCCCAAAAGCCCTCCGAATCCTCTCCGTTCCCCCCCCCCCTCCCACCCATGGCCAGCGAGTCTCCCTGCCCTCCCCTCAGCTCCCCAAAAGCCCTCCGAATCCTCTTCGTTCCCCCCTCCCCTCCCACCCATGGCCAGCGAGTCTCCCTGCCCTCCCTCAGCTCCCCAAAAGCCCTCCGAATCCTCTTCGTTCCCCCCTCCCCTCCCCTCCCACCCATGGCCAGCGAGTCTCCCTGCCCTCCCTCAGTTCCCCAAAAGCCCTCCGAGTCCTCTCCGTTCCCCCTCCCCTCCCCTCCCACCCATGGCCAGCGAGTCTCCCTGCCCTCCCTCAGTTCCCCAAAAGCCCTCCGAGTCCTCTCCGTTCCCCCTCCCCTCCCCTCCCACCCATGGCCAGCGAGTCTCCCTGCCCCCCCTCAGTTCCCCAAAAGCCCTCCGAGTCCTCTCCGTTCCCCCTCCCCTCCCACCCATGGCCAGCGAGTCTCCCTGCCCTCCCTCAGCTCCCCAAAAGCCCTCCGAATCCTCTTCGTTCCCCCCTCCCCTCCCACCCATGGCCAGCGAGTCTCCCTGCCCTCCCTCAGCTCCCCAAAAGCCCTCCGAGTCCTCTCCGTTCCCCCTCCCCTCCCCTCCCACCCATGGCCAGCGAGTCTCCCTGCCCTCCCTCAGTTCCCCAAAAGCCCTCCGAGTCCTCTCCGTTCCCCCTCCCCTCCCCTCCCACCCATGGCCAGCGAGTCTCCCTGCCCTCCCTCAGTTCCCCAAAAGCCCTCCGAGTCCTCTCCGTTCCCCCTCCCCTCCCACCCATGGCCAGCGAGTCTCCCTGCCCTCCCTCAGCTCCCCAAAAGCCCTCCGAGTCCTCTCCGTCCCCCCGCACACGAACCTGGCCTTTTTCTATCAGTAGCAGCGAGTGACGTGAAGGCACTGCAACGCTCGCCAGCTTCATGTTCTCCCTTTCCTGTTCACACAGTGCTCGTCCCGCCTTCGCGGAAACAGGAAATACGTCATCGTAAAGGCGGGACGGACACTGAGTGAAGAGGAAAGGGAGAACTTGAAGCAGTGTCTTCACGTCGGTCGCTGCTTAAACAAAAAGGACAGGTTAAAAACATTTGCGTGGGGGGGGGGGCGGACGGAACTGAGGGGGGAACGGAGGAGGAGCGGAGCAAGTCTGACGGTCGGGCGAGGGAGGAAAGGAGGAATGCCACGACTCGGGGTGGGCCTTGGGCTTAATTGGGTGGGCCTAGGCCCACCCAGGCCCACCCGTGCCTAAGCCCCTGGAGGATTTACCGCCACCCATTTTGTAGGAGGTAAGGGCTTTACACCAGTAAGTGCATGATAATGTAACTGGTTAGCATGGGAATTCCAATTCTCTGCCCATGACATGTCCCCTCAAAACAATTAGAAAAATAATTTAGCATCTGGTCAGCGTGCACAAAAGTTACCTTAGGATGCCTGAGGGTGTCCCTTAGTAGTTCTCCATTTACTGCAGTATTAGGTGCACATTAGTTTAATAAAAGGGCCCCAGGTCACTTCCTGGCCTATAAGAAAGAAATCTGAAAGAGCAGGCAAATATAAGTGGAAGCAATTAATTTTAGAAAATAAGGAGAATGGATTTATGGAATATACATTTTTTTTAGATCCCATTTTGTACTGATGGGAAAATTCATGAGTTGGAGCCTGTACTAGACCTTAGTGTTCTTATTTGTAATTCACCTTCCGTGCTGTCACCTCTCAGGAACAAGGGGACGATGGTGCTATACTATAATAAAGGCACAGTGATCAGCAACAAGTTATCCTTGAACAAGCCAATGCCTGCGTAATGGAAGCTTGTATAGGCCCCTTTCCTCTGTGGGTACCCCTGCCCTGAATTTGTGCCACTGCCTTTCCCCACCTCCCTGATTGCCGTCCTCACTGAAATATGAGTTAACCCCCAAATTCTATGTAGGTTCCCCAAATTTGGTCGCAGAGCCCAGATCCACACACAAATGAATTAGTTAACAAGCTGCTAACAATCAATTATTGACATCAATTGGCACTAATTAGAGCTTGTACGCAGATCTGACTACATGCTATTCTATAAAACTGCGCACCTAACTTGTCTTGCATGCAACTCAAAAGGGGCGTGGCCAAGGGAGGGCCATGGGCGGGTCAGAGGTGTTCCTAAATTTGGGGCAAAGTGTTATAGAATACCGGGGTTGCAGGTCCAACTTGAGTGCACAGTTGGGTGCAGAAATCCATACTAAACGCCAACCCGGAGTACCCTTTAACGAAAAGCGCTCAGTGCAGATTTTCCCCAGCACCTAAATTTGAGCGCTATTTACTGAATCTAGATCTGGGTGTCTGGCATGAAGCGATTAGTAGCAACATGGTTGATTTTCCTTTTCAGGCAGCTAGCTAGAAAAGGATTAATTCTTAATGATGTGCTATATATTTTGTTTTAATCTGTTTTATTTTGTTGTAACTGTTTTTACTATTTGCATGCTGCTTTTGATAGCATTTTATAAATGCTTAAATTAACGTTTGTAGAGAGTTTTGACATGGACATAATGGCGTTTTGTAAATAACATTCACTGGTCATTACATTTCGTAAACCAATAACCCAAAGGCTAGGGTTACCTGCCGGTGATAAACTTCTAGAGTTCCTCTAATGGACAGCAGAGGGCGATAGGGTTCTATTCACAATTGCCAAAGAGCCCTTGCTACAGTAACTTGTAGTGTGACTGCTATGTGAGTCCATTTCTTATGTAGAAATAACCGGTGCTTTTTTTTTGAGGGAGTATTTGGGGGTACTGAATACCGGCACCTTTTCCATTGTCTGCTAAAATTGACACATGGTCCCCAAGTTTTAATGAGGTCAGGCTCTAAACACCAATTCTGCCTTGTCATAGATTCTGTGACTGCTTGCAGGGGGCCTGGCTATTGTGGGGTGTGATCACCGCCCTCCCCCCTGGAATGGTGGCCAGGCATTTGAGTACTGGTACCTTCTCTGCTAGAAGAAACGCACTGGAAATAACTGACCACAAAGTGTTATATCAACTGTTAATAAATGAGCTGCAGGGCTGCCAAGAGACTGAACCGGGCCCGAGGCAAGACCACCGTCGGCACCCCCCCCCCCCCGGATTGTCATTGTGGCTGCTGCCGCCCTCCCGATCGCTACTGCTGTCACCGTCCCGCCGCTCCCTGATTGCTGCTGCTGCTGCCACCACCTCCACCTCACTCTTCCCGATCGCCTGCTACCGCCCGCCCGCCCATAGTGCTATAGAATACCAGGCTTATGCGTCCAACTTGCATACCAGGATTTAAACCAAGTTTCAGCTGGTGTAAAGTCCTCGCGCCCAACTCTGGGCACAGCAATCCGCTCTAAGTACTATTCTATAAAGGGTGATCAGTCCAGAGGGCCCTTTATAGAATTGTGCTTAGTGCACAATTTTTCTTGGTGCCTAAATCGGAGCACCTTTTACTAAATCTAGCCCTAAGTGTGTGTGTTTGTGTTTGGCCCATTATCTGGCCTGAAGCCAGTAGGTGGAGCTTGCGCCATACAAAGTAATGTATTTTGAGTGTATCAAGATGGCGGCTGCATGGTAAGGAAGCAATTAAACCTCCTTGTCACCTGATGCCATTTCCTGTCATTCAAACCTCCTTGATGGGTATAGAGTCCATACCTGTAAGGACGCCAACTGACCCCACATACTTGCAAAGCAGATTTACCAAAGTCTCCAGGACGAAATTATTTATTTATTGCATTTGTATCCCACATTTTCCCACCATATGGCAGGTTCAATGTGGCTTATATATTGCTAAAAAGGTGGTTATAAAATTTAAATTTGTAGAAGTCTAGTACATAATACAGAAGTACAATAAATGCTTAGGTTGATATATTAGCATACTGCGAGAGAGGTTAATAGAAGTTAATATTATTATTTTCCATTTCTGAACTTTCCATGATTTATGGTGGTGTGGGATTAGGCAGATCCAGGGGGGAAAGACTTCTTGAAAAGATGTGTTTTCAGGTTTTTTCTGAATTGTAGGTAGTTTTCTGTGAGTTTCAGGTCTTTGGGTAGTGAATTCCAAAGTTGTTTGCCTATAAACGAGAGGCTGGCGGCATGTGAAGATTTGTATTTTATACCTTTGCAATTGGGGTAGTTAAGGTTTAGGTAGGTTCTTGCTGTTCTTGTCACATTTCTTAATGGTAGATCGATAAGTTCCGTCATGTAATCTGGTGCGAGTCCGTAGATGATTCTGTGGACAAAGACGTAGCAGAGAGATTGAATGAATTCTTTGCTTCGGTCTTCACCGAGGAAGATTTGGGTGGGATACCGGTGTCGGAAATGATATTTCAAGCGGACGAGTCGGAGAAACTTACTGACTTCACGGTAAACTTGGAGGACGTAATGGGGCAGTTCAGCAAACTGAAGAGCAGCAAATCTCCTGGACCGGATGGTATTCATCCTAGAGTACTGATAGAACTGAAAAATGAGCTTGCGGAACTACTGCTAGTGATATGCAATTTATCCTTAAAATCGAGCATGGTACCGGAAGATTGGAGGGTGGCCCATGTAATGCCAATTTTAAAAAAAAGGTTCCAGGGGAGATCTGGGAAATTATAGACCGGTGAGTCTGACGTCGGTGCCGGGGAAAATGGTAGAGGCTATTATTAAAAACAAAATTACAGAGCACATCTAAGGACGTGGATTACTGAGACCAAGTCAGCACAGCTTTTGTGTGGGGAAATCTTGCCTGACCAAGGAGTAAACAAACACGTGGTCAAAGGGAAGCCGGTTGATATTGTGTATCTGGATTTTCAAAAGGCTGTTTGACAAGGTACCTCATGAAAGGCTACAGAGGAAATTGGAGGGTCATGGGATAGGAGGAAATGTCCTATTGTGGATTAAAAACTGGTTGAAGGATAGGAAACAGAGAGTGGGGTTAAATGGGCAGTATTCACAATGGAGAAGGGTAGTTAGTGGGGTTCCTCAGGGGTCTGTGCTAGGACCGCTGCTTTTTAATATATTTATAAATGATTTAGAGATGGGAGTAACTAGCGAGGTAATTAAATTTGCTGATGACACAAAGTTATTCAAAGTCGTTAACTCGCGACAGGATTGTGAAAAATTACAGAAGGATCTTACAAGACTGGGAGACTGGGTGGCTAAATGGCAGATGACGTTTAATGTGAGCAAGTGCAAGGTTCCACGTTAGGAGTAACGGACCAAGAAAGGGATCTGGGTGTCGTCGTCGATAATACGCTGAAACCTTATGCTCAATGTGCTGCTGCAGCTAGGAAAGCGAATAGAATGTTGGGTATTATTAGGAAAGGTATGGAAAACAGGTGTGAGGATGTTATAATGCTTAGTATGTGTATTCAGTGTAAGACACCGAACAAAGACATGGGGTTTCTATGACATTGCGCCACTGACCAGCAGACCTGCTAAGTCTCCTGCATTGAGCTGAAATCTCCTGCATAAAGTGGTTGAGTTGCACTTGCCACCTGACCTGGCCAGTCCAGTTCTTGATATGCCCTACCAGATCAATGTATTTATAGGCAGAAGAACCAGCCATGGCTAAACCTCTCCAGGACAGACCTGCCATGTCATCAGTGCAAAAATGCTGATCCATTTCTGGTTATGCCCCATTGCATGCATAGAGTTCAAGTTTTAATTTCCCTTAGATTTAGTTGTTTAATTTTAGTTTTAATTTCCCTAAGTTAGAACTTCATCTCCAATGCATGCAATGGGGTAAAACCAGCACTGAATCAGCTTCTCTGACTTGACCTTGGTGAGGTGGTGGCTTACTATAATACTATCAATAGGTTTTAGCCTTATAATCACAATTCAAAAGTACTTTGCTTAGAAGCAAGAAATAACAGGTTGGGCTTTGTAATACAATTCTCCCCAGCAGTACATGCACACCTTACTGACTGACAAAAGCAATTGTGACCTACCTGAAATGACTCCTGCAAGTGAGCTGCTAAAAAGACTCTGGACAGGCAGACACAAATCTGAATTCCCCAGAATGTCACCCACAGTGTCCCTTGTAAACGCCTGAAAGGCAACACAAGAAGATCAGATGTGGTTTCAGTAGTTAACAAATAACAGTGAATGCAAACTGTGGATTATAAGAATCGGAGAAGCAGTGCTGCAAACATTCTGTGGGTTCCAAACTTCTTTATAAGTGACTAAGGGAAAAGGAATGGAACTTTCTGTGATTACAATCAAAGCAGTTTACATACTATATACAGATACTTATTTTGTAGTATGTCTATTTTTAGGTTGAGTATCTGAGTTCAATTCCTATGTCAGATCTTCTACTCTCCAGGAGGAGAGGAAGTCTTAGTCATTGTGCAGTGGTGACACCTAGTGGCTGGTCTTAGGGTGCACATGAGGCAGGTTT